>NC_064868.1:66663089-67024756 GCF_024139225.1 Suncus etruscus | reverse complement strand
TAGTTTATTTATATGAACACATTTAGTAATTGATTTTTGTGGAGATGGAATTGAGATAACATCTGGCAATGCTCAGGAGCTACTTCTAATCAATGTTCAGGGGTCAATCCTGACGATGTTGGCACCAGGTATCAAAGTGGCACTGGCTACATATAAGGTCAGTTTCTTAACCCTTGTAATTTCTCTCTAATCCAATAGTTCTCTTAATTGAATTTAAATGTCTTCCATCAGTTTTGGGAAAATTTTCATCTAATGTTTCAATAATAAATAGTAATTATAAACTATTAAATTTAATATTTTTTTTGTTTTTTGGGGTCGCACCCAGCAGCACTCAGGGGCTACTCCTGGCTCTACGCTCAGAAATGGCTCCTGGAAGGCTCAGGGGACCATATGGGATGCTGGGATTTGAACCACAGACCTTCTGCATGAAAGGCAAATGCCTTACCTCCATGCTATCTCTCCGGCCCCTAAATTATCAAATTTAATAATCTTATAAATAAAATTAAATCTTATAAATTAAATAATCTTCTTTCCTTTGTTTATCTTTCTCCAAACAGGTCTCATAACAAGTACCTTGATTCACTTGATTGTGTTGCATAGATTACCCTTAAAACTTTCATTTTTTCAATATTTCAACTTTATACTTCTTAGTTTCAACTATATTATCTTCAAACTGATAGTTTTTCTGCACTCTCAAATGTTATTTTGAACCTCTATACTTGATATAATTTTTTATAATCAGAACTTTAGTAAATTTAAGGACCTTTCTTGTTATTCTATTGAATTATTGCTATTTTCGTTCAGACTTTTAAAAATTTCAATCCACACTTGGTGATGCTTAAGTCTGCTTCTGATTCTTCAGTCAAGGATCACTCCTAGTAGTAATTAGGGAACCATATGGGGTTCCAGGTATCAAACATAAGTTGACTGTGTGTAAGGCACACGGTGTCCTACCTACTATATTACCTTTTCAGTTGTTACTCAGACATATTTTCCCTGCATATCTTCTTTTAGCTCCATAAGTTCTTTTAAGACCATTATTTAGACAATTATTTAATAAAAGAATGCCTGTCATTGGGCTTCACTGATAATTGTTTTAACTTATTTCTCCTAATTGGTCATGCAGTCCCATTTATTTGAACACCTTATAATTTTTGTTGATGCAACTGAACGGGTCTACCAGAAACATAACGAAAGACTTTATCCCAGGCTCCATCCTAGGAGTAACATAATGACCAAGACCACCAACTACAGAAGATGGATAAAAACGACACTGAAGAAGCAGAACTGCTAGGACCACAAAGAAAGACTTCATCATAAGCTCCATTCCTTGAGCTATACAGACACCAAGATCTCTAGATACAGAGGTTTGATTTTACCATCCAAGATGAAGCAGAAGTCTTCCATTCACTACGGAAGCACCGAGGGGAGAGTAAATGATCATGCAAGGAGTCTATAGTTAATCCCATGACAGTATACTTCAGGGGTGGAGAAACCCTGTATCTCCTACCAAGAGAATTCCCTCTATGATGTCCCCAATAGTTACTGTGCCTATGCGGGGTGGGGGGGAAGAAAAGGGAAAAAAACACAAAACAATCATTTTTCCACATATTTATCGATTAATCGATTTTTGACGTCTTTATTTTGGTGTAGAGATTGAAGTTGATGTCTCCAATATTGTTTTATTTTACTTTATTTTATCTTTCTTTTTGCACTCCGGCATGATTTGATTTCAGAACCGAGACTATTGTGTGGTGCTTGTTTTTATTGTTCTTGTGTTCACTGGATATTTAATTTGATATTTCTTTCTGTATTGTTGTGGTCTTTCAATTACCTTTTTCACATGCTCTCTCAAACTGAGGTTGTAAGCCTCTAGCAGGACTCCGCCCATTTTCAGCGTATTTGACTTCTTTATTTTTATTTTTATTTTTTCTCATTTTGTACCCCAAACTATTGCTTTTCTTTCCTTCAAACAAAGCCACTTAACTCTATTTATCTAGCTCTGCCTCTTAAATAGTGGGGGGAACAAGGGAGGGTACCAGGACCAAACAGATATATGATCACTAATAGTAAGCTAGACAAAGAGGGGCCACCTACTCTAGAGGCCCAGGGAGTAATGGTGGGGTATATGGGTTGCAGAAAGGGAACTGGGATGGTGGGGAGGACAAATTTGGTGATGGGTATTCCCCTGATTTAATGTTAATATGTACCTAAAATACTACTGTGAAAGATATGTAAGCCATTATGATCAAAATAAAAAATTAAAAAATAATTTCTGTTGAAAACATATGAACCTTATATTTGAGATAAAAATTCTCTATCCCCAGGAATGTTTGTTTTATTTTTACTGTCAGGGCATTCATCTGTCAGAGAACAAGTGAGATGAAACTTTTAGGTATCTTGAGATAAAAGTTTAAAGTCTTTTTTCTAAGTTTGTCTCATCCTTGGTTTCCATCATTCCACTGAATACATGGGTGATTTTGAATGTCCTTAAAAACAAGGTGTGGTTATATAAATTCTCCTGGAAGTTGCTTTTATTGGTGGATATTTGAAGAATGGTAGCCAACCTCCAAGTTCACAGCTTGGCATTTAAAGCCACATGATTAGGACATTAACCTGCATTATTTCAAGTATAATGTTCTTATTGCTGGCACTGACTCCAGAAACCAGTCCAGAAAATGTAGATTGCTGCGCCCACAACAGCCTTTAGTGAGATGAAATGCTGTAAATAGACCACTTAGCTAATGATTGAATTTGATAATTAACTCGAATTTATTAGTCTAACTCTACTCTGGTAATGCAAATATTCAGATAAACCCACAGTCCCAAATACTCTTTCACTTCAGACATTTCCTTGGAAGTACATTTGTTGTATAAGTAAAAAAAACTAATACTGTCATTGCCTACTCCACCATTTTCTTTATGGTAAATTTTCTAAACATTGTATGTAAATTGATATTTCAGACTTACTCAGGGATGGTTTTGAGGACCACCCCCTATTCTACTGCCTCGTTGCAGAAGTGCACAACCAACTAAAACCAACAGGTAAAATAAATCTTCAAAATTATGGTTATTCCTCAGAAATCTAGAAATTGAGCTTCCATATGACTTAGCAAAATCTCTCTTACGGATGTACCCTAGAAACTAAAAAACAACACAGGAAAGGCTTCCGCACTCCTATGTTCAATGCAGCACTATTTACAATAGTCAGAATCTGGAAGCAAACCAAATGCCTGAGTACAGATGAGTGAATAAAGAAAATGTGTTACATCTATATAATGGAAGGCTATACAGCTGTTACAAAAAAATGAAGTTATAAAATTTTCTTAATCATGAAAGAATATGGAGAGTATTATCCTGAGTAAAATGAGTCAGGGGGAGAGACATAGACATATAATATTCTCACTCTTTTGTAGTATATAGAAAACAATGATTACATAGTAATAATATGCAGACACAATAGAGAGGAGTGCCTGTTGGACTAGTCCATGGTAGGAAGCTTGCTACAAATACTGTTTCCATACAGTTAGGGAAGAGAAGGGACCACTCTGACAATGATAGTTGAAACTGATCACTCTGGACAATAACTAGTTGTTGAATGGAGATAAACAAATATTTACGGTAACACTTCATTAACAATAATGCAAAGCACAGTGTCAAAATTGAAAAAGAATGGAAGAGTAAGTGAGTGAGACACAGAGAGAAACAGAGAGGCACACAGGGAGAGAGAAAAAGAGGGAGAGAGAGAAGAGAAGAAAAAGAAGTAAATACCTAATCAGAAGCAGGTGGAGGAAGATGAAAGAACAGAAATTTTTTGCATGCGTGAAGGGTGGTGTATATTGCAAGAGTGAAAATCAAACAACTTTATAATTACAGTGTGTGAGTAAAAGGAAAAAATAAAATACTATATGTTTTTCTAAGTCCTATAAGGATTCCTTAATTCTTTCAGTTTGACTAATGACAAAAATAAAAGGGAAAATAAAGAAACTTACTTGACATTAATCAGCAAATATAAAGTGAGTGGAAAGTTATGAAACAATATTTATAATTTATTTTCACTTTTTCAAAAGAAAATATTTTTAAAATTGCTAAAATACTCATTAACCAATTTAACTGAGTATTTTCTATAGTATAAGAGGATAATTTAATAGAATATAAATTTTATTAAGCAAGAAATTTAAGTATGTAAACACACAGATGTTTTTAAAATAAAATATTTGGCATGTTTCAAGAAATATGATTGCAGAAATAAAAATGATGGCTTATATATTAGCTGCTGCTTTATACAGGGGAAAACCTCCTATAGTAGTTAAATTATGTTATATAACATCACTATAAATTTTTTGTATTTGAACTTTTGTCCAGTGAGCTAATATTTAATAGTTAACACACATACATACACATTTGTAAAAAAAAAAAGGACATTCAAATATAGTGAATGCAATAACCTTTTTGTACTCTATCTTTCCTCTTTCTAGAAAAAGTGATAGCTGGATTTGCCATGTACTACTTTACATACGATGCCTGGGTTAGCAAATTACTTTACTTGGAGGACTTTTACATCTCAGGCGCTTACCAAGGTCAATTAATTTCTAATATTACTAAATATAAGTGTTTAATATGATGTTATTATAAGTAAGGTATTTAATTAGTCTATATAGCTCATTACTTTTTTCTCTACACATTTTTATTGAGGTATATGGCTTACAAGTGGTATTATTTATGTTGACAATGCTACCATACACCAGAATGTCAATATTTATCCACAATTGTCTCAAGGTTCATTCTTTCTGCTACCTGTTATTGGTATCTCAGTTGTAAGTTTTGATGACAATTATCTCAGAGTTTCTTTCAAGTATTGTCTGTTCTGCTGTTCTTTATATATACTCACATATAAGTGTGATCATCCAGTATGAGGCTTCTTTTTTTTCCTTCTGACTTATATCACTTAGCCTGAAGCTCTCCAATTACAATCAAGCTGAAGAAAAATGCACATTTTTACATTTTCTCACAGATGAGTAAGAATGGAGCACATATATCTAAATTTCTTTATCCATTAATCAATGTTTGGACACAATGTTTGTTTCCATATATTTACTATTATAAATAGCATTGTGATAAAAAAAACTGTGTTTATATAGTCTTATAAATTATTTTTTGTTACTGGGATAGATACCAGGAATGGAGCTGCTGGATCATATGAAAATTCTTGTTAATTCTTTTAAATATTTTAAGAAGCACTCATACTATTTTCCATAGAAGCTGGTCAGATGATATTCCTACAAGTAAGTTAATATGGGTTCCCTTTCACAGCATCTCAGAAAGTACTGATACTTTCTAGAGGGAAGGCATACCCAGTGATACTCAGGTGTTATTCCTGGCTTGAGGGACCATATGGGATGCTGGAGATGGAACCCAAGTAGACTGTGAGCAAGGCAAACACCCTACTTGTGTGCTATCCCTCCAGCCTAGACTTTTAAAGTGAAAATATTCACTGATGTAATATCTCATCATAATTATCATAATTTTTATCTGGATCACTTATTTAATAAGTGATGTTGGACACTTTTAATGTCTATTAGATATCCATATGTGTTTTTGAGTAATTGTATGCAAAACTGATATCATGTATGATTTATTCTCATTGTTGATTTGATTTGGATTTCCCTAATGATAAGTGATGTTGAGCATTTTTTCATGAGTTATTGGCCATCTGTTGGTCTTCCCCAGAGAAGTGTTTGTTCATTTACTCTCCCCATTTTTGATGGGGTTTTTAGGTTTTGTGGAGCTAATCTTTGTGAGTACTTTTTATAGCCTAGATATCAAACTTTTATCTGATGTGTTGAGTGCAAATTTTTCTCCATTCAGTTAGCTATCTTCTAATTTTAGCCCATGTTTTTTTGCCATATAGAATGTAGTCCAATTTACTCAGATTTGATGCTATATCCCTTGCCATTGGCATCTGATCATCAAAGATTTTTTTGACATCTAAGTGTTTTACTGTTCTGCCTATGTTTTGCTAAATGAACTTTATGGATTCGGATCTAATCTCAAGAAACTGATTCTGATGAGCTCCTATATTGCTATAATCTTTCCTTTTAGTACAATAATTGCTGTATCCTGTATTTTTGTTAGCTAGTAGTTTCGGTCTTATTTATTCCAATTAAATAAATTAAATTTTATTTAAATAATTTAAATGGATTTATGTATTCATTTTCTATTTGGCATGGTGGCTTTTGCGTAATATGATGTTTATTTTCTAAGTGTTTGTGCTTTCCCTAGAATTTTTCTTATAGTTTATTTTAACTTTCAAAGAATTGTAATCTAAGATTATATTTAATGCTTTATATCTTCCTGATTTTATGAAGACTGTTTTGTATAATTATGTGGTCGGTGCTGGAGAATGAACCAGAAACAATTTGGAATAGAATGTATCATTAGCCTTAGGAGGTTGACTATCAATTCCAGTTGTTCCATTCCTTTCCTTAGGTCAATTTTCCATATTTATTATTTTGTCTGATTGTTTAGTCTAACACTGACAACACATTATTAAATTTCCCAAGTGCTATTAAAGAAAGTAACAGATATTGTAGTGCAGATTTTTATTTATTTTTTGTAGTGCATATTTTACATGTAGAGCACCTTGGTTCAATACTGACACCACCTGGAACACAGAGCATTACTGATAGCTATCACTAAATTATAATAAACATTTTGCTTTTATTGTGTTGCTGTCAATATTTTCATTTTAAGCCTCTTTTTATTTTAAGTTCATAGTAACTTCATTTTGCTGAACCTTCATTTGTTGCATACTTAATGATGAATGTTTTATTTTTTTAATTTTACTTATTAAAAACCATGATTTAAAATTGATAGTTTGATTTACAAAGATATTGATATTTTGGCATACAATATTTCAACACCAATCTCTCTACCATTGTCGAATTCTTTCCACCCAAACTGATTTCAACCTGCCACCTTGACAGGAATTTTTCAGAGTTCTTGGTTATAATTTAGGCCTCATATTTTCCGTGTTGTTCAGTCTACTTTGGATAGATAGCTATACTACTCACTCACTTGGCCAATGTAACCAAAGCCCTACGAGGGACCCTTGTTCCACAATCACTTCCCTATCCCTTTGCCTATACTTCTTGATTATTATATAATGAGAAAACATTTGTGCTTATTTATTTATCTGGCGGCTCTCAGGGGTTACTCCTGGCTCTGCACTCAGAAATCGCTCCTGGCAGGCTCGGGGACCATATGGGATGCCAGGGATTGAACCCGAGTTCGTGCCAGGTTGGCCGTGTGCAAGGCAAACACCTTGCCGCTGTGCTCTCTCCAGTCCCTGTGTGTTGTTGTTGTTGTTGTTGTTGTTATTATTATTTGGGGGGCAAACCCAGTGATGCTCAGGGGTTACTACTGGATATGTGCTCAGAAATCGCTCCTGAATTGGGGGACCATATGGGACACCGGGGATCGAACCAGTTTGTCCTGCATCAGCTGTGTGCAAGGCAAACACCCTGCCACTGTGCTATCTCTAAGGCCCCTGAGCATTTTGGGTGGGGGGTTTTGAGCCACACCCGGTGACACTCAGGGGTTACTCCTGGCTATGCACTCAGAAATCGCTCCTGTCTTGGGGGACCATATGGGACGCTGGGGGATTGAACCTCAGTCTGTCCTAGGTTTGCGCTGACAAGGCAGATGCCTTACTGCTTGTGCCACCATTCCGGCCCCATTATTGTTTAATGTTTTGGGGTCATTGCTGGCTATGTCAAGGCATTATTCATGATTCTGTACAGGGATCACTCCTTGGGGTGGGTTGGAGATAGCATAACTAGCAGTCTTAAGGGATCACTCCAGGTGGTGCTCAGGGCTC
The DNA here is from genome assembly GCF_024139225.1 of Suncus etruscus. Taxonomy (NCBI): domain Eukaryota; kingdom Metazoa; phylum Chordata; class Mammalia; order Eulipotyphla; family Soricidae; genus Suncus; species Suncus etruscus. Next base: position 67,016,877 of record NC_064868.1, on the reverse strand, counting down.
ATAATGGATTCAGGGATCCAGTCTAGGTTAGCTGTAGCAAGCATCTTATTTGCTATCCTATTTCCCCGGCTCCCTGAACATTTTTTTCCTTTTGGTTTTGGTGTCACATGCAGCAGCACTCAGCGCTCAGTGTTTATTCCTAGTCTGTGCTCAGGGTATCCTATGGGGTTGTACTTGGATCAGCCACATGCAAGGTAAGTACCCACACTTTTTATCTGTTCCCCGCCCCCCAAAAACACCCCAAAGAAACTAGATAGATGGAGAGATGATAGTACAGGGTCTAAGGCATTGCACAAGGCCAACCCCAGCTTTGTCCCTGCCATCCTATATGGTCCCCTGAGCCCCATCAAGAGTTAGCCAGGAGTAACTGCTGGATGTAGCCCCAAACATAATTTAAAAAAAAGAAAGTGTGGCTTTCTGGTTTTGTTTAAAGGAAAGTTGTCTTTTCTCAGAGTTCTTTTAGTTTCTATTAGTCCTTTAACAATCCATCAGGGGAAATAATGCAAGCTGGCCTTTGCACCACTGTAAGAAGCTGAACAGGGAGATAGCATAGAGGTAGGGCATTTGTCTTGCATGCAGAAGGACGGTGGTCTGAATCCTGGCATCCCATATGGTCTGCCGAGCCTGCCGGGAGCAATATTTGAGCATAGAGCAGGAGTAACCCCTAAGCGCTGCCGGGTATGACCCAAAAACAGAGAGAGAGAGAGAGAGAGAGAGAGAGAGAGAGAGAGAGAGAGAGAGAGAGAGAGAGAGAGAGAGAGAGAGAGAGAGAGATTATAGTAGGAACTAACAACTGAGTAAGAATATAATGCAGTGAACTATTTACATTTGTCACGCAGCTGGAGCAATATCACAGCAGGTAGGGCATTTGCCTTGCATGTGGCTGACTTGAGTTCGATCCCCCACAACCCAGATGGTCAACCCTCTGAGCACTGCCAGGAGTAATTTCTGAGCGCAGTCAGGAGTAACCACCTGAGCATTGCAAGTGTGACCCTAAAAGAAAAAAATTGCTGCTTTCAGAATAGTACTGACTCCAGTCATTTAATCTCAACCTTCCTCTTGGCACCAGAGCAATAGTACAATGGGTAGGTAGGACATTTGGCTTGTGCTTTTTATTTTTAAAAAGTTTTCTCATTGAAATAACTACACTACTATTATATAAGTGTTTGTATTCATCATTATAAACATCTGTATACACTAAGAAAAAAGTGAGCAAATATTTTAGTGGCAGAATAATTCTAACAGCAGAAATCATTTTTCCCTATTTACATTGAGATGACAATATTCCAAATTCAATAAAAGTGATGTTAGTAAAAATATTGACAGAGACTTTACTAATTTTATTAAAGACACACAACATGTCTTTCTACTTTATCTTTGTTGATGTTTTTCTACTTTTAATTTTTAATATTCTTCAGCACTTGTATATATATATATATCTTTTATAAGTATGTATTTCTTGGATTTCATTGTGCATAAATTTATTTTTTTATTTTTGGGGGGGTCAAATGCAGGTTTGTTTATATGTTCATTTGTGTGTTTGCTTTTTGGGAGGAGGGGCTACATCTACCGCCATTCAGGGGTTACCCCTGGCTCTGTGCTCAGGAATTATATAGGATGCTTGGAAACTAACCTGAGTAGGAGGATTGCAGGCAAAGACCCTACGTATTGTACAATTACTCCAACCCCACAAATACAGTTTTAATTGGAAAAAGTAGCCATGCACAATCAGAAAATTCTTCTCCATTTTGATGGTTTTTGCTCATTTGTTTTCTTTTTTTTCTTCAAGAGGGGGAGGAGGAGAAGGAGAAGGGTGAGGAGAGGAGAGGAAGAAAGGAGGGAGAGAGGGGAGGGGAGAGGGAGGGGGAGAGGAAGGGGAGGTAAGGGAGGAGGGAAAAGGGAAAAAGGGGAGGGGAGGAGTAATTTGTTTTCTTTATGTATTTTTATAATATAGCACCTCTTACCACATTTAGATTTGTCTCGTCACATAATCAAGCTACTCTGTGTACTACCAAATAGGCAGCACCACTGCATAGTGCTTGTGTTTATCATGACAATTCCTTTGTGTTTGCTGGTTATCAGCAATACCAGGTTCATTCACCTGATCATTCTGTGCCTTTATATTGGTGTAGTGTGAACATTAGCATTAAAATAAATTATTAAAATAGTGGGATTTATTTTCATCTAATATGAATTCTAACAGTTTATGCAACCTTTGTTTATTTGGTCTTGCTTTATTTGTTTTCTTGTACTTTTATCTCTGTTTTTTATGAAAAGGGTTTCATACAATTTGCCCTTTATTTGTGTTTGTAAGTATGTTATGATAGGATGCCTTGATAATACAATAATGTTTACTTCTGGAGTTCCAGTTATATCTGTTCTTAATATCTACGATGTGAGCCTCAAGATCATTTTACTAAATACTACTGTTACTTTGTTCCTTTTCTACTTTTTGTTTCCTATGTAGTTTACCATTTCCAAATGGGGTTCCTTTGCTTTTTATAGAAGACTAGTTTATCATGAACTAGAAGACTAGCTCATGGTGTTTTAGAGGTGATACACTTCTTTATCTGTTGTTGGTCAGTAAAGCTTTGCATCACTACTCCAAACACGACTAATAAAGTAGCTAGGTGTTCTTGTTTGGATGTAGGCTTCATTCAATGTGTTGGTTATAACATACCATTTCCTTCTAGGGCCAGAGCAATAGCACAATGGTAGGGCATGTGTCTTGCACATGGCCGACCCAGGATGGACCTGGGTTCAATTTCCAGCATCTCATATGGTGCCCTGAGCCTGCCAGGAAATATTTCTGAGTGGGAAGTCAAGAGTAAACCCTGAGTGCCACTGGGTGTGGCCCAAAAAGCAAAACAACATTCCCTTCTAGACTGCAGTGTTTCATTTGATAGGTTTGTGAGTCTTACAGAAATCCAAAGTATTTCTTCTGTTATAATGCTATAATATATAATATATAATGTTATAAAAGTATTTTACTTTTATCTTTGGATTTTGCAATTTTAATTAGAATTATCTTGGTTTCCTCTGTCTGTGTTTTTTTGGGATTCTTTTAAAATTTTGGATCTGTATAATGAGTCAATTCTCAGACTGGAGCAGTTCTTAGCTGTAACTTCTCCACCAAAGTTTCATCTAATTTCTCTTTTCTCTTTCCAGTACTTTAGTTTGAATATTGTTTCTTTTGATGCTGTCCTATAGGTCCCTAATGCTCTCTTTATTAAAAACAATTTTGTGGGACCAGAGAGGTAGCACAGCTATAGGTTATTTACCTTGCACACAGCTGACCCAGGACAGATGATGATTCAAATCCTGGCATCCCATATGGTCTCTGAGCCAGGAGTAAACCTTGAGCACCACGAAGTGTGACCCAAAAACCAAAAGGAAGAAAACCACACACAACAATTTTGTTTTTTGTTGCTATTTTTGGGGTCTTCCATGCAAACCTCATGGCACAGATATAATCCCAGCAATATTTGAGAAAGTGGACCAGTGTTTTAATTCTAGAGCTTTTTGGTGCCTGTGTTATGGAGAACACTGAGATTTAATCTCGGTGGTTCCCAATTGCATTCAGAGATATGACCAGTGCTCCTTAGGAGGCATGTGTTGTGATTGGCTCAAACTCCACTTTGCATGTGCTCCAAACCTTGCACTTTCTCCATGACCCATTATTATTGCTTCATGCATAATGTCTTCAAGCACACATGTATTTTTCTCTGCTTCTATCATTCTATATAGTTCATTTATTATGCTTCCTGGCTTACTAATAATGCTCTTCAGATAAGTGATTTCTAATTAAAGCTTTCTAATACTTTCTTTCCCTGTTGGAGCTTTCTTCTCCTTAATTAAGTAAACTGCTTAAAAAGTGTTGCTTTGAGTTTGTCAGGTAGATTAGAGAGTTCTTGAACATGCAGTATCATTCTTGGATCTTGTCTTTATCCACTAATGTAGGTGAATTCTGCTACTTCTTGTCTGATTGGATGTAAGTGGTTCAATTATAGATCTATGTTTTTTCAGTTCTGGTGGCCATATATATTTTAATTAGATTTACTGCAGAGACTTGGCTGCTGTTGGAAATTTATTCTTACTAGTTACTGGATCTGGTGGAATTCTGATGACAGACTTTTCAATACTGCCTTCTGGTGTTCACATCTAATAGTGCTTGCTCATAGCTGTGGAGAAATATCACCAGATTGGGTCCAGTTGGCCTCACATACTTGATCCTATTCTATCAAATAGACCCAATATCCATCAGGGTGCCTATGTTTCCCCTCAGCTTCTATTGTAGCTGGCCCATGAAACACCTAGTTGATATCCTAAATCTGATTAGGCCTGCTTTCTGGATTAATCTTCAACTACTCAATTATTGGCAGAACATGTGCAAAGCAGTCAGGAATGAAAGAAAGAAATGCCCTTAAATGGCTTGTTGTCATTCAGATACTTACTTCTCTACTCAAGGCAAGAGATGATCTTATTCTCCTTCTTACTAATGTTACTTGATTCACATCTCCAAGTGGGTCCTTTTCTTCATTATTAGCTTCTTGGTCCTCTGACCTATACCAGTCAGGATGAAACTAGCAGGAGATGCACATTACAGTAAAAAATGTGTCTGCCTCTTGTCATCAGAGGTATGTGTGTGTCTAAGTAGGATATAGGGATTCTACCTTACAGTTACAGTGAGTATTCTCACCCTCAGATGACCCATGTTCATTGTATCAGAAGTGAAGGCTGATCAGGATTGGTCTCCCACCCTTAAGTGGCAGAGGTACTGAAAGCTTATATGGGGCACAAGAAAATTAGGCTTTTCTTTGCTCCTCATGAAACAATGACAAAACAAACTACTTCTCTACCTGTAGCTTTAACATTCTCTGTTACCTAGCAGGGGAACTTGATATTTGTACATCAGTCCTGTGCTCATCTAGATTAAACTCTGCTCACTTTCCCACCTTGAAAATGCACTTAGCTATGTCCTTGGAAACCTTTGGTTCAGGCCATGGTCAGTAAGCTCATTTATTGTCTCAGTGATGACCCTTGCAAAACTATTTTTAAATATATTAGAAGTGTCTAATTTTAATATTTCTTTCTATGTGTATGGTTTGTGGGTGGGATGCTCTCACTTCACTCCTAACTCCATTATCTTGGCTAACTCCCTCTCTAACTCTTTATTTCATGAAGCTCACCAAAGTAATCTCACAGATGATGACTCAATTAAATTAAAATATCCTATTTTCTATTCCTCTTCCATGTTCTGTTTTTGATAATGATATTGCTATGACCAGGAGCTATGCACATATTTAGTTGCACTGCATGAACACATGACCAAGATGATAAAGTGTTTAGTCCTTAATCTTTGGCACTAGCACATGTGCTTGCCAATGTCACAGAGCTGATGCACGTATTATGGTTGTGGCCCTTGCATGGGGTCACTTTAGTGTTCACAAATGTGCTTGTCAGGGTTTGTACTTTCTGACCACACGATAACATATTTTATCTTTTTGTTGTTGTTATTGTTGTTTCTTGGCCACACTGGTGACACTCAGGTGTTATTCCTGGCTATGTACTCAGAAATAGCTCCTGGCTTGGGGGACCATATGGGATGCTGGGGGATCGAACTGTAGTCCATCCTAGCTAGCGCATGCAAGGCCCCATGATTATGTATTTTCAATTTGAGCAACTTGCATTTCTTTTTTGTACTTATTTAAGAAATACGAGGGAAATTAGCCTTTGGTAAGTTCTTTGTAAGATTATCAGGTTAATTTTCCCAATGCATAAAGGAAAGGATGTAAAGAGTAGAGAAGATCTCAAAGTTTCTAGCCATCTGCTATTATTGCTTCCATTTTTTATAATTCCACTTTTATGAAAACAGAAAATGGTTTCCAAAATGAGCACATGTTGTGGTCCTGTTCCATAGGCAGGGACCATCATTTTTATGGGTCAAGTTGTAACTGATGCCTGAGGTTTATCTTTTATAAAACCCATTCAACCCTCTTACTTTCACTTAGATATCTATTTGTGCTCTTGTGCTGTTACATTTTAAAACAAATATCTTATTGCTAAAAATAAATGAATAAAATAAATCCCAAACCACTGGCACTACATTCATACCAAGAAAGACACAGAAAAACTTCAGGTACATGAGCCTCTAAGAATGTATACATTAAGATATAAAGTATTTTTACTCTTCTTAATCTAAAGCAAATAACATTACAAAAATCTTTAATCTCTCATTTTGCATTATCTATTTAAAAGGTCTAGGTATTGCAAATGAAATGTTGAAGAGGTTAAGTCAGGTATGTATTATTACTTCTATTGGAATTACATGTTTATTTTTTCTTTATAAACTATAAAATACATTTTTATTTATAAAATATATAAGAAATAATCCCATCCTATGAAAATAACTCAAATATACTTTTAAAATTCCAATTAAACCAAATTTAAAATTATGTATAGATTACATTTGATTTATTATTTATTTATTTATAAATACATTTGATTACGTTTATTTTATTAAAATAAAATTTTATTTTGTTTAATCAAAGACTATATTGTATATATTTTTTGCTCTCAGGGAGAAGCAAGGGGGAGATGAGAAGGCAATTTTATCCTTAAAACTGGCACACAGTATGCATATGACAGACAGTACTGTATAAAATATTCTTTGTATTTAGCAAATATATACCATTTTAGGAAATATTTTTATATAAAGAAAAAAGTGAATTAAATATATAAAAAGTCCAGTGAGCACTGAATTTTGAACATAAATTTTATCATTTGAATTAGGATGAAATTTGGTAGAGGCTGAGCACAAAGGAGTAGGGAACATGCATTGCATGTACAAGGCCCTGCCTTCAATTCCTGGCATGAACAAGAGTAATTTTGTGGTCCTCCACTTCTGCTGGGCCCAATCAACACAATGTGTCATTGGCCACAAGCATCCAGTCTAACTTGCTGAGTACTGCTGGGCTTAATCCTTGGGAACCCTAAGCATGCTTCAGAGGACCAAAATCTCAGAAACTAAAAAGTGTGCTATATATTAAGTGTGCTGTATATCAAATACTCGAGCACTTTTGTAACTCTATTATTAAAACTATAATAAAATATAGAACTTAACAGGACCCATTTTAATAGCTTTACAAATGTCTAATATATTGATTATTGCATTATGCACTCACAATAACTTGCATATGGATCTTGAATAAAATATGTGAATGAGTAAAAATAACCTTTATTTTTAACCAGATTGCCATCAAAAATAACTGTAAGGGCATGAACTTCCTTCTTGTCATTTGGAACAAGGCTTCTGTTGACTACTACACTCGCAGAGGGGCTGTAGATCTTTCCTCTAAGGATGGCTGGCATCTGTTCAGATTTAATAGAGACCAACTCACGACTATGGCAGGGGAAGAGTGAAAAACAACTCATTATAACTTGTTCCAACATAGGCTTCAAATCTGAGTATCATCTAATTCCAATAGCAGCTTGACTTTGAACAGTGTACAATAAAGCAAGTGAACAATTATTGGGTTGATGAGGTTATTTTAATATTATTTTAATATTTAATATTTTAATATTTAATATTTTAATATTATTTGAAATAGATTTTACATACACAATATATTCATTATCCAAACAAATGTACTGGCAGACAAATAGACAAATGTAATATCTTTATATGTGTTTTATATATATTTAATTTTTATTATGACAAAAGTAAGTTATAAATCTTTCACAGTAATATTTAAGGTACATAGTTATAATGAATAAAGGGAATTCCCACCAACAGTGATGTCCTTCCTCCATCCCTTTTCCAAGCATGCGTCCCAAATCTCCTTCCTTTACCCCACAGGATGCTAGTGCAACTGATCCCCACTTGTACAGCTTGTTGTAGATTGGATATCGATTCTGTTGTCATTGACTTTGGGTTTGATGTTCAAGTCTGATCTTTTTTATTTCCATTAAATGTTCATATGACTGGTACCATCCATTTTTCCCTTCAAATTATGAGGCTGAGCAAGATGATTTTAGTTATGTGATTCTGTTGGAAGTATAAGAAATGAAAAGGGGAAGAAAAAACCTAGAAGGAATCGTCTAGGTGTTATAAATATGAATTTAGAAGAAGAAAAAGAAAAGGTAAAATAACACAAGAGAAAAATAAAAATAAAAGAAAACCAATGAAGCCGTAACAACAAAAATACAACTACTTAAAAAGGTTTGTGTTTCAGACTGGGAGAAGCTGAGGGGACCTGTTGCCTTTGTGTGTTTCTCTTCTCTGATCTCCTGAAGCTCTCCCAAAAGGGCTAGGAAGGGACACCCCCTACCCCTCGAAGAAAAACTGTCTCCTGGAGCCACTCAGTTCAAAAGGCCAAGAAAGACTATCAGGAACGCCAGGCAGAGAGCTGACTCCTTTGTGGAGAAGTCTGCCCTGCTGTATGATTGGTGACTGGGAGAAGAGGGGAATGTTCACTTTGTGTGTTTCTCTTCTCTGATCTCCTGAAGCTCACCTCAGAGGGCTAGGAAGGGACCCCAAAAAACTCTCCTGGAGGCCCCAGAAGAGCATGGCTGCTCCGCTTCACTTCAAGGACTCACGCTCTTTCTAACTATGGAACCCCACCATAACACGCAGAAAAAAATCACACTACAAGCATGACAATGGAGAAACCTCACAGGCAAACACCATGAACAGAGAATGAAGATGATAGGTCTGATGACCCCAAAATACCAACCATCTGATTAACCTTTCAGATAAGGAGTTTAGAATAGAAATATGGAAGATCCTCATAGAAATCAAAGAAAACATAGCTCTATCAGAACATAACACAAAGACAGAAATCAGAAAACTCCAAACTGAAATAACAGATATGAAAAACACGGTAGCTCAATGGAAAAACTCAATGGACAGCCTCTCCAGTAGGGTAACAGCAGCTGAGGACAGAATCAGTGAACTGGAAAATCAAATGCAGAACAACTTCATACAGCAAAACTTCATACAGCAAAAAAACCTTAAGACAACTGATCAGAAAATGGAAAAAGTACTCAAGGAATGTGAACAGATGAAAATAGAAGTCTTTGAAAAACTCAACAGAAACAACAAAAGGATCATTGGAGTCCCAGAGGCCCAGGAGGGAGATCCCCAGGAATAATCAACTGTCAAACATATCATTACAGAGAAAATCCCAGAGTTAAAGACTGCATGCAATCAAATCCTGCATGGCCAGAGTACCAGCTGGAAGAGAACCGAAGAAAACACCCCAAGACACATCATTGCTACAATGACGAATCCCATAGATAGAGATAGAATACTGAAAGCAGCAAGATCAGAAACGGAAATTACAAAGGAGAATCCTTAAGACTTACAGAACTCATGTCACAAGAAACTGTCAAGGCCAGAAGACAGTGGTGGAAGATTGTGACAAGACTGAATGAAATGGAGGCTTCACCAAGAATACTACACCCAGCCAAACTCAAGTTCACCACATGCTGGCATATTAAACATACCTCCATAAAATCAAGAGGTTATAAATTTTGCAGGCTATCTTTGCTGACCAGAAGTCTCTGAAATTAGATGTGAACTACAAAAGGACACAGAATACTTTAACAACTGGAAATTAAATAGCCTGCTACTGAACAACCAGTGGGTCTGAGATGAAATCAAAGAGGAAACCAAAACTTTCCAAGAAACAAATGACAATGAAGACACGAACTATCAGAATCTATGGGACACAGCAAAAGCAGTCCTGAGAGGAAAAGTTATAGATTTTGCAAGCTTTGCAAGCACACATCAGAAAGGAAGAAGGGGCATATGTGAACAGATTAATGACGCAGCTTATAAAATTAGAAAATGATCAACAAAAGGAACCCAAAACAGGGAGAAAGAAAGAAATACCAAAGCTTAGAGCAGAAATCAATAAAGTGGAAACCCAAAAACTAATCCAAAATATCAATGAAAGTAGGTTTTTTTGGAGAAAATAAACAAGATTGATAGATCATTGGCAAAACTCACAAAGAGAGAGAAACTTGATAACCATATTAGAAATGAAAAGGGGGAGATCACTACAGATATTGCAGAGATTCAAAGGTTAATCAGAGACGACTTTGAGAAAATCTATGCCATTAAACATGAGAAAAGAATAAATTTCTGGACTCTTAAACTTCCACAGTTGAATAAGGAGGATATAGTATATCTAAACACCCCCATTACTATAGAGGAAATAACAATGATAACCAAATGTATGCCCAAAAACAAAGGCCCATGCCCAGATGGATTTACTAATGAATTCTTCCAAACCTTTCAAGAGAAACTACTACCCATCCTGGCCAGGCTCTTTTATGAAATTGAAAAAATGGAAACACTTCCAAACAGCTTTTATGAAGTAAACATCACCTTGATACCAAAACCAGACATAGATGCTGCCAAAAAAGAAAATTACAGACTAGTATCCCTGATGAACAAAGATGCAAAGATCCTCAACAAAATCGTGGCAAATAGGATTCAATGCCTCATCAAGAAGATCATTCACTATAATCAAGTAGGTTTGATCCCAGGAATGTAAGGATGGTTTAACATACATCAATCTATCAACATAATGCACAATATAAACAACAAGGAAAATAAAATCACATTGTCATATCATTAGATTCAGAGAAAGCATTTGATAAGTTCCAAATGCATTCTTGACAAAAACTCTCAGCAAGATAGGAATGAAAGTAAACTTTTTCAATATAGTCAAGCCATCTACCACAAGCCAATGGCAAATATTATCTTCAATGGAGAAAAACTAAAAGTCTTCCCTCTAAATTCTGGTAACATTCTTTAACATAGTACTGGAAGTTCTTGCTATAGCAATTAGGCAAGAAAAAAATATCAAGGGAATCCAGATAGGAAAGGAAGAAGTCAAGCTCCCACTGTTTGCAGACGACATGATACTCTACTTAGAAAACCCTAAAAACTCTACCAAAAAGCTTCTAGAAACAATAGATTCATATAGCAAATTGGCAGGCTACAAAAAATGCACAGAAATCAATGGCCTTTTTATACACCAATAATGATTGAGAAGAAATTGACATTAAGAAAACAACCCTATTCACATTAGTGCCACACAAACTCAAATATCTTGGAATATTTGACCTAAGATATGAAGAACAAACACAAAGAAAACTATAAAACCCTGCTCCAAGAAATAAGAGAGGACACACAGAAATGGAAATAAATGCCCTGCTCAGGGATTGACAGGTTAACATCATTAAAATGGCAATATTCCCCAAAGCATTGTACAAATTTAATGAGATTCCTCTAAAGATATCCATGACAATCTTCAAAGAAGTGGATCAAATACTTCTAAAATTTACTTAAAATAATAAACACCCTCAAATAGCTAACGCAATCATTGGTAAAAGGAATAAAGGAGACATCACATACCCCAACTTTAAACTGTATTACAAAGCAATAGTTATCAAAACAGCATGGTATTGAAATAAAGAAAGACAATCAGAAGAGTGCAATAGACTTGAGTACCCAGAGAATGTTCCCAAGACATACAATCACCTAATTTTTTATAACGGAGCAAGAAATTCTAAATGGAGAAAGAAAATGTCTTTAACAACTGGTGTTGGCATAACTGGTTAGCCACCTGCAAAAAAGCAAACTTAGACCCCCAGCTAAGACCCCCATCATGTACTAAGGTAAAATCCAAATGGATTAAAGACCTCGATGTCAGACACGAAACCATAAGATATATATAGAATGACACATAGGCAAAACACACCAGGACATTGAGACTACAGGCATCTTCAAAGAGGAAACTGCACTCTCCAAGCAAGTGAAAGCAGAGATTAACAGATGGAAATATATTAAGCTGAGAAGCTTCTGCACCTCAAAGGAAATAGCGCCCAGTATACAAGAGCCACCCACTGAGTGGGAGAAACTATTATCCCAATACCCATAAGATAAAGGGCTAATCTACAAAATATACAAGGCACTGACAGAACTTTACAAGAAAAAAACATCTAATCCCATCAAACTATGGGGAGAAGAAATGGACAGACACTTTGACAAAGGAGAAATAAAATGGCCAAAAGTCACATGAAAAATGCTCCACATCACTAATCATCAGGGAGGTGCAAATCAAAACAACTATGAGGTACCACCTCACACCACAGATATTGGCACACATAACAAAGAATGAGAACAAGCAGTGTTGGGGGGATGTGGAGAGAAAGGAATTCTTATCCTCTGCTGGTGGGAATTCCATCTAGTCCAACCTTTATAGAAAGTGATATGGAGATTCCTCCAAAAACTTGAAATCGAGTTCCCATACGACCCAGCTATACCACTCCTAGGAATATACCCTAGGAACACAAAAATGCAATACAAAAATCCCTTCCTTACACCTATATTCATTGCAGCACTATTTACCATAGCAAGACTCTGGAAACAACCAAGATACCCTTCAACAGATGAATGGCTAAAGAAATTGTGGTACATATGCACAATAAAATATTATGCAGCTGTCAGGAGAGATGAAGTTATGAAATTTTCCTATACATGGATGTACATGGAATCTATTATGCTGAGTGAAATAAGTCAGAGAGAGAGAAATATGCAGAATGGTCTCACTCATCTATGGGTTTTAAGAGAAATGAAAGACATTCTTTTTTTTACTTTTTTATTTTATTTTTTTATTGCGACTGAAGTTCATTACACAGAATTATTTATGATACAGTGACAATGAATGAAGGGCATTCCCACCACCAATGTCCTTCCTCCACTCCTGTCTCCCACATCTTCCTCTTTTACCCCCCAGAATCCTAGTGCAACTGGTCTCCACCTTACAGCTTGTTATAGTTTGGGTATCTATTCTGTTTGGTCTTCCAGTCTGGTCGTTTTTTATTTACACTACATGCTCATATGAATGGTTCTGGTATCATTCTTTTCCCCCTCAATTTATAAGGCTGAATGATTCAAGTTATGCTATTCTGTTGGAGATCAAAAGGTTAAGGAAAAGAGGAGAAAAAATTTGTTATCAACTACTAAAAAAGAAAAAAAATCACCGAATAATAGCCACAAAAGTGGAGAAGAAAGAAAAAAGTGGAAGAAAACGAGAAGGAAAATAATATCAAAAACAAGCAAAAATAAAACAAAATTAGAAAAAGTGCTGCAGTGGCAGGGTTTGGTATTACCCCACCTTTTTTTTTGTATAAGCACAATAAGTATTGGGGAAGGAAGGAAATTTCCGTGGCCTAAGAGATTTAGGATTTCTCCACTCTTAAAGCATATTGTCATGGGAACAACCAATGAAAGACATTCTTGCAATAATAATTTTCAGACACAAAAGAGAGAAAGGCTGGAAGTTACAGCTTACCTCATGAAGCTCACCACAAACAGGGATGAGTTTAGTTAGAGAAATAACTACATTTTTGAACTATCCTAATAATGAGAACGTATGAGGGTTATAGAAAGCCTGTCTAGAGTACAGGCGGGGTTTGGGTGGAGAGGAGGGAGATTTGGGACATTGGTGATGGGAATGTTGCACTGGTGATGGGTCGTGTTCTTTACATGACTGAAAACCAAACACAATCATGTATGTAATCAAGGTGTTTAAATAAAATATATATAAAAATTTTTCATTTGTGGGGCTATTTTTGGAGGACTACATGTAGCAATACTCTGGGTTTTCCCTGCTTAGTGTTTAGAGATACTCCTAGTGTAGATTTAAGAACCATGTAGTACTGGGGATTGAACTCAGTCCTCCTGCATGTGAGGCATGCACTCATTCTTTGAGCTCTCTCTTTAGCCCACTTTATTTACCTACCATATCTTGCTAAATTATTGATTCTTACATACTCCCATCATAATTTACCTGAAATTAGAATAAGTATAATAAAAATAACACTTCCTTCTTATAAGGTTAAAAATTTCCATTTGATGAAATATGAGTACATTAGTTTGAAATGACCTGAAGCAGAAAATTTGTATCTAAATACTAAAAATAGATCTTGAAAGGCTCACTAGTAAGTGAAATGCTCTCCCACTTTAAGCAGTTCAAGGATTCTTGACTAATTGTATAGGTGTTCGTAACTACAAATAATAAGTGCAGGGCATACAGAAAGGGAGCATCTGGTGAAGTAATAAGAAAGAATGACAGGCTCGGGGCCGGGAAGGTGGCGCTACAGGTTAGGTGTCTGCCTTGCAAGCAGATGGACCGCGGTTCGATCCCCCGGTGTCCCATATGGTCCCCCAAGCCAGGGGTGATTTCTGAGCGCATAGCCAGGAGTAACCCCTGAGCGTCAAATGGGTGTGGCCCAAAAACCAAAAAAAAAAAAAAAGAATGACAGGCTCGAGAATCCATGGTTGGCCTCTTAATGTAAATGAGTCCACAACTTCCAGGAAATGCCACAGAAATCACAAGGTTGTCTTACCATTCCAGTTAGCAAATCAAGTCCCACAGTCCCCAAGTCAGTTACTCATTACTTCCCCACCCCAAGCCAACATCCTGCTTACATGGCCATGGAGTCCTTATTTAGGTATAGCTTTTCCCTGGCTAATGACCTAATGCTTTATAAACAAATTTGTAGTGTGTAGCCAATCTTGGAAGAGGCAATCAAGTTCATTTGGGAATCCCCTAGACTGGGTATCAAGGTAGGAGTTTATGTTGGACCAGGGTCACCCACTGTATTTAGTGGACCCCAGCATGCTGGATTGTGGCACTTAATAAATTGCTCTTTGCTTGATTGCATCTTTTATTTTTTTTATTGCATCTTAAATGTTCTGATTCTTGGGTTGTACTGGGATATCAGACCCAACACTAAATTGTATATCTTGGTGATACTGAAATTGGTTTAGAAGGATGTGTTGGAATTTGAAATTTGAAGCATGAGATAAAAACGTTATCAAAAGAAACAATAGGGGCCGGTGAGGTGGTGCTAGAGGTAAGGTGCCTGCCTTGCCTGCGCTAGCCTTGGAAGGACCGTTGTTCGATCCTCCAGTGTCCCATATGGTCCCCCAAGCCAGGGGCAATTTCTGAGCGCTTAGCCAGGAGTAACCCCTGAGCATCAAACGGGTATGCCCCCCCCCCAAAAAAAAAAGAAAAAGAAAAGAAAAAAAAGAAACAATAGAGAACAAGATGCAAAAAATAAATATTCTAAATTCAGTTTTATATATATTATATATATCTTATATATATATAATATAATGTCAGTGTGGTGAGAGGGGAGTGAGAAAATAGGATTAAAGGCAATCAGAGTGATGCAATAATGACATGAGTACCAGAATAAGCAAATAACCAGACATGGTTTTAGATCAAACTAAACTTCCAGATCAAATAACCCAATCCTTCCCTTGCCTTTATTACCGTGGAAAAATATGTATCTATCCCTATACTAAGTATAGTCATATGACAATTTATAAATATAGACAGAAGTCCTCTGCAAAAGTTCTAAGAAACATTTATTTGGTCCAGAGAGACTGTACAGGGTGATAAGGAATTTACTTCATTTGCAGTGGAACTTGTTTGATCCTTGACACTGCATTGTCCCCCAGACATTGCCAGGAGCAACACAAGAGCAGAGACTGAAGTTGTCCAGATACACCATAGGGTGTGGACTAACCACATTACCAAACAGAAACAATTTACTTATCCTGTAGTCAGAAGCATCTGGTGCAATGTTTTTCCCACATGTTCTTTCTACTTTAAATGTAAATATCTTCCCCAGAAGTAGTGCATTCTTTTGTGAATGTCAGGTGACAAATAATATACTAAAGAATAGAATGAAAAGCAAAAAAAAAATAGTCTAGGTTCTTGACTTGAGTCATGTACTGCAAACCTTGTACTATTAAATTCTGGGCTTTAATCAGACCCTTATTTATTTAAACTACAGTCAACTGGTTTACCATTACTTACAAGCAGAACATATTCTGAAGTGATAGACAGTAAAACTGTGGTTGGGCAGATTAACCAGAAGGCAAATTCAGGAATAATGATGAAGACTCAAATAAGTACAAGGATTTGAGATGGTAGAATATAATTGAAAAATAAATGAGAGAAATGCAGAGAAAATTTAGTTGTAGGCACACAGAGATATATTTCAAGTTACATACAACTAATAAATACATAGATCCCAGCTCTGAAGAAATAAACTAGAAATATAAACTATAAAGACATATAAATATAGGCTTCAATAAAATTTATGTTGTATGAGATCATAGAAAATAAATTGTGATGCAACTTGAGTTACAGCAACAGGGGTCCTCAAACTTTTTAAACAGGGGGCCAGTTCACTGTCCTTCAGACTGTTGGAGGGCCAGATTATAGTACAAACAAAAATTATGAACAAATTTCTATGCACACTGCATATATCTTATTTAGAAGTGAAGAAAAAAAATGGGGATAAATACAATATGCGGGCTGTAGTTTGAAGACCCCTGATAGAGCAAGAAGGATTAATAGAAAGGAATTATAGCATAGGAAGGAGTGAGTTTCAAGAAGTTTCAAGAGGCCCTTAACTCAAGGAAGCAGAAAAATAAATACAATTTAGAAGATGAATTGAAAGTGAGAAGCAAATGACAATTTTAAAAACGGAATATGGCAATCACAGAATGAGGAAAAGATAGGAAGAGAAATGCAGGATAAGGAAAGTTACTAAAGAGGAAATTTTGAATTAAACACGATGGGATGTGGTACTGTAACATTAGAAAGAATGAAATGAGGAACACGAATAAGTACAGCCTTAAAAAAGTGGATGCAAGGCTAGAGCGATGGTGCAAGTGGTAAGGCATCTGTCTTGCGCATGCTAGCCTAGGACGGAACGCGGTTGGATCCACTGGCGTCCCATATGGTCGCCCAAGCCAGAGCGACTTCTGAGCGCATAACCAGAAGTAACTCCTTAGCATCGAGTGTGGCCCAAAAACGAAAACAAATAGAAAAGTCAATGCAATGCTAAGATTGGGCAAATCTTGAAATTAAGATGAAATAAGATGAAAGTGGTCATGTCTAATTACTTTCTGCTTTTTAAAAAAATTGTAATTCACCATGAAATTACAAAGTTATTCATGATTAGGTTTCAGCAACATATCGACACAGATCCTTTCACCAGTGTCCTCTTCCCTGACACCAATCATATGCCTCATTTGCCTCCCATCCACCAGTCTGCCTCTAGGATGGGGCATGACTTTTTTGTTTGTTTTTGTTTTTGCACTATGATTTTCAGTACTTTGCTGATAGTTTCATACATAAAACTTTATTACCTTTCATGGGAGGAGAGAAAAAACTTTATTACCTTTCAGTGCCAGCTTCTCCTGGTTGAATGCTTCCCATCACCAATAATTGATAATATCGTTGATATTAACCTGGTATAACTTTCAAAGAAAAAATGGTAGAAGAGCTGAACAGAAACATTCTCAGAGAATACAAATGGAAGAAAATGCACATAAATATGCTCTCCATCATTAATAACCAGAGAGACACATATCAAAACAATGTGATAGCAGCTCACACCACAGAAAGTGGCACACATCAAAGTGAACAAAAACAACCAGTGCTGGCATGGATTCAGAGAAAGGGAATCGCACTTACTGCTAATTGAATTGGTGCTTTTTCTTTGTATTCAAGGGCTATGTCTGGTTTTCGGCTCCTGGTTTGCTTCAAGGAAGATAGTGGTGTTCGTGATCCAACCAGGATCAATTATAACAAGGCATGTGTCTTATTGCCTTTACTATCTCTACAGTATCTCTCAAGTATCTTAAACTAGATCACATAAGGTTGTATAATTGAATATGAAGGTGTCATGTTAATTGTTTTATTTGTATACCTACTTTATATACCTATAACCCAGGGTAACATAAACTTTTCTCGGCTGCCAGTGAAAAGTGTTCAAGCTCTGTTTGATATAATATAATGGCAGGGAAAAGAGGTATGCAAGTAAACACTGGTTCCACATGGAACCAGCAGGATTACTAAATTACACATGGTTGTCTTTAGAGGTGTGTTGTGACATTAAAAAAGTATTATCATGAAGAAATTAAGAGACAAAGCCGGGCTCATGAGCCATAAAATAGAGATATTTTTATTCCACTATTCATTCGTGAAAAAAGCACATGTATAAAGAAGTTTATTTTTCCATTTGCCCATATTTCTTAAAATTTAGGTAGTGTTAATCCAAAAATCTTAAGAAATAAAAATATATGCATGGAAATAAAATTCAGACTCATCAGTGTAACATATTTAATATCATAATACACTTAAAAACCATCAACTATATCTGAATACGTATGCTCTTCTCATTATTTAATATTGCTTAAATTTTATTCAGTTTGTTTTAATCATTCATTTGATTATTCATACAAACTACATATAGAAGATGCAAGGGACATTTTGGTTTAAGTTATACTTTAAGTACTACAGTAACCCACTATATAATCTTTCATCATGGCTTGCAACTTCATAGAGCTTGTGTTTTCTCTATAGACTATTTTATTGTCTTGTGCTGTACATATCAACATCTTCTGGATAGGACTGTCCATGATCCATGAGCTTGGAGTCAGGCATGAACTTTGCAGAACCTGATAAAGTATCAAAAATATAAATTATTTATGTAATAAATTGTTGGTACTGAAAAATTAATAGTAAGAAAGACACATTAAAGTCTCTGCTAACATGGCCATAACATTAAACTTGGGTGAAACAGACAAACTAAGACAAAAGTGATAGTGCATTGATGCAGATGAATAAAACAGGAAGTGGTATATGTAGCCTAGAGTGATCTCTTTTTAAAATAGGGTGATGAAGGAAAGTCTCCTAGAAACATGGTATCTAGGCAAAGAACTAAAGTGAGAATGCGTATGAGCAAAATGCTATACAGAGCCAACAGCAAGCATAACAGATACAAACAATATCTAAGGAAGCACAAAATGATGAGTAGTAGCTGTAACAGAATATGCAAAATGTCAGTGAAAGAATTGTAGATATAGTCAGAAAAAAAGGAAAGGCACAAAGAGCCTTTTAAGTCAAATAAATTGCTGGATACTTTGGGGCAGAGCAATCACATGAAGCTACATTTTCAAAAAAATTACCCTTCACCAACTGAGAAAAGAAACTATGGGAAGAAATGCTAAAGACAAGTTCAGAAGTTTCTGTAGTATTTGGAGAAAGATTCTTGTGACCTTTAATTAAGGCAAATAGCAGTATAGGTAGATTTCCTAATGGGATGAATATGCTGTGAGAGTATTTTTTTTTAATTTTTAGCCTTTATTTTTAATATGCTGTGAGAGTTTAACTTGAAAAATTGAAATACCAAAATTCACATTTACTTAGATAATAAAAAAGGAGAAGTATATGTGTGCATTCCACTCAACTCAGTCTCTCCAGAAAAAGTTGGTCAAGGTTTTTCCTCTAAGGATATTAACCATGCTATGTACCCAATTTCCTGTCCATTGCGACTATTCATTTGCCAGGTGAAAATGAAGTGTTAAGTTTGGGATGTGTTTAATTTTAATTAATAATTATATGAGAAAGGTTATTAAAAAAACAGCTAAAAATATAAGCTCACAAAATTAATGAGAGAACTGGGCTGCTTTATATATTTTATAATTATAGTCAAAGGAATTCTATACTAGGAAGTGGAAAATAATCTGGACTATCAGAGAACAGATCTAAGAAAGTGATCCTTTGGAAATACTCATGTTTTGAGAGGAAGATGAACACTTCCATGGTGAACATTGCCAATAAGGCTGTGGAGAAACAGTCAATCTTACAAACTTAGAGGAATCCTTAACTTACTAGTTAACAAGGAATTTAAGTGCTGGATTTTCCACAGGATAAAGACTGTTGGGGATCTCAATCCTGCCATTCACATAAAGCCCCTTATTTTGTGCTTATTATTTCAAAAAGTGAGGATAAGCAATGCACCCTTGAATAGTATATCTGATAGGAATTAAGAGAGGGTGTTTTAGAAAGAGCAATGTCACAAAAGAAATTGAAATAAATCAATTAATGTGAAAACTAACTCTTTACTGAATTTTCACTTCATTTTAATACTAAAAATCATGCCAAGGGTAGACACTGAAAGATGCAAAAGAAATATGCAACCCAGGCCTTGAATCCTTACTAATAGTGTACCAAAGAAGGTTCCACCTCTACATTCTGATGGGTCAAAGGCCAGTCCTTTTACCAGTGCTCTTAAAAGTGAGACAAGATAAAAATCAGCAGCATCTTGGGACTGGATCTCAGGATACATGTGTAGGCTTATTTTCTCCCCAGTTTCCACTTAAGACGTTTAAAAGACACACAATTAATTTATAACAACAGTAACTCCAAGACAGCTCTGTACTTTATGAAAAGACTAATGGCATTTCTCTAGAAATTGAATTTCATTTAAAATGTGGTTTTGAAATTTTTTAAATTTTTAATCCTAGAGAACCACCATTCTTTCTTCATTTATCTACAAGAATAATGACATTTTTTGCCATCTCAAACATACTGTTGGCCCCTTTTTGATATTTTTAATATGGCTATTGGTCTTTTCAGTCTGGGATTTGATTTTTTTTATAATATCTTTATTTAAACACCATAATTACAAACATGACTAGACTTGGATTTCAGTCACAAAAAGAACACCCCCTTTCACCAGTGCATCATTCCCATCACCCTCTTCCCACAACCCCTGCCTGTATTTGAGATAAGCATTCTATTTCTCTCAATCATTAAGATTGTCATGATAGTTGATAGTGTACTTATTTTCCTAACTGCACCACTACTCTTTGTGGTGAGCTTCATGTTGTAAGGTCCTTCCGGCCTTCATGTAAGGTCCTTCCGGCCCTCATCTCCGTCTCTGAGAATTATTGCAAAGATCTCCTTAATTTTTCTTAAAACCCACAGATGAGTGATACTATTCTGTGTCTATCTCTCTCCCTCTGGTTTATTTCACTCAGCATAATAAATTCCATGCACATCCTCGTATAGGAAAATTTTATGACTTCATCTCTCCTGAAGGCTGCATAATAAGTCCATTGTGTATATGTACCACAGTTCCTTTAGCCATTCATCTGCTGAAAGGCATCTTGGTTGTTTCCAGTCTGGCTATTGTAAATAGTCCTGTACTGAATATAGGTGTGAGAAAGGGATTTTTGTATTATATTTTTGTGTTCCTAGGGTATATCCCTAGGAGTGGTATAACTGGATCGTATGGGAGCTCAATTTCCAGTTTTTGAAGGAACCTCCATATTGTTTTCCATAAAGGCTGGACTAGATGGCATTTCCACCAGCAGTGAATGAGAGTACCTTTCTCTCCACATCCCCATCAACACTGATTGTTCTTTGTAATGTATGCCAACCTCTGTGGTGTGAGATGGTACCTCACTGTTGTTTTGATTTGCATCTTCCTGATGCAGAATTTCATTCTTTTTATAATTTATTTTTTAATTTTTTAAATATTTTAAATTTTTTATTTTTTAATAAATGTTTCATTGAATCACCATGAGATACAGCTATAAAGTTGTTCATGACTGAATTTCAGTCATACAAAGCCCAACACCTGATCCTTCAATACTGAAATTTTCCCCCTACCAATATCCCATTTCTTGCCCACATTCTCCTTGTCTGCCTCTATAGTAGATGTTCTTCTTGTCTCTTTCTTCCCATTTTCCTTCACTTTACACACTAGTTTGCAATATTTTTACTAAAGGGGATTTACTTTACCTCCTTTCAGCATCCATTTATTGCCCAGAATGACCATTCCAACTACATTGTCATAGTGTTCTCTTTTGTGCTGGAATTGCCTTCCCCTGCTCTCTGTAGCAAGCTTCCTTACCATGGATCAACCCTCCATAAGCTCATTCACATATGATTGGAATAATTTTCTGCCTATCCTTTGATTCATTTTGCTTAGCATAATACTCTCCATATCCATCAATGATTATAAATATTTCATGATTTCAAATTTTATAATCAACAACTATAAAAATTTCATGATTTCAAACTCAAACAATTGAGTTGACTCCAGATTCTGGCTACTGTTAATAGTACTGTGATGAATAGAGGAGTGCAGATGCTTCTTCTACATTATTTTTAAGCAGTGTCCATGTTGTTTGCCAAAAAGGCTGAATCAGTTGACATTCCTACCATTAGTGATAGTCCCTTTCTCTCTGCATTCATCCTATTATTGGTGGTGTGTCAATCATTATGGTATGAAATGATAAGTCACTGTTATTTTGATTTCCACCTCAATGATGATTAATGAAAGAGCAGTTTTTTATGTGTCTTTTGGCCACCTGTATTTCTTTTTTGAAGAAAATTCTGTTCCATCTCTTCTCATCTGAATAAGATATTTTATTTGTTTTAAGTTTTACAAAGGTCTTATATGTCTTAGATTTTAACTACTTATGAGTATTGGGCGCATATTTTCTCCCAATCATTGGGCAGTCTTTTTTTTATCTTGGTTACAATTTCCTTTGGATACAGAAGCTTCTTTAATTTAATGTAGTACTATTTTTAATCTTTGTTTTCATTTTGTCAGTGGTATTTCATCCTTGAAGATGCCTTTTGCTCAATGCCATGGAGAGGTCTTCCTACATTTTACTTTACTCTATTACCTTATGGATTCAAGTCTAATAACAACGTCTTTAATGCATTCCTATTTGACTTTGGTACCAAGTGTTATAAAGGTTTGAGTTCATTTTTTCATATGTAAATAATGAGTTTTCTTAGCACTACTTGTTGAAGAAGTTTTCTTTGCTCCACTTCATATTTCTTGCTACTGTATCAAAGATTAATTGATTATATACCTGCGGCTTATCTAAGAATATTCAATTCTATTCCATTGATATTATGGTCTGCTTATATTCCAATAACTTTTTATTTTAATTACTACCATTTTATAGTCTGAAGTTGGGAAAAATGATGCCTTCTATCTTCCTCCCAAGGATTGATTTAGATATTCATGGAGGTCTATAGTTCCACATAAATTTCAGAGGTGTTTGAACTATTTCTTTAAAATATGTCATAAGTATTTTTATAGGGTTTGCATTGAATCTGTATAATACTTTGGGGAGTATTGCCATAAGTTACTTTATTAATTTTTCTTTTAAATTTTTCTAATGAGATTCTGTGGTTCAAAATATTGTTAATAAAAATGTGACTAATTTAAATATTATTTTATTAAATTTGGGAGTCAAGTTTTATCTACATAAGAAGGATATGGCCAGTTTTATAAGGAAAATAAAGGAAAGATATAGATTGATATTCAGTTACAATTATTTTTATTATACCTACTTACCGTTTAAATAACATTTTCTCACAGATGAAACCATGTGCAACTACATCACCAAATATATTTAAAAACAACCGAAGTATAAGTAATTAACATACAAGACTTTAATAATAGTTATAGTTAGCCTAGAATTTTCTTAAATTAGGGTTCTTGCTTGAGCTTAGATTTCAAGTTCTGTGAACTTGGATTGGAATTTTCTCTTGATTTGCATTAAATTCTAACTTAAATTGAATGTGTTCAATAATAAACATAGTTAACTATTACAATATCAAAAAACAATTTTATTACAAAGGAAAATGGGGCATACTCATATCACACTGCTAATGCAGATATCTAAAGTTATTTGTACCACTAGTTAACAACTATAATGTCAGGTCCAGAGATATAGTATAGTCGATAAGGTGATTGCCTTGCATGTATCAACCCAAGTTCAATCCCTGGCATAATATATGTTCCCCATAACTGCCAGAACTGATTCCTGAGTACAAAGTCAGGAGTAACCCCTCAGCACCACTGGATGTGGCAAAAAAGAAAAAGAAATGGGGGGTGGAGTGGTGGCGCAAGCCTTAAGACATCTACATTGCGTGCAATAGTATAGGAAAGACCATGGTTCGATACCCAGTGTCCCATATGGACCCCAAGCCAGGAGCAATTTCTGAGCATGTAGCCAGGAGTAACCCCTTAGTGTCACTTGATGTGGCCCTAACGCCCCAAAAAAGAAAGAATTGTAAACAAAATAAAAATGTAACCTGTATTATATAGGTGATCTTGCACTGTAAATATGTAACAAAATTACACATTTAAAATCATTCTGAGAAGGGGTATGGAGCATTGAAAGAGTCCAGAACCAAGCCTGTTTCCTCAAATGCAGTTTTTAATAACTTTTATTGTGACCAAAATGAATTATGAATCTTTCACAGTAACATTTAAGGTACATAGTGACAATGAATCAGGAGCATTCCCACCACCAGTGTTATCATCCCTCAAACACTGTTCCAGCATGCATCCCATATCTCCCTCCTTTGCTCCCTGGACTGCTACTGTTACTGGTCCCCTTGGTGTATAGCTTGTTGTAGATTGGGTATTGATTCTGTTGTCAGTGACTTTGGGTTTGGTGTTTAAGTCTGATCATTTTTTATTTCTACTCAATGTTCATACGACTGTTTGGTTCTGGTAACATCCTCCCCTCCTCAATTTATGAGGTAGCACAAGATGATTCAAGTTATGTGGTTCTGTTTGGAACAGAAAGAAAAAAGAAAAGAAAAAACTGGAAGGAGTCCACCTACAGGTTATAAATATCAATTTAAAAGAAGAAAGGGAAAAAAGAAGAAAAACATAACAAAAAAAGACAAAAAAACAGAAAACCAAACCAGCAACTACAAAAAAGCACAACAGCAACAAAAAAAACACCAAATAATAACCATGAGAATGGAAAAAAATGGAAGAAGGGTGGTGTAACAAGGTTCTGTGCCTTTTTTCATTTTTTGCATAGTCACAGTAAGTATTGGAAAAATTAGAAAGGGCTTGGCCTTAGAGATACAGGGTTTCTCCGCTCTTGAAGCATACTATAATGAAAATAACTACAAGCTTAGTACACACTCATTTTCACACCCCGAGGTCTTTTTATGGTGGCAGGAAAATTTCTGCTCAGTTGTGGATGATAAAATCAGGCCTCTGTAACTAGAGATCTTGGTATTTGCATAGGCCATAGGACAAAGTTTAGGATAAAGTCTTTCTTTACGATTCTAGAATTTCTGCTCAATCACTGTTGTTGTAATCATTCTTCTATAATTAGTGGTCTTGGATTTTGCACAGATCCTAGGACGAAGCCTAGTGTAGTATCTTTCATTATGGTTCCAGAAGTTCTGCTCAGTTGCAGTTGTCAAAGTCAGACCTCTGGAATTAAAAATCTTGGTTATTGTACAAATCCTAGGCTTAGAATAAGTTTTGTCCAGTCATGGTTGTCACAGTCAGTCGTCTGTAGTTAGTGATCTTGTTTGTTTTTGCACAGATCAAAGGACAACATGTCTTCTGATTTCATCTTACCGTTAAGTCATGAGATAGGAAATCCTGCTCTTGGATCAAGTTGTTGTCGTTTCCTCATTGTCACGATGTCATAACAAAATTGGCTAGAGCAGTATTAGAAATTTCCCAGGGGTAGTTTGGTTCCTGGTGCTGTTTCAGGGAACTGTGTTGGTTCTATGTCTGAGATCTAGGGTTCAGGATTGGACGGTCAATATCTGATCACATGGAGTCTAATTTGGTTCCATATGACACATGTTCAGGTTGGGAGGCTCTGCTGTATTATAAAATGTATGGATTCTTATCCCTAGTAGATAAAAGCTTGTTTCTATAAATAAAATTTCTCCATTTTTAGTATGCCTTTGCAAAAAGGAATGGTGCCATATTATATTGCTGGTGCATTTGGGGGTAAGAATGACAGGCTACACAATCTCTGTGCCCTGGTTTGGACCTGATCTTTGATCCCAGGCAAGAGTTTTTTTGTAAGTTTTCATATCAAGAAGAACCACAACAGATGAAGTTAATAATAATAATATATAAGAAGAAATAAATAAAATAATTTTTAAAAAGTAATTAAAGATAAAAGTATGTAAGAGGCTACTTTACATTTGGGAATAAACAGACTATGAAGTATTATTTTAGAGTTATTAATCATATAAAGGAAATATCAGCTTGCCCATTAAAATTTTTGAGATATTCTTCTGGGGGTGAAATCCAGGGAACATTTTCATCAAACAATGTGGTTTTGTTGAGTCTGAGAAAATATATGCAGCAATAAGGAATCAGGTAGTGTCCTTGAGCTGGGGGTCTTTCTGGAGCTGAATTTGGTAGCATGCAACAGTCCAAATTTGGGGGGGGGTGAGAAGAAGGACCACAGAGCATGAGTCAGCAGGAATGTTGGTTGTAATTTATTGCCATGGCATGAGATGTGGGACTGAGAGTGTGCCCTTTCACTTTGGGAGCTAGGTTGTGGCTTATTGTGGCAGGAAGTCAGTCTCGGTAACTAATGAGTTAAGAACTGAGGGTAAAGAGGGTAAATGAAGGAGGGATATTGGATCAATGTCAGGGGATGAAAGGATAGAAGGATTTCTGAAGGGGGAGGTGGGACAATATATAAGAGGGGCTATATACACTTTAGACATGAATTTTTTACAATTTAGCTTTGGCAATGAGAGAGGAGTCCACTGTTTACAAACTCTGTCCACATAAAGTCAGACATTAGTGATCTATTCTTAAGTTGTTTTTAGAGGCCTGACCCTCATAGGATGTGTTTAAACTCTTAAGATATAGTTGTATTAAGAAAAGATAATTAGCCAAGATATAAATTAGGAAAGAATGGGAATTCAAAAGATAAAAAAGAAAAGAAGAATAAGTAAATATGGTGAAATATAAGTTAAAAATTGGTGCGTTGGAGTTGGAAGGTTTTCCAATTTCTAGGTACTTCACACTGATGGGGGTGGACTTTGCTAAATGAAGGTTTCAGGGTTTAGATAGTGGTTAGATGCAAAAACTATGCTTATCCTCAAATGCATTTTACTGTCACCTGATGGAACCTATGCTCAATACAAATAAGAAGTTAGATGAAATAGTTTTTATCAAACAGGCAGATACATATAAAACTATTTTTGTATAATTCGAAATGTATATATTTCCCATATTTTTAGAATTCTGTAACTTCTAAAGAATTTATATTTTTGTAAAATTCTGGTCAAAGATCAACCACTTTAGAAAAACCCCTTTATGGGCCCGGAGAGATAGCACAGCGGTGTTTGCCTTGCAAGCAGCCGATCCAGGACCAAAGGTGGTTGGTTCAAATCCCGGTGTCCCATATGGTCCCCCATTCTGCCAGGAGCTATTTCTGAGCAGACAGCCAGGAGTCACCCCTGAGCACTGCCAGGTGTGGACCAAAAACCAAAAAAAAAATCCCTTTATCTACTTATCTCAAAATAGATTAAGAGATTTCTATTTTTTGTTTTGGGGCCATAACCAGTGGTACTCAGATCTTACCCCTGGCTCTGATTATTAACAGAGTGATCTTCTCAGGGAACCATATAAACTTCTAGGTCAGCTGCCATCCTCTACCCTAACACCCACCCATGCCCAATGGTCTTAGGTGCAAGAAGTTTCAGTACTTTAATTTATGGACACTTTTGTCAAGCATTATAAAGTAGAGGAATATTCAACAAAATCCTTTAGGAATCTCTTCTTCCATTCCATGTGCTTAGTAGAGGCTTTGACTCTAAAAAATCTGACAAAAATTCTTAAATAAAACTCTTTTAAGAAAATAAAACAACGAATTATGACATAAATATCCCTTTAATTTTGAACCACTAGGTTATGTTATTTTGTCTTTTAAGAATGCTCTCTGTAGTATTTTATGGAATAATTAAGGGCTGCATCTTTCTTCTTGGAAACTTCTTAATCTAGTAACATTTCAAGGGCTCTTTATCTTCCTAAAATATTGAAAATATTTTAAAATCTTAATCTTCTGAGTAATTTTAATTCTTCACTTTGCACCTTCATTTATAATAAAAGCATGTCTTGCTTAAAGTTACTTTTATCAGATTTTATAAAAAGCTGATATAATAAAACAGGAAAAGAATAAATATATTTAAAGCAATATAATAATATTTCAAGTATCATTTGTCAATAGTTACTTATTTAAGTTCATACATAAAGCACACATCAGCCAGATAAGCTCTCACTTCAGCCTGGTCCTGTCCTCGTAGATCGTATTTCTTCTTTTTTTTAAAATTACTTTATTTAAACACCATGGTTACAAAATTGTTCATAATTGGGTTTTAATCATACAATGTACTACACCTTTCACCAGCACACAATTCCTGACAACAATGTCCCCAATTTTCTCCACATGCTCCCTCCTACCTGCCTCTGGGGAAGATATCTTACTTCACTCTTTTTATGTCTTCCTTTTTTTCCTTTAGACAATGTGGTTTGAACTATTGTTACTAAAAGGGTATTATGTATATCACTCTATCTCCTTAAAGCACCGAGTTCTTGACCAGACTCTCACATTTTTTCACTAATATGTCAAGCAATTTAGGTTCAAAATGAGATATCTCATTAATAATTCATTAAGTAAAGTTAGGATTTCTAGAAATACTTTGATTGCTCTTTTTACTATGGGGCCATACCTTGCTGTGCTTAAGGCTTATTTCTGGCTCTGTGTTCAGAGATCATTACTTAGAAGTTAGGAGGATCACATGGTGTACCATTGATTGAACCCAGGTCTGCTCTGTGAGACAAGCACCCTATAGGCTATACCATGATTCTGGCCCTAAAATACTTTTATTTCATTTGTAAAATACTTGAATGATTTTCAGCACACAACTTCACAGTAATTTAAACAAACACCGAACAGTGCAAAATACTTATCACATTTCATTATATTTTTCCCCATAATTTAGTTTCTATATACTTCAGTTTATCTACTAACTCTTACTCAAATTCAAGACTTCTGATCTCTTTGGTATACAGTATATTGCTGAAAACATACAATAACTCAAAATTTCAAGTACTGTATTTTTTATGTCTAGAATACCCTGTTGGCTTTCATTTTGAGGACTTCCAAAGCGGTGCTCAGGGGACTCACACAACCAGTTGGGCCAGAGGACTTTACACTAGGAAGGATCATCTCACAGCAGTAAGAATAAAATATATCAAAAAGAATGATGGAAACATTATTAGAGGGCATGTGATGAAAAGGAAACCCTCATTCACAGTTGGTAAAAATATCTTCTAGGGGCTGGAACAATAGCACAGCGCAAAGAAATTTGCCTTGCACGCGGCCAACCCAGGACAAAAAGTGGTTCAAATCCCGCATCCCATAAGATCCCTCATGCCTGCCAGGAGCAATTTCTGAGCACAGAGCATGGAGTAGCCCCTGAGAGCCACTGGCTGTGACCCCCCCAAAGAAGAATATATTCTAGTTCAGCCTTTATAAAAAAAATAGTAATGGGATTCCTAAAAATAGTAACAATAGAAGTCTCATAGGACCCAGTGTTTCTACTTGTTGACATGTACCACCAAGACATAAAAACATTTACCCCAAATGGTATATAAGCATATATGTTCCTTACAGTATTTGTATAATCCAGGATATGAAAACATTCAAATATTCAATGACAGATGAATGTATAAAAAGTTATTTTATAATACATAATGGAAAACTATAGAGCTATAAGAAAAATAACCATGGTATTCTATACCATCAGCAGGAATCGAACTTCTACCAAAGAAGCTCCTACTGCTGCCCTACCATAGATTAATTGATGGCTCTTATGACACCCTGACGACTTGGTAACAGCAACAACTTGCTTTTCAGGGTAGGGATCTCTGCATTGCCACATAATGGTAAGATGAAACCAGAAGATGCTTCACGTCACTGTGACTTTGACACAGGATCTGTACAGAATTCTGGATCTCTAACTAAAAAAACCTGACAGCAACAATTGTGATTTGAAGAACTACTACTGGGACCACAGAGGAAGACTTTGGGATTGGATATCCTAGTATGCTTGTAGCTAGGAATTGGTCTATTGCCAGAATATTTCATGGGTAATATCTGTTTTTAGGCCAAAGGTTTTTCCTTTCTATTTCTCCAATCAAACAACAACTGCCACACACACAAACCTTTTTATTGTACTTTTTATCTCTTACCTTTAAAAAAGAGAGCTTACTAAACCTTCTGTATTGTATTAATGGCTTTATTGGATATACTATAACTTTCACAATTATACTTGCTACTGAACATTGTCTTCTTTCTTCTCTTTCATTTTACAGTTTTTTTAATCTTAATAATTTTGCTTTCCATTATCTTGAAACAAATATATTATAAGTTATGTCAATTATTTTAAATAAGTTTCTTTAAATAAATCCAGGGGCTGGAGTGGTGGCACAAGTGGTAAGGCATCTGCCTTGCCCATGCTAGCCTAATTCGTTTTATTACATTTCTCTCTGTTTCATTGTGAGTTTTTGTAGTGATTTATCAATCTTTTCTTATTTTTTCAAAGAACCAACTTTTGCTTTTTTTTTATTTCTACTTCAGTGATTTCTATTCAAAGCTTTCTCATTTTCTTCTGCAAACCTATTTGTGATGTACTTCTGCTGATCATTTTCTAATTTTAAAGCTGCCATTAACCTATTTATGTAGGCCATTTTTCCTTTCTTATGCGTGCTTTCAAAACCATAAACTTTCCTCAGTATCGTTTTTGCTGTCTCCCGTAAATTGTGATAATATGTGTCTTCATTGGCATTTGTTTCAAGGAATGTTTTGAATTCCTCTTGATTTCATCTCTGATCTACTGGTTGTTCAGTAGTGAGCTGTTTAATTTCCAGGTGTTAAAGTTTTTCTTCTGTGTCCTCTTGTAGTTCACTTTTCATTTCAGTGCCTTATGATCTGAGAAAGTTTTCTGTACAATTTCTATCCTCTTGATTTTATGGAGATATGTTTTATGGGCCAGCATATGGTCTATCCTGGAGAATGACCTAGGTACATTGGAGAAGAATGTGTATCCAGTATTCTGGGGATGGAGTCCCCTATATGTATTTACTAGTTCACTTTATTCTATTTCTCTTTTCAGAGTTGGTATATTCTTGTAGGGTTTCAGCCTGATTGACCTATAAAGGGGTGACAGGGCAGTACTAATGTCTCCCACTATTGTGTTGCTTTGATGTCTTCTCTCAGATCTGTAAACAATCGTATTAAATATTTTGCTGGTACCTCATTGGGTGCATATATGGTTAGGAGTATGATTTCTTCCAGCTGTACACAACCATTGATTATTATGAAATGTCCATCTTTGTCCCTTATAATTTTTCTGAGTCTAAAGTTTGAGTCATCTTATATTAATATGGCCACTCCAACTTTTGTATGGAAGCTGTTTTCTCGAATGATTTTCCTCCAGCCTTGCTTTTGAGTCTACGTTTGTTCTGTTGTTCTCTCCTCTGTTGCTCCTCAGTCTGTAGTGCAGAGAGGATGCTGCCTCAACGCCATGGC
The DNA here is from genome assembly GCF_024139225.1 of Suncus etruscus. Taxonomy (NCBI): domain Eukaryota; kingdom Metazoa; phylum Chordata; class Mammalia; order Eulipotyphla; family Soricidae; genus Suncus; species Suncus etruscus. The sequence continues at coordinate 66,985,568 of NC_064868.1, read as the reverse complement.
AACAGACAAAAAGTCACGCCCCCCATACCACATGATCTGACTGGACCTGTGTGGTGCCACACAGAAAGTCACGTCCCCCCCATACCACATGACCCGTCTGGACCTGAGTGGAGCTGGCCGCTGGGGCTGCACACAGGGCGGGCACTAACGAGGCTAGGAGCAGAGTCCTGACTCCTGGAGTGGGTGCCTGGCACACAGAAGAGCCAAATTAAAAGTACAAAGAGCCACATGCGACTCGCGAGCCGCAGGTTGCCGACCACTGGTCTAATGGGATGATTAAAGAAATAATTCAGTAAAGAGTACTTGTGAAAATTATTATATCTCACAATGGGCTCATTAAGTCACTAAGTCACAGTTTAAGGTATTACTAAGCTATCTGTCACTAGTTAAACCTTCCATGATGATTTTGTTTACGGAGCTCCATTGTTTTCTATACTACTTTCCATCTAATTTGGTGTGCTCCTACTGGGCTGATAATACTGTGGAATTTGGAGGATTCATTCTACAGGAATTCCATGATCTATACAAATGGGCTTATGAGTCTCAGCAGCTTGGCTTTTTATAACTCTTCCGAGATTACTGGTGAAGCTGCACTGTTCTGTAGAGAGTGGGGATTGTGGGATGTGGTTATGGCTTTCAGCAATATGGGAGTAGAGAAGGTGGCTGTCTTCTACTTCTAGAAGACCACAGTGTTCTCAACCCAAAAACTGGTGTATCTGGAATTTTCAAAGACTTGGCTTCTCTGTGAAGCAGTGAAGTTAGGTCATCTGCATAATTGTTCTAGTGGGCTGATGTGTGGTGTGGTTATAGCTTCCCAGGCTGTGGCAATTGGATAGTTGGCCCTACCCCTCCTAAGAGCACCCCATAGTTTTCAGCCCGAAGATTGTTGTATCCATGACTTTTAGAGGTTTGGCTTGAATCTTTTCTGAGATTAATAGTCTAAGATTAGTGCTATTTTTGAAATTTGAATCTGAAAAATCTCTCATCAATTAAACTGAATAAAAGGTGGAAACTAAGGCTGATAGGAATAAATAGCACAGGGAAAACTCTTTTCTTCCCTATAAATAAGACTCATTGTAGCCTATATATTGATATATGTATATATAAGGTAGTCAAATCTAAATGGAATATAATGATATAATACCTGTAAATCAAAGCTAATATATATTCTATATATCAATAAAATCTAGAAAAGGAACATTTTACTCCACATGATTAAAAACTCACATTTAGAAAGTGACACTTAATGCTTCATTAAACCAAGCTGCCACTGCTAGTCTATAATTCATATGCAAAGATCTGCATTGTGAAGTATGTAAATAATAGAAAGTCTCAAAAGTTTGAGAATCACAAACTAGACATATATAGAATATAGGTAAGAGAAAGATAAAATGTATTTGAAGCAGTCACAAATTCAAATTAGCATTAAGTAAATAAAAATGTTATTCAAAGTACAATTCTCAAAGATGTTATCAACAAAAACAAGATGAATTATTCCAAACAAACCTGATGTAGTTTCTGGTTTGGTTTTGGTCTTAGAGCTGAGTTCTGGCGACAAAGATACCGGATGTTTCGGATCATGAATTGTTTTTGCAGGCATTTTCATTTCAGCAGAACTTTCTATCTGTGAAACAAATAGATGTTTCTTCATAAGTATCTTATCAAAATAATAAAATATCCCACAAAACTATAGCATATGAAAGTATTCTATTAATTTAATCTCATTTCATTCACTCACTGACTTATGATTCCCATTATAAGCTAACACCATCAAATCAAAAACCAGTATTTCTTTCTGGTTCATTGAAATTCTACCTTGTTTTTTTCCTGAGGTTCAAGAAGAGACTCATTTCTGGTTTTCTTTGTCCACAATGACTGAACTGCTTCATATATTTGCTGGCTTATATCATATGCTCTTTTTCCAGACACCTAATTAAAAAGTGACCCAATAACATGAATTTTTAAATATAAAATTAACATAACACATTTGACAAACACTTAAAATATGTAAGAGATTTTATATTAACATCCAGGTCAAAAATAGACAATTAAGGTCAAAGAAATAACATCTTCAGATCATAAAACATAAAGTTTCATTTTCTAAACATAGTATTAAAATTACTCCACATAAAGATTGCTCCATATAAAGACTAAAACAACACAAGGGTACATGGTCTTACAGCATATATAAGTGTTAATCAGAACTTGTTCACAATTGCCTTTATTCTGTATGCCAATTAATAAAGGATCTGCTATAAAAACCATAAATGTTAAATATCCATTAATGGAGATTAAACCTGACAGAAATATACATAATGCTATGAGATTTGATATTTCCACTGATGGATAAGCATGCAGTATGATTTAGCAAATATTTTACTAATAGGTATACAGAATAGTTTTATGTGCATGTGAATAGAAGCAATTATGAGGAAAGTGTGATTGCACCTTAAAAAATACTAGGACCATCTAATTTTCTTATATTTCCTTAGAAAAATTCTTTTGTTTGATATCTGAATTAAAGATTATACAGTATGAATTTTAATTACTGCCATACTGCATGTTTACCTACCACATTAGCAGCAACATTATGAATCTTAAATCTTTGAGAAATTTAAAAACTAAATTTCATATCAAAATGATTATAAAAATTTAGATGGTAGAGATGTAGCCTGACCATCAGATGTGGCTTTTGAGATCAATGCTGCCCAAAAGCACCTGTAGAATCAGCATGATCTGAGGTGAACTGGCAATGCCCATGGGGGATGGAGCCTGATAGCTTCTAAACGACATTATAAGGGGCTGCACACTGACAAGCAGCTGTGGCTTTGGAGACCAACCCCATCCAGAAGCATCTGCGGAAGCTGTGTAATCGAAGCTGAGCTGGCAATGCTCAAGACGGGTAGAGCCAGAGGAGCCCAGCTCTTTCACTTATCAGCTGTGCACATCTAGCCAATGAACCCAATCATAACAAGTAGGAAAAAGGCACATAACAAACATCACAAATGGGGGAAAATGAAACAAAAACATACATAGACAATAAAGGTGGCAGATCTGATAAACCAAAATGTACCAACCACCTAAGTTAGCCTCTCAGATAAGGAGTATAGAGAAGAAATATGGAGGATGTTCATAGAACCCAAAGAAAGCATAGGTCATGCTGAACAGAACACAATTAAGAATAAAGAGGATATGATGTTAGAAAACAGAAAACTCCGAACTAAAATAAAAGGTCTGAAAACCTCAGTAGACGAAATGCAAACCTCAATAGAAAGTCCTTTCAAAAGATAAAAAGCAACAGAAGATAGAATTAGTGAGCTGGAAGATGAGATGCATAACTCCATACAATAGAAGAGATTGGAGACAGCCTTAAAGCAAATGATCTGATAATTGAAAAAAAATACTCAAAAAATGTGAACAGATGAAAATATATAGTCTTTCATAAACTCAAAAGAAACAACATAAAAATCTTTGGAGTCCCAGAAACCCAGGAACAAAATTCCCAGGAAGAAATCCAAACACTGCTGGAAATAAATAATAATGAAGACACAAATGACCAGAATTTATGGGACACAGCAAAAGCAGAACTAAGAGGAAAATTTAATGCTTTGAAATACACATCAGAAAAAGAATATGGGGCCTATGTACAAAGCTTAATGACATAGCTTATAAAATTTGAAAATGATCAAAAAAAGAAACCAAAATTAAACAGACAGAATAAAATAACATAGCTTAGAGCTGAAAGCAACGTGGTGGAAATCAATGAAACAATCCGAAAGATCAAAGAAAGCAAAAGCTGGTTCTTAGAAAAAATAAACAAGATTGATAAACCACTAGTAATCCTGTGGTACTTATACACAATGGAAAAATATGTAGCTGTCAGGAAAAATGAAGTCATTAAATTTTCCTGTACCTGGATGGACAAGGAAACTATTGTGATGATTGAAATAAGTCAGAGGGAGAGAGACACAAAATAAATAGTCTCACTCAGCTACAGGATTTAAGAAAATTAAAAGACATTATTGTAATAATAAACAGAGACAATAGAGATGAGAGCTAGAAGGACCTGCCCATAATATGAAGCTTACCACAAAGAGTGGTGAGTGCAGTTAGAGAAATAACTACACTAAAGCAGTGCTTCTCAAATAGTGGGGCACGCCCCCCGGGGGGGGGGCGCAAGGCTACATAAAGGGGGGTGCATTTAACCTTGGCAAAAAATGTCATAGCAAGCTAAGCCCTGTGTTTATGTCTCTGTATGTCTCTGGAGCTGAGAGTTGCTGTGTCCTGCTTCAAACCCCGCTTCGAAAAGCTATGCATGGAAAAACATGCTCATTGTAGCCATTAATCCAGACATCATCTCCAATTAAAAAATCAGCTCAAATTATTTTATATATTTTTGTTTTTCAGCTTAATAAATATACTATTTGCAGTTGTGCAGGGAGCGACTAGGGGGGCATGACAGAAAATAATGGAGAAGCACTGCACTAAAGAAAGATATTATTTTAAAAAAAATAGCAGGTGAGGGGCAGGCATGATAGTACTGTGGATAGGGTGATTTCTTTGCATTTGGCTGATTTGGTTTAAATCCCTAGATATCGTATGGTTCCCTAAGCCTGTATGGAGTATTACCTGAATGCAGAGCCAGGAGTAAGCTCTGATGGAGCACCTCTTAATGTGGTCAAAAAAACAAATGTGCAGAAAGTAGGTGAAAGGAAGAAGTATCAGACTCTAAGTCTCTGGTAAAGAAACATAAAATACAAGGAAATCGCAAAACATTCCCTGCTTGTGGGTTGGAAGAACTAATACTTAAAGTTATTACCCTACTCAAAGAAGATACAGATTCAGTGCAATCACTGTGAAAAAAAGAAAATGGCTTTCTTCATGATCGTAATTCAAGTACTAGTAAGATTTTTTACAGAACCACAGAACTCCCTGACAGCCAAAGCAATCTTGAGAAAGAAAAACAACAGTGAGAAATCTATGGAAAGCTTGTGTGTCACAGTGTTAACCAGCTCAAGTTGGTCCAAAGACTTCAGTCTATAGCTGAAAAATAAGCTGAACCCCAATATGGGGCTCTGGATGTCCTGAATTCTTTCTGGATTGGTGAAAATTCCACATACAATTTCTTTGAGATTATCCTCATCAATCTATTCTGAAAAGCTATCATAAGAAATCCTGATACTCTTTGGATCACAAAACCATTCCACAGGCACAGAGGTATATGAGGGCTGACATCTGCAGGCATCAAGAGCCATGGCCTTGGAAAAGGTCACAAGTTCCACCAAAGCATTGGCGGCTCCTGCTGTGCAATTTGGAGATGGTGCAATATTCTTCCACTCCACCACTACCCCTAATAAGTAACATTTGCAAAAATCCTCACCTAATAAACAGTCATGTCTACTTACAAGTGTTCTTTAATTTGTTAACTAGTTTGCAGATTATTTCCTGAATGCATTGTCAAATTATAAAAGTTAAAGTGTAATAATATTTGAAGACTATTTGATTTGTGTATTTAGTTTCCAATAAGGTGCTTATGTCTTTGCTTTATCTTAGATATGTCTATGTTTTAAAATGCTGTTTGGTATATTAGGTGTAAAATAAATTCTGTTAAAAAAATGGAAGAAAGGAGGTATATTTTTAAATGGTCAACTATTTAATCTGAAAAAAGCAGAATATGTGCTATTAATAAGGCTAATATAAGAAAGATTCAAATCAGGAAACGCACAGTCATAGGAAAGTCCTACTTCAAGAGAGAAAAACATACATGTTAATTTAAAACACAATATTTAGACAAAACATTTATAATGTTTAACTTCTTTCTTTAATATTTTTCTTCCTGACCAATAGTTCTGATGGTACAAAGTTAGAAGGTATTATTGGCTACATATAATTTTACAGTTTTGAGAAAAGGAATAACACATATTCTTAAGTCCATTATGCATCCCATGTTATATGTAAAATATGTAATATATTGGTATGCTATAATCTTCCAAATTTCACACATGACATTCAGAGGAAAAGTGTTTCACTTTTAGAAACATAACATGACCTAACATTGAAGAACTTTTAGGAACTCATATTAGTAGCATCTTTATCACATAAAGGTTTTTTTTTATTTTGGGCCACATCTGGCCATGCTCAGGAGTTATTCCTGCCTCTGTGCTCAGAAATGACTCCTGGCAGACTGGGATACTGGGAATCTAATCCAGGTCCATCCTGGGTCAGCTATGTGCAAGGCAAATGCCCTGCCGCTGTGCTATCTCTCTGGTCCCTTTCCAGCAATTATTCTGCATCCATGTTTTATTTTACTCAATATTTACTTTTATAATTAAAATATGGATAAATACTATAAATTTTATCTTATAAAACTGAATCTGCCTACTCAACTATCTATCTTTTTATATGTATATGCATGGGTAAATACTTACAGCAATATTTTTGTTTATTTGGGGGCCAAACCTGGCTTGATACTCACTAGGTGCTTGGGGACCGAAACATGCAAATGGCTGAACCCAGAGCTCAACAAACAAAACATGAGCTCCAGCCCTTCAAGCTGGCCTCAAATAACACTCTGTCAAATGTTAACATCAATATTGTTTCTGGATGGAATACTTTAAATAGATGTTTTTGTGGGGTTTTGTTTTTGGTTTTTGGGCCACAACTTATGTAATTCTTGTTAACATAAAATATTATGAACTCTATTTCTGAAAATTAAATTTTCACTGCTGTATGATACTTAAATATTATCATATTCAGAATTTGAATATATTAGAATTTTGTTACCATTTAAACACTTACCTTTGCAATTATTACTGACTGAGCTGGATAGCAAACAGTTGTTCCTAAAGTAGCCAGTCCAAGTGAGTAAGCAATCTTCTTAAGCCTAGAACCTATGGAATTTAAAAATAATGATTAAACTACAGATGCTACCAAAGACTTGGTTTTACAGTTTTAGTGTACTCCCTATTACCTTCAAGCAATTTAGCGACAGAGTAACTGTTAAATTATTTCTCATAATAATATCCATTGACCTACAATAACAAAACTTAAGGTTCAAGGTCACAATAATGAATAAATAAGCTACAAGTAACATAAGGAGAGTGATAGTGGAGGATACTGGGCACTTTGGTGACAAAGAGCTGTAGTAACTATATATCAAAACCATAAATAAAAATGCAATTTTAAATGCTATATAAATTCTAATAATAAAATGAATAGTAATTAAGGTAGAAGGATGTAGAGATATTATAACAGAGAAGATGTCTGCCTTGCACGCAGACAAACTGGGTTCCATCCCTAGGATTGCATATGATCTCTGGAATGATACCTGAGCCAAGAGTTAACCCTGAGCAATGCCTGGTATGCACCCCAAAAGCAAAAAAAAAAAAAAAAAAAAAAAAAACCCACTAAGATGGCAGTTAGGCTCAATTCAATTAATACCCACTAGATGTCATGTTCAAAGTGGTCTCTCTCATATGTAGGATATTATGAACAGATATGGGAATAATAATTCCCCCAAAAAACTGAGAAGTTGTCTTCAAAATAAAGCTTAATAATGAAGTGGGCAGGATGGTTGAGGAACACTGGGATAATGGAGGATGTGGTGCTGAAATAATTCATATATGAAACCAAACTAATAAATCATGGTGCCCAAAATTTTAAAAATAAAAATAGAAAAATAAAAACAATGTTTCAAACTAATAAAGATAATTACCTAAACAAATGACCCTGATGATTTTCTTGGCATTTTCTAGGTATAATCTGAAGAAACCAAAAATTGTAACCACAGTTTCCATATTTGTGCACCATTTTAACTGAATACTCTCTTTAAGACCTTTTAGATTGTTTTTGTTTTTGATTTATAAAATATTTTTTCTTGAGGCAGAGCAATAGCACAGCTGTAGGATGCTTGCCTTGCACGTGGCTGACCCAGGACAGACATGGGTTCGATCCCCAGCATCCCATATGGTCTCCCAAGCCAGGAGCAATTTCTGAGTGCAAAGCCAGGAGTAACCCCTGAGTGCATCACTGAGTGAGGCCCCAAAAAGCAAAAAATCTTTCTTTATCAATACCTTGAGATATTCAGAAGTTACACCTGGCTCTGCACTCAGGAATTACTCCTGGTAGTGCTCAGAGAATATATAGGGTTCTGGCAATGGAACCTGGGTCAGTCACATGCAAGGCAAGTGACCTATCCACTGTCCATCCCCTCTTTATACTTTTATACTTTAAAAAAAAGTAAATTAAGTCCTTAAGAATGTGAAAGACAGGGCCAGAGAGTACCGTAGGTAGGGTACATCTAGCCTAACAGAGCTGACCTGGTTAAATCCCCAGCATCCCGTATGGTCTTTCCAGACCTGCCAGGAGTAGTCCCTGAGCACAGCAAGAGGACTGAGCCATGAGAACCACTGGGTGGGGCCAAGAACAAAGATGTTTTTAAAAGGCTGAAAGACCAACCAGGTAATTAGCTAAGAACTCTAAAAGGTGTATATGTCTCCTCCATGTCATTGATTTAGAACACTAAAGTAAAATTTAACAATTCCAGATACCTTAAAGTATCATTCATTTCCAAAAGTGCCTTACCAAAACATTTTAGAATAATTTTTCATTTTTAAGAGTAAAACCCTTTCAAGAAAAACAATTTTCCAAATAAAACCTCACTAGATGTTTCAATATTTAAAAATTTATAAATTACAACCTACTCTGGATTGTCTGGGGAAAATATTGCAGTATGAAACTCTGAATATTTCCCTTTTTCACTTCAATTCATAAATATATGGTTATGTATCTTATTCTATTTCTTTATTTGTATATGCCCACTATTATCCCTCAAAAATACATGAGTTTTATTTAAAACTCCTAAATCAGTTAGAAGTGTTATAATATTCTAAATTTACTCAACATAAAACCAGACTCCTCTTGAAGTGCATATTATAGTTTGTGCTAGTCAGACCAGTTTCCCAACTGGTCTAGCTCTTCTCTAGATTAAAGGCCTTTCTGTCCAACTGTTATTGTGATTTTTAAACAAAATGAATGCATATTCTTTCTTAAAGAAATTTGATTTTGAGTTTTCTTATGTCATTAACTTTGGTCAAGATAAAAACCAAGAGCATATAAAATTTTATTTGGTGGCTATATAGTACAGAGGGAGAGTGCTTCCTTGAATGAGGTCATCTTGGGTTTGATCCCTGGCATTCCATATAATCCCTTGAGCACTTCCAGGAGTGTGAAACCAAGAGTACCCTGAGTGAGCATCACTGGTGGGTGACTCAAAAACCCCCAAAAAGAGCTAAGATATCATTATGTGCTCTAAATTATGTGCTCTAAATTCAAGATGCTCACACTAAGCAGAAAATGTATTTTGGTTATTAAACAATTTTAATTCATATAAATCTTTCCAAATATTTTGATAGCAAGAGATACTTTGTCCCTGTTAATTCTCTTCTCCTGTGCATATTGTAGTTGCAGTAAATGAGATAGATACGTTTAATTGCTTGATTGTATGCTTTGACTGTGGTACTTGCTGGAGGTCAGATATCAAATTCTGATGCTTTTATACTTGCCCACGGTGATAACTGGGAAACCCACTCCTTTTGCTGCAGTGCTTATACACATGCTTGTTAGGCAGGGTCACACACTAGAGTTTTGGTGCATATACATAAGCCAGCCAATAAACAGCACCTCTGCTCACACTACTTTTCAATTGTGAGGTTCACTAAGAATTGCCTCCTTTCATTTGTGCGCATATACATCACTGTGGTAGAACTGAAAACTGCTGATGGCAACAGGATTACAAACAGCAAGAACTGCCAAGCATGTAGTAAAGCTGCCAGTATTGTGCTTGGCGCAATTCACAGTTTCACAATTGTGAAGGAGGCACTTTAGCTATCTGCCAACTTTCTACCTCTTATCAAGGTTTACAAACTGCACTGCCGTCAGGATCATTCTAAAGAGTTTGGGAGTGGCACAGGGATTGAAGTCAGTCTAACGTTTGCAAAGCAGATGCTTTAGATAGTGAGCCATTTCCTAGTCCCCCATAGTTAGAATTTTAAGAAATTAAGGACATAAAATTATCTTGAAGAAAATAATGAACTATACTTTTAGATTGATTTTTTTTAACACAGATTCATTGAGACTAAGATTTTTGCATGTATCAGTGGTTCAATCCTTTTGTTGGAGAATACTATTCTTTTGTATGGATGTGCCACATCTCCATAAAGAGACCTTTAGGTTTTTGTCTGAGGGCTGGTACCTCTCACACCTGAATATGAATGTAGCATTAATAAAGGTATTTGCATTGTCTCTACACTTGGATTAATGAGGTAGGGTGCAAGGTTTTAGCCAGGATCTTTAGGTGCTTGGAAGACTAGGCATAAGTAAATTTTAAAAGGAGGAAAATAAAAACCCAGACACCATGTCTGCACTTGGCCAGTTCCATAGACAGACTCATTGGAGGTACAATAATTTTCACAAATTTGCTTGTTGCTACATTTTTTTCTTCCATCTTTTTTTCCTTTTCTTTTCCTTTCTAATAATTTTTCTCCAATTTACCTGGAAATAAATGTATTATGACCAGATATGTCAATTTTGTGATACATGTTCTTTTTTTTGGTTTTTGAGCCACCTGGTGACTCTCAGGGGTTACTCCTGGCTATGTGCTCAGATATCGCTCCAGGCTTGGGGGAACCATATGGGATGCCGGGGGATCAAACTGAAGTCTGTCCTAGGCTAGCGCAGGGCTCTGGCCCCGATTCATGCTCTTTAAATTAATAAATTAAAACTTAAAAGGGGGACAAATAGTTAGGTATTTTATCCTAGTTTTTTCTGATTATTATCAGAGCTAACAAGAAGTCTGTACACAGGCTGTTCATTTCTCCAGGGCAACACACAGCTGTAGGATTATTGAGTAAGCATATTTATTCTCTTAAAGAATCATTTAAAAATTAGATACCATGATTTACAATGTTAACAGGCTTTATGCAGATAATATTGCACCAGGCACTCCACCAGAGATTTACCCCCAACCTACCCTGTCCCCGTCACAGTAAATTCAATTTTGCAGATGACTCTCAAGTCCTACTGCCTTTGGCTATATGTTACTCCCTTAATATGTTTCACTATATTTAACTTCATAAAAACTATATAAATCATTTTTATAATATTCATGCCATTTTGTATACTCACCAGAAGCATTTAAAATGTTAGTTGCTAAGCAATCTTAAATATAATTATATGACAAATATTTTATAATTTAGACATTATAATAGGTGTCTAGTGGTGTTTTTGTGGTTTCATTTGCAATTCCCTACCAATTAATGGTATTGAACACTTTTATATCTAATCAACATGATCTACTGAAGAAATTTATAAACTTTATAGTTGCATGCCCTAATAATACATTACTAAAATCATTAAGATTTCCTATAAAATTCAGAAATTAGTATATCACTAAAAGAAATAATGTAGTTTAAATGTCTTACCTTTTCTCGCCAAAATCAATCCTGCCAATCCTGAAACTGTAATCACTCCAGTTTTTGAAAGAAAATCTTGAGGTGGATTCTTCAGATAGCCATATGCATCTCAAGAAATCAGTTAAAAATCAATATAAATGACAAAACACACTGGGCATTAGGTATTAACAGATGGTTTATAATTATCAAAAAAGTTACACAACTAATGATTTGAGAAGGAACTTAGAAAGCTAATTACTTGTTACAAAAATTTTTTACATACTAGATTTAACTATCAGTTTTATTAATAATAAAGGCATTATTAGTCTTTTTTAAGTCATTATTACTCTTTTTATTTGTTTTTGGGCCACACCCAGTGACCCTTAGGGGTTACTCCTGGCTACACACTCAGAAATCGCTCCTGGTTTGGGGGGCCATATAGGACGCTGGGGATCAAACTCTGGATCATCCTAGGTCAGCGCATGCAAGGCAAATGCCCTATCACTTGTGCCACCACTCAGGCCCTGCATTATTACTTTTAAATGAAATGTGGTATTGAGCATAACATTGTTATAATAATTATCTTAACAATGATTATCATAAAGTTAAATCCTGATAGGTATTATATCTCCACAACGGAAAATTGTCTGGTTTTATCTGTTCAAGTATTTGAATAATCCAGTAAGAATTTAAGTACTTTAAAGGGAACTTTGATAATAGTCTAAAGGTACTTGAGGCTACTAAAATCTGCATACCTATACTTCCTAATAACCTCAAAGAAGCCATTGTTTTTAATTAAAAATATCAAGAAGCTCTGTCAAAAAGCATAAGATTGAACAGAAACCCAAATTTCTTATTTTTAATGTAAATTGTTTCTGGTACCATACAATTTCAAAAACACACTCTTCAATTATAATGGTGATACTAATTTAATAATATTCCTCAACAAATATAATTTGAAATACTTTGCATATAAGTGAAATAATGATAACATACAGGTAACTTATGAAGGTAAAAAAAATATAAAACATCCACCTTTCTGCCCATATACACTAATTTCATAGCTGACAGAATATTGGGAAGTTATTTATATTGCAAAACACCACTACCAAATTACCAGAATCTTTATATATTTATGTATTTATATATCTATAAAATATATTTCATATATTTATATATTTATAATATATACTAGGGACCAGAGAGAGAGGTATAGCTGGTAAGGCAGTTGCCTTGCAATGTAGTCAATCTATAGTCAATGCCTAGCATGCCACTGTTTCCCTAATCCTCACCAAAATTGAGCCCTTCACACAAAGCCAGGAGTGACCACTGTGCAAAGCCAGGAGTGCCCTGCACCAGAAACCTATACTGTAATCAAATATAATTGCTACCCAACATTACCTTTAATATTCTAAGATATCTGAGTTGGCATATACAGTGTTTACTAGCAAAAAAATAACAAAATATTATATATATTAAAAGCAATTAACACTTATATAATGTAATGTTAACAATGGAACCATGTTTCTAATTAAAAATTTGAGTGTATACTCTGGGCTTTATGGTTAGTAAAATATAAAAGAGTATTCCCTAATAGTTCATTCACCTACCTTTTCCAAATTTTGCTGTATCCAATACGCGACTTTTCACAAAGATATATACACCCTGAGTAAAAAGAAACATGGAAAATATTTGCAATTTTTAAGATTTTTAAACTGATATCAAATTCTCTATCTACAATACTGTACTGCAATGTTGACTTAGCCAAATCTAAGCCCAGTTTTTGTAGGTATTTGCTAAGGAATAGTATTGATTTTTTTATTTTACTTTTAATTCTATTTAACATAGACAATATCTGTTATTTTGTCTTATAAAACAAGTTATAGCTATAAAATAATCAGAGCATCTCAGAAAATTGAAGATATACAAGATTTATCATCTTATTTATAATGACCAAAAAATTAGAATTTAAGGGCCCAGTGCAATACCACAGCTGGTAAGGCATTTGCCTTGACAATGGCCAACCTGGGTTCAATCCCAAGCATCCCATATGGTTCCCCGAGCTTGTCAGGCATGATTTTTGAGCACAGAGCCAGGAATAATCCCTGAGCCAGCTAGGTGTGGCCCAACACCCCACAAAAACTATATCTTAAATAGAGCATGAAGAAAGGTGTATACTTCAACTTAAAAAGCAATATGCTATGAATAGAGACACAGAAGAAATATAGATTTCATCTTTATAGGCTAGTATCAATCTAGTTTTTATAGAAGAACATAAACCCTCTACAATTCAAGATTATAGATCACTGAATAATCAAAGTTTTAAATATTTTTCATTTACTTGTTTTTACTTATTTTAATAATAGGTAAATTTTACATATATTTATTGAGTTATTGAGGCACTATTACAACTGACACTGAAAGACATTGTTGGGATAATAAAAAATGCCATACCTGTAGTACTGGTAATAATTCTACTGCTAGATAATGCTGGTTCTAATTGAAGGCAAAATATTAAATAAGATGAATTTTACTTTTGTCCAACAGTTAACTTTAGACAGAATGGTCAATTGAGCTACAACTAGTAAGGAATTATTTTCGTTTAAATGAATAATAAAAATCTCAAAAGTTATCTTAGAATGTCACATGTCAGTCAATGTTTGATTGATGTTAAGTGGCATAGTTATCAAATTACTTTAGTATGTAGTAATTGGTAACAGTCTTGTTAAAAATTTTTCCACTCCTTTTGGTCTGAGAAATTTTTACCCAACCCTTAGGTGTATTGTTACATAAAATAGGTATAAAAATCATTTAGTGATAATCAGTCATAAAATTTATTTATTTTTATACCTTTATTTAAACACCTTTATTACAAATATGATTTTAAAAAGTTTTAAAAGATTATATGATCTGATATGGAGTCAAAACCTACAGTTTAAGAAGTTAGAGTATAGTATATTAAATACTGTCACAAATTCTTTACTGATTCTTCTATTTAGTAGAATCTAATTTACCTCCCTTGATTCTAGGCTTTGGAGATTTAACAACAAAATAACAAGATGCCCTTCAACAAATGAATGGCTAAAGAAACTGTGGTACATATACACAATGGAATATTATGCAGCCGTCAGGAGAGATGAAGTCAAGAAATTTTCCTATACATGGATATACATGGAGTCTATCATGCAGAGTGAAATAAGTCAGAGGGAGAGAGATAGATGCAGAATTGTCTCACTCATCTATGGGTTTTAAGAAAAATAAAAGGCATGTTTGCAACAATCCTCAGAGACAAAGAGAGGAGGTCTGGAACTTCCAGCTCACTTCATGAAGCTCACCACAAAGAGTAGTGAGAAAGAGTGGTTAGAGAAATAACTACACTGAGAACTATCATAACCATGTGAATGAATGAGGGAACTGAAAAACCTGTCTAGAGTACAGGTGGGGGTGGGGTGGAATAGAGGGAGATTTGGGACATTGGTGGTGGGAATGTTGCACTGTTGAAAGGGGGTGTTGTTTGCATGACTGAAACCTAATCACAATCATGTTTATAATCAAGATGTTTAAATAAAGATATTATATAAATAAAAGCATTTACCCTCTTGAGATTAAAAGTAAAAAATTGAAAAAAAAGAAGTGACTTTCTTGTGCATCTGAGGATAAGAAGTAACTTGGCAAATTTTGCCAAAGGCCTCGATTAATAGTTTCTCTAGTACTGAACTGTCCAAGTAACTTATTTGATAACTTTACGATCAACTTTACTAAGAGGCCATGTACCAACATACCCAATAGAGGATACCTTTTTACCCATCTTTGAAAAGGCGGAAGAAATATAAATAAAGCTATTGGTAACTGTCCAGATCAGATTATTCATGAAATGACTACCATATGAAATTCATATGGTGTTGACTGATATCACTGGATCCAATTTTCATATTTCAATTGATCTCAGTCAATACCGCATGAAATCTAAGAATTACTTTTTTGAATTCCAATCAAATCCTGACTTACAAAATCATAATATAATATAGAAATCATAAAAATTTGACATTTTAAATGTCTAGGTTTGAGGGGAGTTTGTTCCACATCAATGAGTAACTTGATAAGTGGTTTTGTAGTATATATCAGAAATGTAAGATATAAAAAAGGCAGAAAAAAAGAAATTGTAATATAATACCACTATTAGAATTGACTTACCTTGCACCAGCCTAAATAAGAACCAGTTGTAGAACGGATGGATGTAAAACCCATTTGTAAGTGGCCAGGCTGCTCTTTAACATATTTATATTGAAGAGGCGGTGGAGTATATATGGGAAGCTAGAAGCAAAAAAAAAAAACTCATGTTAAATAAAAATCATGACTTCATTTATCAGCAATGTGGTATAAGAAGAAAAAGTGGGGACTGGCGAGGTGGCGCTAGAGGTAAGGTGTCTGCCTTGCAAGTGCTAGCCAAGGAAGGACCGCGATTCGATCCCCCGGCGTCCCATATGGTCCCCCAAGCCAGGAGCAATTTCTGAGCGCTTAGCCAGGAGTAACCCCTGAGCATCAAACGGTGTGGCCTGAAAAACCACAAAAAAAAAAGAAGAAAGAAGAAAGAGGAAAGAAGGAGAAGAAGGGAGAAGGAGAAGGAGAAGGAGGAGGAGGAGGAGGAGGAGGAGGAGGAGGAGAAGGAGGAGAAGGAGGAGAAGGAGAAGAAGAAGAAGAAGAAGAAGAAGAAGAAGAAGAAGAAGAAGAAGAAGAAGAAGAAGAAGAAGAAGAAGAAGAAGAAGAAGAAGAAGAAGAAGAAGAAGAAGAAGAAGAAGAAGAAGAAGAAGAAGAAGAAGTGCCCATCAAGAAGAAGAAGAAGAAGAAGAAGAAGAAGAAGAAGAAGAAGAAGAAGAAGAAGAAGAAGAAGTGCCCATCAACCTTCCTCCTCAAAACAACTGAAAATACCAATCGTCTTACATGTCCCAGAACAGAAAATCATTCATTCAAAATGATGTATGCACACCATGATTTATTGCAGAATTCAGTACAATATCTAAGATTTAGAATTAACCTAGATGTCCAACAACAGATGAGTGGATCATGAAATAATGGCATACATACACAATGGAATAGAACAGAGCAGTAAGGAATGATGAAATCATGTGATTTTCTACAACAAAGATGAAACTGGGAGATATCATTTTAAATGAAATAAGCCAGATGATAAACATAGGACAATACCACTTATAGGTGATAGTTCAAATAACTGGATGAAAGAATGCAATGATTGATAAAGAGAATGTCTAGGGGTGTGTCTAGATCACCATTGGCCCCAGAGTACAAGGTGGAGAATGAAAGAAATAGAGTGGAGGAGACGAGGAAAAAAGACAGATAAGAAATAATAGTGGGTAGAGTTCAAGGAGATTCAAGTAAATTGGTTGTGTTAAGGAAAGATAGAGCTAAATATCCAAATTACAGAGTCAACACTGAAATCATGAGGCCCAAACTTTAATAACCACATTTAAAAAAGAAGCCATCAAAACTGAAGCCTGGTGGTGGGAGATGGATTATGGGAAGAAAACTGGAAATAATAGTAAAAAAAAAACTGGTGGTAAATAGTGCTGGAACATTTTACATCTAAAACTAAATTACAACTTTGTAAATCTCAGTGCTTTATTAAATTTTTTTTGGTTTTATTAAAATTTTTAAAGTGGACTACAAAAATGAACTCAGGGCACAAGTGATAGTACAGCAAGTGGGGTGCTTGCCTAGCATAAGGTTGACCCAGGTTTGCTCCCTGGCATTCTCTGGGTACTGCTTGGAGTACTCACTTAGCAGAGAGCCAGGAGTAAGCACTGAACAGCCATAGATGTGACTCAAAAAACAAACAAAATAACAACTGAAAAATAAACTAAAGATCTCAGGATTAGACCTGAATCCATAAATTATTTTGAGAAAATCATATGCGGGACCCTTCATGACAATGAATCAAGAATTCAATGGCATTGGTGAAACAAATGTAATAAGCAGAAATAAACAAATGGGATCACATTAACTTAAGAAGCCTCTGTACCACAAAAAATGACCACTCCACAGACTGAGGAAATTATTTTCCCACCTGACAAATAATATCCAAGATATATAAATAACAACCATTTGACAAGTATATAAACATATATTTCATAATATATCAGACATAAATATAACTTGTTTATACTATTTAATAAAATATATCAAAAAATTTATCTGGCAATATATATTAACTACCTAGCAAAGGATTAATATCCAAAATTTATAAAGCACTTGTAAAACTTACAATAAAACAATCAAAAAATGGAGAGAAGAAATGAAAATATTTTCCTGAAGAGAAGCATAGGGATGGACATTAGGTATATAAAAAATTCTGCATCGCTGATTATCAATGAATGCAAATCAATACAATAATGAAATATAACCTCACACCATTGACACCGGCACACATCACACAGAACACAACCAGTATTGGTGTGGATATTGGGGGAAATGAACCATCATCCACTGAATGGTGGCAATGTCATCTGGTTCAACCCTTTTGGAAAACAATATGACACTTTTCAAAAAAATAAGAATAGAGCTTCCATTTGACCGAGCAATACCACTTCTTGACATTTAGCCCAAAGATTCAAACTCTATTTTCAAAATACATCTGTGCTCCCATATTCATTGCAACACTACTTATATTATAATTAAGATTTGTACATGACCCAAGGAGCCAAAAACAGATGACTGGATAATGTAATTCCATTGATGAAATTAGAGGTGATCATTGCTCATTGAAGTCAGCCAGAAGAAAGAAACAGACTGAGAATTATCTTTCACACAAGTGGGGTATAAAGAAACATAAAAGTAAATAACAAATGGTCCAGTGCAACAAAATCTGTAAACTGGTCTGCAGAACTGAATTTACCATTGTGGGTAGATGATAGGAAATGAACTGGAAAGAGGGACCTGGAGACAATGATGGAAGGAAATGGACTGATAGTGTGATATCGGAGTGATATCAGTGTGATATAGAGATAGTTGATACTGGAGTGTTCTATGCATTAACTGTACATAAATCATGGCAACTTATTTTTAATCAAGAAAACTTAACAGTTTTAATTACCTGCTCTGGTTTCACTAGCTGTGTTTTTAATTCCTCTTCTTTAGCTGCTGCATATACAACCACAAAGGTGCACTTTATACCTGTAGGTATGGATGTCAGCTTTCGCATCTGAAGAAAAATATATCAAAGATACTTTAAATTGGGGACTTCTAATAAACACTGTGTTTTATTTAAAAGTACTAAATATAACTCAAAATCCTTAAAGTCAATGTCAAGGTAAAGTAAAGTAGCTTCATTTACAGAATAAGAGGAAAAAATAAGCAAGCAATGCACTCAAGGAAAAATGAGGGCTACTCCAAAGCAGAGAGAGACTTGAATTTTTTCTTTGAGCATATGGATACTTTATTTTTAATTTTTTTATTTAAGCACTATGATTACAAACATGATTATAGTTGGGTTATATTCACAAACAGAACATCCCCCTTCACCAGTGTAACATTCCCCCCTCCCAAGGCCCCCCTCCCCTTCCCATCCCCTGCCTGTATTCAAGACAGGCATTCTATTACAGTTATTTGTTTTAAGTTCAATAAACTGTTTTTTTTAAAGGATAAGTGTTAAAAAAATACAATAGTAAACGTGTGACAGTGGCAATCGCCATTGTTTGCATAGGCCCAGAAAAATATGAGGAAAATGGGAAAAATAATCCTTGGCCTGATTACAAGGCCTCACCCCAGAAGTTTATTGGCATAAGATTGACTCTGGGTTCCAGGCATATCAGTCTGTCCAACCTGAGTCATTCTCCGTGGTCCTGGTGAAACTTTTTCACACTTTAGCTTTTGTTGGTATCAGGTTCTTATATTTAAAGATTCTGGATTCTATGCATTTCTTTCATTGAAGTCAGGCTGATGAGGAACATCCACTAGTTTCAGCACACCATTAGATGTGGAGTGATCTGCCCTGCAAGCAGGTTGTTGCTGAGTCATCTGGGTGTTGAGAGCACTCTTTGGAGTAAGTCAATGCAAGAGCAGTGGTAGGTCTTCCATGGTAGAAGTTTGCATCCTGGTAATGTTATAGACAATTGTGGTTGTTTCCATAGATGGTATCTATTGTTCAGGGGTGTGTGGGTAATGCCCATTCTTCTGAGGCCTAAGCCAAATCATTATGCCAATGTACAGGATAAAAGGCCTGCATTACCAAATTTGTGTTCCCATCTCTATTAGAAAAGAACTTTTTTGCACATGTATTACTTTCCCATTTTAATGTGCCTATGCAAGAGAAACAGTGCCACAAGATATTGTTGGTGCATCTGGGGGCCGACGGATCAAGTTCAACATTTCCCGTAACTTGGTTCAAACATGAATTCTACACAGAGATACTCTTCTACCAGTATTGCTTATAAAACATATCTCAAAGGGGAAAAAAACAAACAAACAAATAAAAAAAAAACAGTGGGCAAAAGTGTCACTATATAAGGAGACTTGAACTTTTGAGAAGAGGACATTTAAGGACAGCCTATAAACTCCCTTTCTACAGTTCTTTCAATATATAAAAGTTACTTAGAGTGTTAGAAAAAATTTGAAACTTTTGCGGTCTTCTCTCAAATCCTAATGACAACTTTTTATTCCTCTGGAACTTGTCCTTTCTTAAGAAAGTCCACCTTCCTCTGGGTAGTGCCAATTAATTTAACCAAATCTCAGTATCAAAAGATCATTTTAGGGAGTTTTCTCAAACAACCTTAGCCCCAGAGTACAACAAAGAGAAGGAAAGAAATAGAATAGAGAAGGAGAAAACAAATATGAAAAGATGGGGGCCAGGGGCCAAGTGTCTCTGGTGCATTGGTGGAATAAAAGCAAAGGACAGAACTAAATATCCAAGCCAAAGGCAACAACAATGGAATCAAGAGACCCAAACTTTAATAATATAAACTTAAAATGAGCCTGTTGTACTAGCAAGCTGGGAGCCAGGGCGAGGTGGCATGGGATGCACTCAGGGAACATTGGTGGAGGGAGGCCAATGCTAGTGGTAGGATTGGCTCTAATTTATTATTTGAAACTCAACTATGAAGGACGTTATAAACAACAATGGTTTCAATTAAATAAAATAAAATTTTTAAGAAAGATACTTTTAACAACGTAATAATGAACTACTTCAAAGAGAACAAAATAATATAACCTGGAAAAAGTGAACCCAAAATATGAGGAATGAAACAAGAGATCATAGTATGTATTCAATGTACAAATATTAACTAATGTGAGTTTTTAGTGTGTGTCAGAACCTAATCTCAGTGATTGGGATACATGAAAGATCAAAATAAAGATTCTTGTTCTCATGTAGTTAATAATATTTTAGTGAAGCAGAGACAGGCAATAAATACAGTAAGTCATATGGTACACCTTGCCCTTAAACAATACAAGTTTGAACTATGGTAACTGACATACTGTATAAATTTTTCATAGAACTTGTTTAAAATTGCATCATACAAAGTGTACAGTACTATAAATTATTCCAACAATTTTTCTTACTAACATGTTTTATATATATAAACATGGTTGTGGGGTAACTTGTCATGTAATCATCAAGTTTTCTTGTTAACAGCAGACTACATTTAAGTATCTAAATTTTTAAAGATTCAAATTAAATACAGATTTCTGACTGTGTAGGGAATAGCACCTATAACTCCCTTTGCATAAAAGTGAAGTGAGGGAAGGGACAAATACACAATGATATCTCATATAAAGAATTGCAGGGGATGGAAAGATAGTACAGTGGGCAAGACACTTGCCTTGCACAAGGATAGCCTAAGTTTGATCCCCAGAATCCCATATGCATTCCTAAGTAAGTATTGTCAAGAGTCCTGAGTATACAACAAGGAATAAGCCCTGAGTATATTTGTAGCCCAAAAACAAACAAAAATGTTTAGTTTTTGGGCTACAAATTGCCATTTTAACACATGCTGTGTTCCATGCCTTCCATCTACCTCCCCTAGCATATAGATCCTGGGCTTCTGAAGGATCCTGACTCTCTCAGTAGGCAGCACAAACTGGAACCCCAAATCTTTTAATGCTGAAACATTTCTCAGTGCTTCCAGCACCAACGTTAATGTCTACATCCACAACCACAATAGCTTCCTACTTCATACTATACAGGGCATACACTTGTACTTACTGCAGTGAACCTACAGACTCAAGTGTACAAGCTTTGGCTGCCCGATGCACTTCATAATAATAATAACTAACCACTAGCTCCATCCTCCTATCCTATATAAAAACCTCACACAGCTGTGCTGGTAGAAAGAAATCAGACAATGCTGAATTGCAGCTAGAGGAGAGGCAGGACCAATCATATTAGAAATCAATCGGTAATCCATACCCAGAACTCAAAAAAAATCAGAAACAGCAAAATTTTATTGGAATGGTCTGTTGCGGAAGGAAAAGAACAATAATCACCTAAAATCCTCAGAGAGCTCTCACAGGTAGTGGAGGAAGAACTATACTCATTCCTAGATTGCAACAGACATAACGGGAAGCCTCTAAGCTTAATGAGTGAAGATAATTACCCTTAGGACAAGTAAAAACAGTTGATAATGAATCTAAGTATTGTTTTTTGTCTTTCTGGTCCTACCTGGCTGTGATCAAACTTTAGTTCTAGCTCTGTTCTCAGGGATTATTCCTAGCAGAGAGTACCTAGAATCAGATATGTGTCAGCAAGTGCACTACCCACTCTGTTATCTCCCTGGCCCAAGAAAATGACTCTAGAGACACATTATTGTGGATATTTAATGACCTTAAAGAAATGATGGTAAAGTATTCAAGAAAGCCCAAGAAAGTAGGAAAGGAAAATGAAAAAACTATAATCAGAAGTGACAGAACTATAGAGTGCAGTAGGTAGCATAACTCAACAGAAAGACTTGGCAACAGAGTAACAGAAGCTGAGAAGTTAAGATTTTGAGTTTCAAGAAAATTAAACCTTTCATAGCATGCCACCTTGCTATATGAATCCATTGTTTCTAGAAGCTTTTTGGTACAATCTTCAGGGTTTTCTACATAGAGTACCATGTCATCTGCAGTGAGTTTGACTCTTCTGTTCCTATCTGGATTCCCTTGCAATCATTTTCTTGCCTAATCACTATAGCAAGTATTTCCAGTACTATGTTGAATAGTAGTGGTGAGAGACGAGAGCCCTGTCTTATACCAGAATTTAGAGGAAAGGCTCTTAGTTATTCTCCATTGAGGATATTTGCCATTGGCTTGTGGTAGATGGCCTTAACTATACTGAGAAAGGTTCCTTTCATTCCCATCTTACTAAGAGTTTTTTTTTTATCAAGAATTGATTTGACCTTGTCAAATGCTTTCTCTGTGTCTATTGATATGATCATGTGATTTTTATTTTTCCTATTGTTGATGCTGTGTTTTATGTTGATAGATTTACAGATGTTAAATCATCCCTGTATTCCTGGGATGAAAACTATACGATCATAGTGAATGATCTTCTTGATGAGGCATTGGATCCTATTTGCCAGAATTTTGTTGAGGATCTTTGTATCAATGGCTTTTTATACACCAATAATGATAGTAAAAGAAATGGATATTAAGAAAACACCCCATTCACATTAATGCCACACAAACTCAAATATTTTGGAGTCAACTAGACTAAAGACGTGAAGGACCTATACAAAGAAAACTATAAAACACTGCTCCTATATAAAAGAGAGGACAGTAGGAATTGGAAAAACATTCCCTGCTCATGGATTGGCAGGATTAACATAATCACAATGGCAATACTCCCCAAAGCATTGTACAGATTTAATGCGATCCCTCTAAAGATACCCATGACATTCTTCAAAGAAGTAGATCAAACATTTCTGAAATTTATTTGGAACAATAAACACCCTCGAATAACTAAAGCAATCCTTGGGAAAAAAATATGGGAGGAAATACTTTCCCCAACTTTAAAATGTACTACAAAGCAATAATTATCAAAACAGCATAGTATTGGAATAAAGACAGACCCTCAGATCAGTGGAATAGGCTTGAGTACTCAGAGAATGTTCCCCAGACATACAATCAAAACCTAGGTTTTGATAGACGAGCAAGAAATCCTAAATGAAGCAAGGAAAGCCTCCACAACAGGTGGTGCTGGCACAACTGGTTAAACACTTGCAAAAAAAGCAAACTCAGACCCCCAGCTAACACCATGTATGAAGGTAAAACCAAATGGATTAAAAACCTTGATATCAGATATGAAACCATAAAATAAATAGAACATGACACTGAGAGTAAAGGTAAATAGAACAACATGACACTGAGAGTAAAGGCATCGTTAAGGAGAAAACAGCACTCTCCAAACAAGTAGAAGCACAAATAAACAGATGGGAATATATCAAGCTCAAAAGCTTCTGCACCTCACAGGAAATAGTGCCCAGGTTACAAGAGCCACCCACGAAGTGAAAGAAACTATTCCCCCAATACCCATCAGATTAGGGGCTATTATCCAAAATATATAAGGCACTGACAGAACTTTACAAGGAAAAACATCTAATCTTATCAAAAATGGGGAGAAAAATGAACAGACACTTTGATAAAGAAGAAATATAAATGGCCAAAAGGCACATAAAAAAAACACTCCACATCACTAACATCAGGGAGATGCAAATCAAAACAACTATGAGATACCATCTCACACCACACAGATTGGCGCACATCATAAAAATGTGAAAAGAAGTGCTGGCAGAGATGTGGAGAAAAAAGAACTCTGATTCACTGCTGGTGGGAATGCCATCTAGTCCAATCTTTATGGAAAGCATTATAGAGATTCCTCCAAAAAATACAGCTATACCACTCCTAGGGATAGACTCTAGTAACACAAAAATACAAAACAAAAATCCCTTCCTCACACGTATATTCATTGCAACGCTATTTAAAATAGCCAGACTCTGGAAACAACCAAGATGCCCTTCAACAAATGAATGGCTAAAGAAACTCTGGTACATATACTCAATGGAATATTATGCAGCCGTCAGGAGAAATAAAGTCATGAAATTTTCCTATACATGGATGTACATGGAATCTATTATGCTGAGTGAAATAAGTCAGAGGGAGAGAGATAGACTCAGAATAGTCTCACTCATCTACGGGTTTTAAGAAAAATAGAAGACATTTTTGCAATGATCCTCAGAGACAAAGAGAAGAGAATTGAGGTGTAGCTCATGACATGAAGCTCACCACAAAGAGTTGTAAGTGCAGTTAGAGAAATAACTATAATAAGAACTATCATAACAATGTGAATGAATAAGGGAAGTGCAAAGCCTGTCTAGAGTACAGGTGGGGGATGTGGTGGGGACGAGGAGATTTGGGACACTGGTGGTGGGAATATAATACCAGTGAAGGTGGATGTTCTTTAACATGAGTGAAACCCAACTACAATCATATTTGTAATCAAGGTGTTTAAAGATATTAATAATAATAAAGAAAGAAGAAAGGAAGAGGGGAAGGAAAAAGGGAAAGAAAAAAAGTAAGGATAGAAGGAAGGAGTTATAAAAGTTATTTTAAGATATTTAAATAAGGTATTTAACGTTATTTAAATATCTAAATAAGATATTAAAATTTATTTAAATATTTAAATAAGTTGTTTAAAGTCTTCGCAATTAGAAAGAAAATAATGGTATCCCCCCAAAACCAAAGGGTGGACCAGAGCAGTGGCACAGCAGTGGGGCATTTGCCTTGCACGCAGCTGACCTAGGACAGGTTGTGATTCAATCCCCCGGCATCCCATATGGAACCCCAAGCCAGGAGCGATTTCTGAGTGCATAGCCTGGCGTAACCCCTGAGCATCACTGGGTGTGGCCCAAAACAAACAAAAACAAAAAAGAAACAAACAAAAAACAATAGTATTATCTAGAGTGAAGGGAGCATAAAAATAAAGTTAAATTTTCCACTTCAAGATGAGAAACGTAAGCCCCGAGAAGTTTTGGGGGGGTCTTTTGTCTGTTTTTTGCCACATCCAGCAGCACTCAGGTGTTGCTCCTGGCTCTGTGCTCAGAGACCACTCGTGGCAGATTCTGGGGACCATATGGGATGCTGGAAATCAAACCTGGGTCAACAGTGTGCAAGTCAAACACCCTACCTGCTATTCTGTTGCTCTGGTTCCTCAAACAGTTATGTTTAAAAGAACAAGACTAAAAGTCAAACTTTCCAATTCCAGACTCCATCATTTTCAGCTCCACACATCTTGGCTTTGGTTTCTGAGAGATTTAGTATGACCTGCTTGACTTATTAGAAAAGCCTGATCATTTAAGATGATGTTTTGGGAACATTCCTTCTAAGGTGATTCTCTCAAGAGATATGGAGCCAAGAAAATTGGTAGAAAGAAAGGGGTCACTGAGGGTTCCTTTAGCTGCCAACAACAAAGAATCTCACTCAAACGGGCTTCTTAATAAATGCATTTTGTTGAAAGTGCAGGCTTGGGCCAAAAGTGTAAATATTACCACCTTGTTTGCAATGATCTTTGCTCAGATATTTTCTTTAATTTTTTATTTAAAGCATTGTGATTTACAGTGTTATTCATGATTGGGTCTAGATATATGATGTTTCAGGACTAATCCAATGGAACCAATGTTCCCAAAGTTTATCTCCAACCCACCCACCACCCCCACCCGAATCTGCCATCATTACAGTTTTTAATTTTGACCATTAAAGTTTGGGTCTCACAAAAAAAAAGAAAATTAAACCCATAGAAAACAATAGAAAATGGGGGAAAGTCTCAGAGTAAATTAACAGTATACAAGAAACATATGATGAAGAACTATTAACTGAAACTATGCTCATAAGGAATATAAGACTTGTTAGAGTCTCTATAAAACAGGAATATACATTTAATGTAAAACCACTAGAAAAAATCATGAATAAAAACCTCTGAGGTCGGGTAGATAGTACAGCAGGTAGGGCATTTGTTTTGGTCGTATCTGATCCAGGTTAAATTCCTGGCATCCCATATGATCCTCTGAGCCCCATCAGAAGTGATACCTAAGTGCAAAGCCACAAATAAGCTCTGAGCATAATCAGTTGTAGCCTAATCCCAGCCGATATCCCCACCACCTCACCAAAAATATGAAATTTGCATTTTGGTACAACAAAACAAATGAAAGCAAACTGATTATTCTAAATGAAGCAAGAAAGTGAAAGAAAATAGATGGTTTCACTCATGCATGGAATATGAATTCCCAAAGCAAATTGTTAAGAAGTATGAAAAGTTAACTTCCAGATGTGAGGAAAACTAAGGTGTTTACCAGAAGCAAGAGGGAAAAGGTAGGAGAAATAAGAGAGTAGAATAACTCTGGAACTTTGATAGTAGGAATGGTGACCATCACACACCTTTAGCAGAGTATGAATTTGATAATGCTATAAAACAATGACATTTAAGAAGAGAAAGTAGAAGAGAGGGAGAGAGAGAAGAAGAAAAAAGAGAGATGGACACCACGACAGGAGCATAATATCACAGGCAGCTTAAGTAAAAAAAATTCAAAATGCAAAATGCTCTAGTATTTTCAGATTAAAATATAATGCTCTTGGGATCAGAGAGATAGTACAGGGGTTAAGGTGTTTGCCTAGCACACTGTTTTAAACCCAGCTACAGTCAGCATTGCATATGGTCACATAAACACAGCCAGGAATGATCCATGAGCACACTATCAGTCAGGAATATGCCCCCAAGCAATGCTCTTCTATTTCCTCCCTATACCCCAAACTTTCTCTTCTTTCTCACTATTCTATGACAGTCTCCTGAACACTTCTAGTGTCAAACATTACTTTGTTCTTTTCTTTCATCTTCATCTCTGCCCTGTTTAAATACTAAGATCATTGCTTTTTCCCTCCCCAAACTTCAAAACTCACATCTTTTCACTTTGCCAACACTCAATAGATGAGCATTCCAATTGCCAGCTTTTTTCCTTCAGGACTGTTTGGGTACTGCTTGAGAATGTTAGCTTATCCTTCATTTCTTAGCTATGGTTTTACTCAATGCTTAAAGATACCATATAAATTCTCCACAGTGGCTATTTCAATCTTAAAATTCCTAAAACACATTTAGGACCTGAGTGATAATTCAAAGAGTTGAGTGCATGTCTTGCATGGAGGAGACCTAGGTTCAATCCCTGGTAGTGCAAGTTCCCCTAAGCTTAGCCAGGAGCAGTTTTTAAAGTATTACATCTGACCCAAAAATCAAGGGGAAAAAACCAACATTCAACATTTCTCATTGTTTTCTCATTGTTTTCTCTTACATTCAGAAGATGTAGATATCTAAAGGGTAATCCCTCCATTTCTTTTCACTCTTCAAAACCTTCTTAACTCCACCAGCCCTGACCAAGATCTTTGTCAAAGTCAATCCTTCCACTTGACTTGATTCTAAAACCTCTTCATAAAGTGCAGTTAATACTACTAGCTATGGACTCACATCACATGATTTCAGCTCACAGTCTCTTACTTACGGTGTGAGAGTGGGCAAGTTACTAAAATTTTCTAAAATTCCATTTCCGTAACTGTAAAACTGACAATAACAGTACCTTGTTAGGAGGCCATTGTAAAGCAAAGGAGAAAAATGCAAAAATTGACTGAAGGTGCCTAAATACAATAAATGTTCAGTGGCATAAAAAGCTGTGATGACTATTATTATCTTTTCAGTATACTATTTCTAGGTAAATTTCACATTTCTCCAAATCTAGACCAAGCCTATTTTTTTTTAATCAAGAAACTGTTTCTGGAATTTTCTATCCTCATCACAAGGTTTTCTTCTACCACAAAACTTTTAAAAAATGTAACATACACTTTCCTACCAAACAGAGCAAGGATAACAAAGAAATCAAAAAAGATCATTAGATTTAGAGCCAAATATATCTTTGTTTGAACTTGGATCGTCTACCTGGAAAAAGCGCCTTTTCCCCTTTTTTTCAACTGAGGTATAACTGATATGCAATATTAGTATCAAGTGAATTAAATAATGGCTGAGAATTGATACGGTATATATTGTGAAGGGATCAAACAAGTCATCAATATCTGTCTCTACCATTATACTTATCCAGGCACATTTTTCACCTCAGCTTTCATTAGCAACATGACTTTGGCAATTTACTTGATTTCTTCAGTCCTTTTTCATCTGCAAATGGTAACCGCAATTATCTACCATATAAAGCTGTCTTAAGAATAAAGTAACATGGGCCTAGAAAGCACTTTGTTAGTGCCAATATTCAAATGAGATATAAGATTTAACTCTCTTTGATCCTAGGCTTCAGTGAAAACTTATTATCTGTGTTTATTTTTTACTACTTACTATTCCTTCTGACTCTCACCTCAGTGAAGTCCTTATATATTCTCTTCCAAACAGTTCTGAGATTCTTTTTTAAACTCTCAGATAACATCATACTGCTCTTTAAAGCAAAGTATTGCCTTACTGTGAAAGATATTTCTTATTACATGTTATAGCTCCACTACTTAATCTCTATTCTTCATTGCCACTTACTAATGTAGTTTATTGAGAACATAAGACAGACCTGTGGCTAGGTACTAAAGACATAAAAATTAATGTTAAGTACTGTTCTCAAAATAACTTAATGTTCAGGATAGAACAAAATTATCATCTGTTCTTTAAATGAGGGGGAAGCTGAGGACACTTTCCTAGAACAGACTTGCATAATTAGCAAATGTGGAGGAAGGGCACGTTCTTAACAAAGGAATGAGCTATGAGCAGGAATTAACTAGAAGACAGGAAAAGGGAGCGTAAAACTGAGAATGAGCAGCGGTAGGCCTGGCATCCAACTATTATTAGGATTGTTTCTGAAAGACAGGAGATGAAGCTGGAAAGTCAAGGCAAGTGTACTAGCCATATTTACTTAATCCAAAAAACCAGAATGGCACGCCAATAAACATTTTTAAAAGGGTAGGGGCTTGGTCAGATTTTCACTTTAACAGGAAAAAGTCTCGAGGCCCAAAAGAAAATGGGAAAAAGGACTGCATAAGAACAAAGCTAGAGGTAATGAGTCCAGTTAGAAGGCTATTTGTGGGCCACAGTTATATTACACCAGGTAGGGCGCTTGCCTTGCAGGGGGCCAACAAGGGCTAGTTCCTCAGCACCCTAAATGGCCCAGGAGTGATCCCTGAGCACAAAACCAATATAAACCTTAAGCATGGCTATGTATTGCCAAAATAAGAGGGGTGTTTGTAATTCGGATAACGCATGACAGCCATACGTAGAGAAATGAAGTGAGGGCTATGGAAAAAGATAAAAGCTGGGCCAATCTAAACACTGGAGGTGTATTGGTTTGCTTAGCTGTTACAATGTTACTACAACTTGGTACTTTTTATATAAAAGATTATTTGAAAAACAGGGGTATGGTCTAGTTTTAAAGCTTCTGTAAACAAAGTCTTCATAAATGTTTAAAAAAATTGGCTGAAGTATATTCTGACACTTATATTTACTGCTACATTAGCAGTTCATTTCAAAACAAAATGCACCATGGAGATATTTGACATCTGTAGACTACCTTACTGAAACCTACTTGGGAAACATCAGCTAGCAGCCAGCAGAGCCACTTCCAGCACACACTGCCTCCTAAATGAAAGCGTTTTTCTCCAAGTTGGAATTCTAAAAAATAATCTGACGTTTGCTATTCGATCTCAACACACTCTCGGAAGCGAATGCAAACAAGTGACCTCCGAGAGACTCTGGTCGATTTCACCTCTAAATAAAGCTTGGACAAAGTCCTCCGCAGGGTGGCAAGACGCCGCCCGGGACCCCGAGACAAACGTCTAGGATTCCTTTTGTCCTCCTTTCCCATCAAGAACCAAACTGCTGACGCTCTTCGCCTGGCCGGCAGCCATTTCATAGTCCTTTCCCAGTTCTCACTGGGTTACTGTTGAGCCAGATTCTTGCTAGGGGTCGGCGAAACAGCAGTTTCCACGGGGTGAGTGGCAAGACAGTCCTAGCTGGGGACTGGGAGAACAGCGGCGCCCGAGCAGAGGAAACTGAAAGCGAGCCGCAGGATCTGGAGGCTTCTATGGTTCAAGATTCTTTGACCTTGCCGGTTCTCTCGCAATCCCCCTACTACGCCACCTACCCTTTATGGTAGAGATCCCATCGGAAGCGAAGAGGATCCTTTCTAAATTTACTAGGACACTCTCCGCTAGCAAAGAAAGCACGCAAGGTTTATTTATACGTACATTTGAAGCCGCCATAGCTGTGAGCGCCGCGTAACTATTCCTACGGGGAGGTCAGTGGGACAAAATAGTTCTACCCAGCTCTCCTCGCACATCGCTGGTCACGCCCTTTATTGGTCTGTTCCGGCTTCTTCCCATTCTCAGTAAAAGGCTTGGCGTTTGCACATGGCCTCCCTGTACTTGATCCCTGACTCCTCCGATCCCCAACAGACCACTAAGCCAAGGATAAACGTAAGCACCGCCTGAGGTGCCCCAGATTCATAAATAAATAAATAAATAAATAAATAAATAAATAAATAAATAAATAAATAAATAAATACGAAAATAAATACAAAAATAAATGAATAAATAAATAACTGGGCTCCAAAATTTTTCATTCCTATATATACTAGTCACTATACATAAATAAATAACAGTGGAAAATTCTGCGAGCATCCCCCAAAAAAGTTTTCAATTACAATCTAGAGTTCTCGATGATATATGAGAGAGGGAGAGAAAGAGAGGAAAGAAAGGCGGGAAGGAGGGAGGGAGGGAGGGGGGAGCGCCTTAGTGATTTGGAAGACAACTGACCAAACAGTAGTAGTTATTCAAACTCGGTTCTAGGACTCATAAGGAACTGCAGCCAGACCACGCAGGCAAGAACTACTTTGTCCCTCCCGGCTTTCTGTAAGAACCTTTGAGCTGAGAGAAACACAAATATGGAGAATCACAGATATTCTCTTCTAGAATAGAATTACTATGGGATCCCCACCATAAAGGGTAGGTGGCGTAGTAGAGGGATTACGAGAGAACTAGCAGGGTCAAAGAATCTTTAATCATAGAAGCCTCCAGATCCTGCGGCTCGCTTTCAGTTTCCTCTGCTCGGGCGCCGCTGTTCCCCCAGTCCCCAGCAAGGACTGTCTTGCCACTCACCCCGTGAAAACTGCTGTTTCGCCGACCCCTAGCAAGAATCTGGCTCAACAGTAACCCAGTGAGAACTGGGAAAGGACTATGAAATGGCTGCCGGCCAGGCGAAGAGCGTCAGCAGTTTGGATCTTGATCGGAAAGGAGGACAAAAGGAATCCTAGACGTTTGTCTCGGGGTCCGGGCGGGGTCTTGCCACCCTGCGGAGGACTTTGTCCAAGCTTTAGTTGGGGTGAAATCAACCACTATAGAAGCGTCCCAGAGTCTCTCAGAAGGTGGCTCGTTTGCATTCGCTTCCGAGAGTGTGTTGAGATCGAATAGCAAACGTCAGATTATTTTTTAGAATTCTAACATGGAGATGAGGTCCGAGAGATAGCACAGCCATAGGGCGTTTGCCTTGCAGGTAGCCGATCTAGGAAGGACGGTGGTTCGAATCCCGCATCCCATATGGTCCCCCGTATCTGCCAGGAGCGATTTCTGAGCACAGAGCCAGGAGTAACCCCTGAGCGCCGCCTAATGTGACCCCCCCCAAAAAAAAAGAAGAAGAATTCTAACGTGGAGAAAAACGCTTTCATTTAGGAGTCAGTGTGTGCTGGAAGTGGCTCTGCTGGTTGCTAGCTGATGTTTTCCAAGTAGGTTTCAGTAAGGTAGTCTACAAATGTCAAATATCTCCATGGTGCGTTTTGAGTCTGAAATGCTCTGTTAGGCAATGGTGGCGGAAATTTGCACTGATGAAAATTATTCTACATTAAATGAATGAAACTCAATCACTTACATGTTTGTAACTGCCTCACGGTGATTCAATTATTTATAAAACTAAATAATATAAGTAAGCATTCAAAAAATAAAATATCATGTACTACTGATTAGAAAAATGCACTATATAGAAATGTCAATAACATAGCACAACCAAATTTGTCTTTTTGGTTAACTTTTTTTTTGATGGGGAGCATACCTGACAATGCCCATTGTTTGTTCCTGACTCTGCCCTAAATTTCTGCTCTGAAATATTCCTGGATTTGTATGGGGACCATACAGAATGGTGGGTTTGAACCTACGTTGGCTGCATCCAAACCAATGTACTCTAGACCTGGGAAATATTTCTGAAGCCTTTACTTCACAGTAAAAAACATGGTACTATTATAAATACAGAAAGTACCAGCCAAACAAACCAATGGTCAGCCGGTGGCTGACTGGCTTGTTACTTGGTTCTCACCTCATTTCTGCTGACTTTAATGCTCTGAGTCAAGGCCCTGGTGAACAGCACCCTTGCAGGGTGCTGCAAGGATTGAGAAAAAAGACAGATATAAAGAGATTATCTAATATTTGTCATTTAACTTCTCATTTTTGTTTTTGCTTAATATGAACCCCTTGTTAAGTCCAGAACTCAAGATACACCACCCTGATAACAATTAGCCAATGCCCTTCCTAAAAGGAACTTAACATATTTGGGCAAAAAGAATGGACTTCTGCTAGCTCCTCCTAAGGTTCTCACTGTATTTGAAAAAGGACAAGCTCAACATCTCATTGGACATTGCATTTGAACCTAGACTAGATATTGCTGCATTCTACAATCCCTACTTTCCATATCGACCCTCCTCCCAAGGTTCCTTAAACCTATAAAAGACACCTCCCTAGTTTGCCCGGGGCTTCTGGTTTCAGAATCGGATCACCAGCTAGCTAAAATCAATAAACCTGATTTGCTTTTGCATTCTTTTTTTAAATAATTTTTATTGTGACCAAAGTGGATTACAAATCTTTCACAGTAATATTTTATGTACATAGCGGCATTGAACCCAGGGCATTCCCCACCAGCAGTGTTGTCCTCCCTCCAACCCTTTTCCCAGCATGCATCCCGTATTCCCCTTCTTTGCCCCCCAGACTGCTAGTATAAGTGGTTCCCTTTTTTCTAGCTTGTTGTAGAATGTGTATCGCTTCTGTTGTAGTAGGCTTTGGATTTGGTGTTTAAGACTGATCATTTATTTTTATTTCTACTCAATGTTCATACAACTCTTTAGTCATATTTCCCCTCAATTTATGAGGCAGAACAAGATGATTCATATTATGTGGTTCTGTTTGAAGGAAAAGAAAAAGAAAAAGAAGCAAACAAGAACCCCCCCAAAAAACAGAAAACAAAAAAACAAACCAACAAAAAAATCGGAAGGGGTCCATCTAGAGCAGGGGTCCTCAAACTTTTTAAACAGGGGCCAGTTCACTGTCCCTCAGACCATTGGAGGGTATGACTATAGTAAAAACAAAACTTATGAATGAATTCTTATGCACACTGCATATATCTTATTTTGCAATGAAGAAACAAAACATACAAATACAATATGTGGCCCGCGGGCCATAGTTTAAGGACCACTGATCTAGAGAGTTATAAATATCAATTTCAGAGAAGAATGGGATGAGGAAGAAAAACATCACAAAAAGACAAAAAATAAAATTAAGGGAAAAAAAGAAAAGACAAACAAACAAACAAAAAAACACCAAAAACTAAGATGACCAAAAAAAAAGCACCACCTCAATTCAGACAACAATCAAGCAATAATTATAAGCCCAAAAGAAAAAGAAAAAGAAAAAATTGTGCTTCCCTTTTTCCCCTCTTTTAGAAAGGCACAGTAAATACTGGAGAGATTATAAAGGGAATTCTTTGGCCTAAGAGACACAAGGTTTCTCTGCCCTTGAAGCATACTGTCATGGGAATACCACAGGCTCCGTACATGCTTTTTTACTTTCCCCTAGGTCTTTTTGTGGTGTCTGGAAACTGTCTGCTCATTCGTGGATGATCAGATTCACAATCTTTATCTGAGGTGGTGGGATTTTATGGACACAACATTATGTACTATTCTCATGTTCATACTGTGGGCCTATTTTATGGATAAAATTCCATATTTCTCTCCTGCTTATTTACATCTCCTGGATAGAAAAAAAGCTGTACAGTGTTTTTTATTATATTGAAATTGTAATGATTCAAACATAATGCACATAACTTATTTTATTTTTATTTTTATAATATCTTTATTTAAGCACCATTATTACAAACATGTTCATAGTTGGGTTTCAAATATAAAAAAGAACAGCCTCCTTCACAAGTACAACCTTCCTACCACCAATGCCCCCTATCTCTTTTCTCTCACAACCCTTGTCTGTATTTGAGAAATCTATTTCTCAGAGACAATAGAGATGAGGATTAGAAGGACCAGCCCATGATATGAAGCATACCACAAAGAGTAGTGAGTGCAGTTAGAGAAAAACTACACAACCAAGTATCATGAAAATGGTACTGAGTGAAATAAAGACCTTAATTTTTACTTGAAATCTTTATTTTAGACCATAACTACAAACAAGATTGTAGTTGGATTTCAGTCATAAACAGAACACTTTACCAATGCAACACTGCCATCACCAATGCCCCTGATCTCCCTCTTCCCCCTCCCCTGCCATTATTGGAGGCAGTCATTATACTTCTCTCATTCATAAACATTGTAACACAAGTTGTTAGTGTAGTTATTTCCCCATTCGCATTCACCATTCTTTGTGGAGTTGCATATTGTGAGCCCGTTCTTCCAGCCCTTAACTATTGTCTCTGGGATTATTACAATAATGTCTTTACTTTTTAAAAAAAAAACATAATTTAGTAAGACTATTCTGTGTCTGACTCTCTCATTCTAACTTATTTCACTCAGCATAATAGATTTCTTGTACATGCATGTATAGGAAAATTTCATGACTTCATCTATACTGATGGATGCATAATGTTCTATTGTGTATATATGCCACAGTTTCTTTAGCCATTCCTCTATTGAAGGGCATCTTGGTTGTTTTCATAGTCTGGCTATTGTAAATAGCGCTACAATGAATATTGGTATGAAAGGGATTTTTGAAGTGTATATTTGTGTTCCTAGGAGTAGTATAGCTGTATCATATGGGAGCTCAATTTTCAGTTTTTGGAGGAATGTCCATATCATTTTCCATAATGGTTGGACTAGACGGCATTCCCACCAGCAGTGAATAAGAGTTCCTTTCTCCCCACATCCATGCCAGCAATGCTTCTTCACATTCTTTGTGATGTGCGACAATCTCTGTGGTATGAGATGGTACCTCATATTTGTTTTGATTTCCAATCTCCCTGATGTTAGTGATGTGGAGCATTTTTTCATATGTCCTTTGGCCATTTCTATTCTTCTTAGACAAAGTGTTTGTTCAATTCTTCTCTCCATCTTTTGATGGTATTAGATGTTTTTTTCTTATAAAGTTCTGTCAGTGCCTTTTATATTTTGGAGAATAGCACCTTATCTGATGGGTATTGGGTGAATAATTTCTCCCATTCAGTGGGTAGCTCTTGTACTCTAGACACTATTTCCTTTGAGGTGCAGAAGCTTCTCAGCTTAATATATTCCCATCTGTTTATCTTTGTTTCCACTTGTTTGGAGAGTGCTGTTTTCTCCTTAAAGATGCCTTGAGTCTCAATGTCGTGTTACCTAAGTGTTGTTTTATATACCTTATGGTTTCAAATTTGATATCAAGGTCTTTAATCCATTTGGATTTTACGTTTTTACATGGTGTTAGCTGGGGGTCTGAGTTTGCTTTTTGGCAAGTGGCTAACCAATTGTGCCAATACCACTTGTTGAAGAGGCTTTCCTTGCTCCATTTAGTATTTCTTGCCCTTTTATCAAAAATTAAGTGATTGTATATCTGAGGAACATTCTCTGAGTACTCTAGCCTATTGCACTGATCTGAGGATCTGTCTTTATTCCAATATTATGCTGTTTCAATAACTCTTGCTTTGTAGTACAGTTTAAAATTGGGGAAAGTAATGCATACCATATTCCTTTTCCCAAGGATTGCTTTATCTATATGTGGGTGTTTATTGTTCCAAAAGAATTTCAAAAGTGTTTGATTCACTTTTTAAAGTATCTCATGGGTAAAGTTAAAGGGATTCCATTAAATCTGTAAATGTTTTGGGGAATATTGCAATTTTAACGATGTTAATCCTAACAATCCATGAGCAGAGTATGTGTTTTCATATCCGCATGTCCTTTCTTATATCTTTTTTTTGAGTATTTGCCTTGTATTCAACTGATCTGGTTTGCTTTCCATCACCAAATATGGTTTTCTGATCACTGCCAGGAACGATCCCTACGCACAAGCCAGGAGTAAGCCCTGAGCACAGTCAGATATGGCCCAAAAACAAAAACAAAAAGTTTTTTCATCCTTAGGTACTCCACTCCCATAAATCTGTACTCAGCCATTACTACTTCCAGCATAGTCTCTTGTACACTGTCATGACTTCCTTTGGTTTAGTTCTCCGTAAATGAAAATTTCCCTCTGTCTACTTATAACCTTATAATCCTGCTAATCTTTCAAAGATCCCTCTGAAGACTCCAGGAAATCTGATGACTCCACCCTCTTTTTTTCCTCCTGTGCCTATTCAAATATTCCTTCCTACTACTTCTTTTTTATTAATAATATAATTTTTATTTTGATCATAGTGGCTTGCATATTGTTGACAATAATATTTTAGGTACATATTAACTTAATATCAGGGGGATTCCCATCACCGAATTGTTCTCTCTACACCTCCGTTCCCATCCTACCTCCCGTATCTTCCTCCCTCACCCCTGGGGCTGCGAGAATACATGGTCTCCTCTGTGCCTAACTTGCTAATTAGTGGTCTTACTCCTGTTTGATCTTGGTAGCTCCCTTATTTCCTCTTGTAACTGAGAGGTGGGACTAGATAAAATTACATGGTTTTGTTTGAAGAAGAGAAAAGTAATGGGGGCCGGGTAGGTGGCGCTGGAGGTAAGGTGTCTGCCTTGCAAGCGCTAGCCAAGGAAGGACCGTGGTTCGATCCCCCGGCGTCCCATATGGTCCCCCCCAAGCCAGGGGCGATTTCTGAGCACATAGCCAGGAGTAACCCCTGAGCGTCAACCGGGTGTGGCCCAAAAACCAAAAAAAAAAAAAAAAAAAAACCAAAAAAAAAAGAGAAAAGTAATGAACTGGGATAAAAATCAAATATGCTAAAAATGGGTGGAGTCCTTCTAGAGGCTCTCATCATGGGTTTGAAAGACGAAGGGGAAAAAGGTGAATCACCCTAACAGTACAAAATAAAGTGTCAAATAAAATATCCAGTGAGCACTCCAACAATAAAGGTAAGCACCACATAAAAGCCATGGTCTTGAAATAAAAACATGGCAGAGCACATTAAGAAAGAAAAGAAAGGCAGAAAATAAATATATAAATATAAATGGAGACAACAACTTCAATAACCACATCAAAACAATGAAATCGACAAAAATTAGATAGATAAATAAAAAAGGAGAAAAATTGTTTTGTGCTTTTTTTCTCTCCTGCACAGGCACAGTAAATATTTGGGTCATTCGAAAAGGAATTCCCTTGGCCTAAGAGCTACAGGGTTTCTCCTCCCTTGGAGTATATTGTCATGTGATTAACTATAGACTCCATACAGGTTCATTTACTCTCCCCTTGGTGCTTTCGTGCTGTTTGGAAGACTTCTGCTCCGTCCTGGGTGATAAAGTCAGATCTCTGTATCTAAAGATCTTGGTATGTACACAAGTCAAGGGGTGGAACTTATGATGAAGTCTTTCTTTGTGGTTTTAGCCTTTCTTATTTCTTGAAGCAGGGTTTTATAGGTTTCTTTGTATAGATTCTTCACGTCTGTAGTCAAGTTGACTTCAAAACATTGAAATTTATGTGACACTAATGTGAATATGATTGTTTTCTTTTTTTTTTTTTTTTTTTTTTTTTTTTTTTTTTTTTTTTTTTTTTTTTTTTTTTTTTATTTTTTTTTTTGTTTCTTTTTTTTTTTTTTTTTTTTTTTTTTTTTTTTTTTATAATTTTTTATTATGAATTATGAGAACAAAAGATGCAAAGAAAGAGGATAAGGTAAAGTTACAGTGGAAGGACAATCACCCATAACATAATTATCAGAAGAAGTCCCCTTGCTGATATCTTAACTTTGAATTTTCACCAAAAAAAGTTAAGATAAATAAAACAGAATCCATGTGCAATTACTTTTTCCCTCAAGTCC
The DNA here is from genome assembly GCF_024139225.1 of Suncus etruscus. Lineage (NCBI taxonomy): Eukaryota > Metazoa > Chordata > Mammalia > Eulipotyphla > Soricidae > Suncus > Suncus etruscus. The sequence goes on along the minus strand of NC_064868.1, from coordinate 66,946,910 downwards.
CCAGATTGTAGCACATTATAATATTTCTTAACAGCACACAAGGCAATCTAAAGCCATCAAGCTTACGTAACTCCTTAAACATTAGAGGCATAGTGTTTTTTACATTTCCATGTACATGCATATTAGCTTAAGTTAACCTCAAATTTTAAGTGGGTGTGTTTTAAGGATTAGAGTCAAAGGAGCACAGTAAAAACGGTGTTAGAGTGGCAATTGTTGTTTGCATAGGCCCACCAAAATATGAGAGGCATGGAAAGGAATAGCCTTGGCCTAAATACAAAGAGATCCTACCCCTGAAGTTTCCTGGCATAAGACCAGCTCTAGGCCTCAGGAAAGTTATCGTTCGCTCCAAGACATTGTCCGTAGCGCCAACACACTTATCACAGAGTCTCTGTTGTTGGTCTCATGTTTCTGTATTAAAGATTCTGGAATCTGCATGTCCTACATTGAAGTCATGATGAGGAGTGCCTTCTCGTTTCACTTCACCATGAAAGGGGAATGCAGGAAGCCCTGTCCTATAAGCAGGTTGTTGTTGTTGTTAAGTCTTCTCAGTGTTAAAGGAAGTCTCTTTTGAGCAGGACGATGTCTGAGCAGTGGTAGGGTCTTCCGTGGTAGAGGATTGCTTCCAGGTGATGTTATAGACAAACCTCACCATAAATGGGCAATACAGCAAGCCCTGTCCAGTAAACAGGTCATTGTTCTTGTTGTCTTCTCAGTGCTAAGGGATGTCTCTTTTGAGTAGATCGATGTCAGAGCAGCTGTAGGGTCGTCCCTGGTACAGGAATGCCTCCGGGTGATGTTATATACAACCTTGGATGTTTTGTAAATGTCTTCTGTAGATCAAGGGGTAAATGGAGAATGTCCATTCTTCTGAGGCCTGTGCCAGGTCTTTATGTCAATGTTCAGGGTGTAAGGTCTCATTGTACTACAAGATTTGTGTGTTCCCCTTTCTATTAGATAAGAACTTATTGGTATGTATAGTATTTTCCCATGTCAGTGTGCCTACGCAAACAAGATATAAAGCCACGTGGTGCTATCAGATATATGGGGGCATAAGAACATTTCCAACAAGACCCATGACTTGGTTCAAACATAAGTATTAAACTGAGGGATTCTTTCACACCAAATTCCATATTGAGTAGTTCACAAAGAGAAGATAAAAAAAAATGGGGGGGGATCATCACTGTATAAGAAAGTATTTAGCAAAAGTTATAGCCGTCAAAGAAAACACGCATAAAATGTTGAAAAGATATGTGTCCTTTTTATGCCTTTTAAAATAGTTGTGTGGGTGTTAACTCTAGGGCACCACTTTGGTCTGTGAATTAGGACTCAAGAGTACTTAAGTTAGAAAGGGTAAAAAAGGAGTAATGATGATAGGAGTTAAAGAAGTTAAAGAGAAATATGAACTTATGAAGGGGTATGCAAAAGGGCAGAGTACAAAATGGACATTCTGCATACATAAAAACATAATTCAATGATAGTGAGTACTAGTAATGTTTCTTGTGAGAGTACTATTAATGTTTCTTGTGCGCGCGGGGGCAATAGCCCCCACGCGATTTTGAAAATGTAGACTGGACAGAGATTACCAGTGCCAGCCAAACCTCCTCCTGCCTGACTCCCGGCTCCCAGGAAGGAGAGATCCTTCAAGAAGCTGGGAGAACAGAAGTTCAGAGCCCCACCCAGACCCTCCCTAAGGAGCCGCATGGATAGTGGGGGAAGGCCTAGGGACTTCAAGCTCCACCAAGGGACCCAACTCACCGGCTTGCCCAGGGGTGTGGCCCGGGGAAGCCCTGGAGATCTGGAGCAAGGCGGCAGAGGGGTGCTGGGGTTACCCAAATCCCGCACCCCCCCTAGGCCTGGCCAAGCAGGCCTCCGGCATGGCGTGGGCCTGCCAAACCTCCTCCTGCCTGACTCCCGGCTCCCAGGAAGGAGAGATCCTTCAAGAAGCTGGGAGAACAGAAGTTCAGAGCCCCACCCAGACCCTCCCTAAGGAGCCGCATGGATAGTGGGGGAAGGCCTAGGGTCCTTCAAGCTCCACCAAGGGACCCAACTCACCGGCTTGCCCAGGGGTGTGGCCCGGGGAAGCCCTGGAGATCTGGAGCAAGGCGGCAGAGGGGTGCTGGGGTTACCCACATCCCGCACCCCCCCTAGGCCTGGCCAAGCAGGCCTCCGGCATGGCGTGGGCCTGCCAAACCTCCTCCTGCCTGACTCCCGGCTCCCAGGAAGGAGAGATCCTTCAAGAAGCTGGGAGAACAGAAGTTCAGAGCCCCACCCAGACCCTCCCTAAGGAGCCGCATGGATAGTGGGGGAAGGCCTAGGGTCCTTCAAGCTCCACCAAGGGACCCAACTCACCGGCTTGCCCAGGGGTGTGGCCCGGGGAAGCCCTGGAGATCTGGAGCAAGGCGGCAGAGGGGTGCTGGGGTTACCCAAATCCCGCACCCCCCCTAGGCCTGGCCAAGCAGGCCTCCGGCATGGCGTGGGCCTGCCAAACCTCCTCCTGCCTGACTCCCGGCTCCCAGGAAGGAGAGATCCTTCAAGAAGCTGGGAGAACAGAAGTTCAGAGCCCCACCCAGACCCTCCCTAAGGAGCCGCATGGATAGTGGGGGAAGACCTAGGGTCCTTCAAGCTCCACCAAGGGACCCAACTCACCGGCTTGCCCAGGGGTGTGGCCCGGGGAAGCCCTGGAGATCTGGAGCAAGGCGGCAGAGGGGTGCTGGGGTTACCCAAATCCCGCACCCCCCCCTAGGCCTGGCCAAGCAGGCCTCCGGCATGGCGTGGGCCTGCCAAACCTCCTCCTGCCTGACTCCCGGCTCCCAGGAAGGAGAGATCCTTCAAGAAGCTGGGAGAACAGAAGTTCAGAGCCCCACCCAGACCCTCCCTAAGGAGCCGCATGGATAGTGGGGGAAGGCCTAGGGACTTCAAGCTCCACCAAGGGACCCAACTCACCGGCTTGCCCAGGGGTGTGGCCCGGGGAAGCCCTGGAGATCTGGAGCAAGGCGGCAGAGGGGTGCTGGGGTTACCCAAATCCCGCACCCCCCCTAGGCCTGGCCAAGCAGGCCACCGGCATGGCGTGGGCCTGCCAAACCTCCTCCTGCCTGACTCCCGGCTCCCAGGAAGGAGAGATCCTTCAAGAAGCTGGGAGAACAGAAGTTCAGAGCCCCACCCAGACCCTCCCTAAGGAGCCGCATGGATAGTGGGGGAAGGCCTAGGGTCCTTCAAGCTCCACCAAGGGACCCAACTCACCGGCTTGCCCAGGGGTGTGGCCCGGGGAAGCCCTGGAGATCTGGAGCAAGGCGGCAGAGGGGTGCTGGGGTTACCCAAATCCCGCACCCCCCCCTAGGCCTGGCCAAGCAGGCCACCGGCATGGCGTGGGCCTGCCAAACCTCCTCCTGCCTGACTCCCGGCTCCCAGGAAGGAGAGATCCTTCAAGAAGCTGGGAGAACAGAAGTTCAGAGCCCCACCCAGACCCTCCCTAAGGAGCCGCATGGATAGTGGGGGAAGGCCTAGGGTCCTTCAAGCTCCACCAAGGGACCCAACTCACCGGCTTGCCCAGGGGTGTGGCCCGGGGAAGCCCTGGAGATCTGGAGCAAGGCGGCAGAGGGGTGCTGGGGTTACCCACATCCCGCACCCCCCCTAGGCCTGGCCAAGCAGGCCTCCGGCATGGCGTGGGCCTGCCAAACCTCCTCCTGCCTGACTCCCGGCTCCCAGGAAGGAGAGATCCTTCAAGAAGCTGGGAGAACAGAAGTTCAGAGCCCCACCCAGACCCTCCCTAAGGAGCCGCATGGATAGTGGGGGAAGGCCTAGGGTCCTTCAAGCTCCACCAAGGGACCCAACTCACCGGCTTGCCCAGGGGTGTGGCCCGGGGAAGCCCTGGAGATCTGGAGCAAGGCGGCAGAGGGGTGCTGGGGTTACCCAAATCCCGCACCCCCCCTAGGCCTGGCCAAGCAGGCCTCCGGCATGGCGTGGGCCTGCCAAACCTCCTCCTGCCTGACTCCCGGCTCCCAGGAAGGAGAGATCCTTCAAGAAGCTGGGAGAACAGAAGTTCAGAGCCCCACCCAGACCCTCCCTAAGGAGCCGCATGGATAGTGGGGGAAGGCCTAGGGTCCTTCAAACTCCACCAAGGGACCCAACTCACCGGCTTGCCCAGGGGTGTGGCCCGGGGAAGCCCTGGAGATCTGGAGCAAGGCGGCAGAGGGGTGCTGGGGTTACCCAAATCCCGCACCCCCCCTAGGCCTGGCCAAGCAGGCCTCCGGCATGGCGTGGGCCTGCCAAACCTCCTCCTGCCTGACTCCCGGCTCCCAGGAAGGAGACTATGATTGTTTTCTTAATGTTCATTTTTTCCCGATCATTATTGTTGTATAAAAAGGCCATTGATTTTGTTGTGCTAATTTTGTAGCCTGCGATACTGCTATATAAATCTATTGTTTGTAGAAGATTTTTGGTAGTCTTTAGGGTTTTCTAAATACAGTATCATGTCATCTGCAAACATTGAGAGCTTGACTTATTTCTTTTCTATCTAGATGCCCTTGGTATCTTTTTCTTGCCTAATCTCTATAGCAAGTATTTCCAGTACTGTGTTGAATAGGAATGATGAGAGAGGACAGCCTTGTCTTGTACCAGAATTTAGATAATAGGCTTTTAGTTTTTCTCCATTGAGTATAGTATTTACCGTTGGTTTGTAGAAGATAGCCTTAACTATATTGAGCAAAGTTCCTTTTATTCATATCTTGCTGAGAGTTTTTTTTTATCAAGAATGGGTGTTGGACCTTATCAAATGCTTTCTCTACATCTATTGATGTGATCATGTGGTTTTTATCTTTATTATTGTTGATACTTTGTATTATGTTGATAGATTTACAGATGTTAAGCCATCCTTGCATTCCTGGAATGAAACCTACTTAATCATGATTATCTTGATGAGACATTGAATCCTATTTGCCAGGATTTGGTTGAGGATCTTGGCATCTGTGTTCATCAGGTCTGTAATTTTCCTTTTTGGGCACCATCTCTGGTTTGGTATCAAGGTGATGTTGCTTCATAGAATCTATTTGGAGTGTTCCCATTTTTTCAATTTCATGAAAGAGCCTATCCAGGATTGGTAGTAGTTCCTCTTAAAAGGTTTGAAAATTATCATTAGTGAATCCATCTGGGCCTGGGCTTTTGTTTTTGGTCAGATATTTGATAACCATTTTAATTTCCTCAATAATGATGGGGTATTTAGATATGCTACATCCTCCTTGTTCAAGCATGGAAGGTTATAAGAATTCAAGAATTTGTTTATTTCCGCCAGGTTCTCATGTTTAGTGGCATAGAGTTTCTCAAAGTAGTCTCTGATTACCCTTTGAATCTCTACAATATCTGTAGTGATCTCCCCCGTTCATTTCTAATATGGCTTATTAAGTGTCTCTCTCTTTTTGAGTTTTGCCAATTTTCTATCAATCCTGTTTATTTTTTCAACAAACTAACTTCTGCTTTCATTGATCTTTCTGATTGGGTTTTTTTTGTTGTTTGATTCCACTTCATTGACTTCTGCTCTAAACTTGGTTATTTCCTTTTGTCTCCCTATTTTTATTTCCATTTGTTGATCATTTTTCTAATTTTATAAGTTGCATTTTAAGCTTTACAGGAATGCCTCTTCTTCCTTCCTGATGTGTTCTTGCAAAGCTATAAATATTCCTTTCAGTACCACTTTGTTGCATTCCATAGATTCTGATAGTTTGTGTCTTCATTACCATTTGTTCCCAGGAAAGTTTTGATTTCCTTTTTGTTTATGAGCAGGCTATTTAATTTCAAGTTATTAAATTTCTTCTTCTGTTTGTCCCTTTGGAGTTTATATCTAATTTCAGAGCCTTGTGGTCAGCGAAATTAGCCTGAAAAATTTCTATCCTCTTGAATTTATGGAGGTATATTTTATGGGGCACTATGTGGTCTATCCTGAAGAATGATCCATGTACATTGGAGAAGAATGTGTATACAGGTTTCTGGTGATGGAGTGACCTATATGTATTTACTAGTCGTCTTTCTTCCATTTCTCTTTCCAGGGCTACATATTTTTGTTGGGTTTCAGTCGGGTTTACCTATCAAGTGTTGACAGGGCCGTGTTAAGGTCTCCCACAATTGTTGCGTTATTATTGATATCCTCTTTCAAATTTGTCAATAATTATATTAGATATTTTGCTGGTCTCTCATTGGGTGTGTTTATGTTTAGTAGTGGGATTTCTTCCTCGTTCACATCTCCCTTGATTAGTACCAAGTGTCCATCTGTATCCTTTACAACTTTTCTGAGTCTGAAGTTTCTGTGATCTGATATTATTTTTTAAGGGTGTTGTTTGCTCGGATGATTTTCCTCCAGCCTTTGATTTTGAGTCTATATTTCTTCTAAATATTCCGTTGTCTTTTTTGTAGGCAGCAGAATATTGGATTCATTTTTTTGTTTTTGTTTTTTTTAGGTCACACTCCTGGCTCCACGGTCAGAAATCGCTTCTGGCAGGCTTGGGGGACCATATAGGTTTCCGGGATTCGAACCAATGACCTTCTGCATGAAATGCAAATGCCTTACCTCCATGCTATCTTTCCGGCCCCTGGATTCATCTTTTTATCCATTTTGCCACTCTTTGTCTCCTAACTGGTGCACTGAGTTCATTGACGTTGAGGAAGAAGATTGTTATGGGATTTAATGTCATCTTTGTTTATAAGTTTGGTGTGTTTGTTGGTCTCTCTTGTCTTAAAGAAGACCTTTCAGGTTTTCTTTTAAGGCTGGTTTTCCATCTGTAAAGTTTCTGAGGATTGTTGCTACTGGTGGGGTCCTTTCCATTCTCCTGGAACGTAAGACAAACTCCACCCCTCTCATGTTTTATAATAGAAATGGAGGAGCCATAAGCCCTCAGGGCCAGAGCTAGGAGAGTCATTTTGGGAAAATTGTCTGAAGCAAATTTCTCTAAGCAGTAAAACAATTACAGATGTTTTAATAGGCTTGAGCAATATCTTTTGGATATTTCCAATGGGCCCCTTGGAAATAGCCTGTCGCTTTCTGAGAAAAATATATTGGCAGCTTATGTGGTTTATCAATTCCTGTTATTGCAATCGCACAAAAATATCTTGAACATCTTGCATGCTTGCATCTGCATATTTGCCCAAAATAGCTAGCTTGCAACATATTTAAGCCACTTGCTGAATGAATAAATGGAGTTTCTCCCATTTTCATTCTAACTCTGTGTCTCTGTCCATTCACTCATGCAATCTCTCCTGGGAACACCTCTGTTGTATGTCCTGCAGGTCGGGACAATTTCTGTGTTCATAAATTTATGTATGTTTCAGTTGTGTTCTAATATGTGCTCTACTATGGTATATGATATATGTCTATGATCTATGTCTCATGTTCACTGGATAATAATGTGTATTTGGATATTAGGTTTGTAAAGACATGTATATGTTCTAATCCAATATCTTCTAACTCATCATTTAGGACTATTCTATCTTCATTTACTAATATTCTGTTGTTTAATTTGCCTAGTTAGAAAAATAAAATGCTACTGAAACCTAATCACAATCATATTTGTAATCAAAATGATTAAATAAATAAAAAATACTAAAAAAAGAAAAATGGAATGTTGAAGTCTCTCACTAATATTTTTGATTGTCCTTGTATAACAATTTTATTTTCAATTATCAATGTGTCCTTTTTAAAACTGATATATTTATTTAAGCACCATGATTAGAAGCATGTTTGTAGTTGGGTTTCAGTTATAAGAAAGAACACACCCTTTAACCAGTGCAACATTCTCACCACCAATGACCCCCATCTCCTTCATCCCAAAATCCCTGCCTATATTCGAGACAGGCTTTATATTTCACTCACTACCATTTTCATGATAGATGCCAGTGTAGTTATTTCTCTAATTGAACTCAACACTCTTTGAGGTAAGCTTCATATCATGGGCTGTCCTTCCAGCCCTCATCTCTATTGTCTCTGGGTATTATTACAATAATGACTATTATTTTTCTTACATTCTGTAGATAAGTGAGACTATTCTGTGTCTATCTCTCTTCCTCTGACATATTTTATTCAGAATAATAGTTTCCGTGTCTATCCATATATAGAAAAATTTCATAACTTTATTTTTCCTTATGGCTGCATAGTATTCCATTGTGTACATGTTTCTTTATCCTCTCATTTGTTTTTTTTTTTAAATTCCACTGTGGTCGAGGTGAATTACACTTCTCTCACAGTAATATTTGAGGCACATAGTGGCAATGAGTAAGGGGCATTCCCACCAACAGTGTTGTCCTTTCTCCATCCCTGTTCCCAGCATGCATCCCACATCTCCCTCCTTTATCCATCTAATGCTAATAAAACTGTTCCCGCTTGTACTTATTTTTGTAGATTGGGTATCAATTCTATTGTGATTGACTTTGGATTTGGTATTTATGTCTGACCAGTTTTTTTTTTAACAAATGAACATTTGACTGTCTGGCATTGGGACCATCAGGGGAAGAAGAAAAAAGGCAAACAAAAAAGAGAAAAACTATGAGGAGTACATCTCGGTCTTATAAATATCCATTTAGAAAAAGGAAGGAAAAATAAGAAAAATGTAGTAAAGCAAAACAAAACAGAAACAAAAGACAATAAGGGAGCATCAACAAGATTACAAAAAGAATTAACACAAAATAAACCAAAAACCAAAACCATCAGCTATGGAATAAAAAAAGAAAAAAAAGCCAGACCAGCAACTTCTTAAAAGAAAAGGGTTGTATTTCTTCTTCTTCTTCTATTTCTTCTTCTTTTTTTGCATAGGCACGGTAAATATTAGGGAAATTACAGCGGAAATTGCCCTGGTCTAAGAGATACAGTGTTTCTCCACCCTTGAAGCATACTGCCATGGGAACAACTACAGGCTCCATGCTCACTCGTTTGCACACCCCCAAGGTCTTTTTATGGTGCCAGGAAACTTTCCACTCAGATGTGGGTGGTGACATCCCGCCTATGTAGCTGGAGATCTTGTTATTTGCATAAGTCATAGGGTGAATGCTGGAGTTTATCATTATTGTTTTAGGTGTTCTGTTCCATCACTGTTTTTGTAATCAGTCTTCTGTAATTAGTGGTTTTTGTTTTTGTTCAAAACCTAGGACAGAGCCTAGGATATAGGCTTTAAGTATAGTTACAGAAGTTCTGCTCAGTCACAGTTGTCAAAATTAGACCTATGGAAGTGGAAAAGTACAAATCCTAGGCAGAGGCCTATGCTAGGAACTTCCTCATTGGTCCCTTGATAGGTTCTGTCCAGCCCGTATTTGTGAAAGTCAGTCTTCTGTAGATAGCAATTTTGGTTTTTGCTTAGGGCAAAGGATGATATGTCTCCTGGTTGCATCATACTGTTAGGTGCTGAAATGGGGCAGCCCTCTCTTAGCTCAAGTTATTGTCATTTCCTCATGTCAGGAGGTCATGTTAAACTGGTGAAAGTTGGTGCCTGGATGGCATTCAGAGCTTCCCCTGGAGGACTTTGATTCCTGGTGCTGTTGCTCGGACCTGTGTCACTTCCATATCTGGGATCTGGGGTTCTGGGTTGGACAGTCCCTGTCCAATCATGTGGAGTCAAAGTTGGGTCTACAGGACACATGCTTATAGTGGGAGTTGACTGTGCAATTTTTGAAAAATATGGGTTCTAATCCCTAATAGATAAGAGCTTATTTTGTGCATAATATTTCCCTTTATTTAGAGTGCATATGCAAAAGGATATGGTGACATACTATATTGCAGGTGGATTTGGAGGTAAAAATGATAGTCTGAACAATCTCTGTGCCCTGGTTTTGACCTGAGCTTTTATACCAGGCAAGACTTTTTTGTGAGTTTTCATACCAGGCAGAACCAAAACAGGTGAGGTTGGAGAAAGAGAGAAAATAAAAAATTATCTATACCTATATAGATATATAATAGAATAAATAAAAATACATTTAAAAAAGGCATTAAAGGAAAAATGCTGTTTGTGAGGCTGACTTACTTTTGGGAATAAACAAACAAGAAGGTATTATTATAGATGTATTAAACACATAAATAAAATATAGGTTTCCCCATTGAGTCTTTTGAGATGTTTTTGTGGTGGGTGGAGTCCAGGGCATTTTTTCCTTCACACCTCGTATCTTGTTGACTTTCTGAAATTATTGTAACCATGAGGGAGTTGTCCTTGGACTGGGGTCCTTCTGGGGCTGAGTTAGTAGCATACAACAGTTCATGATTAGGAGGGTGAGAGAAAGAGCCATGAATTAGCAGGTATCTTCATTGGTTGTCATTTCTTGCCAAGGCATGTGATGTGGGGCTGGGAGCATGTTCTTAGGGTTTGGGAACTTGGTGGTGGTTTATTTTGAGCAGGAGCTTGGTCCTGGTACCTACTGAGCTAATAAATTAGAGTATATAGGGCTAAATAAGGAAGGATAATGGGTCAGGATTCTGAGATGAGAGGCTAGTAGGATTTCTGAAGGGGGAAGAGGGGTCATATATAAGAGGGGCTATATGCAATTTGGTCATGTTTTGTTTACAATTTAGGTTTGGCAATAAGAGAGGAGTCCACTGTCTACAAACTCATGTCCACTCAAAAACAGACGTTATTGTTCTATTCTTAGGTTGACCCTCATAGGCTGGGTCTGAGCTCTTAATATATGATTGAGTTGAGAAAAGATAAATAACGGGGCCTATGAGATGGCACTAGAGTTAAGCTCTCTGCCTTGTAAGTGCTAGCCAAGAAAGGGACCACGGTTTGATCCCCCAGTGTCCCATATGGTCCCCCCAGGCCAGGGGAGATTTCTGAGCGCTTAGCCAGGAGTAACCCCTGAGCATCAAAAAAACAAAAGCAAGAAAAGATAAATAATTGGTTAAGATATAGCTTAGGAGAGAAAGGAGGAGAAAAAAGATAGAGAGACGATAAAAGTATAATTAAATATTGTGCAATGAATTGAATGTATGAAGGCAAGTAAAAGACAGAGGGAAAAAAGTAGAAGGAAGAAGAGAGAAATATGAAGGAACAAAAGAAAAATGAGGAGGCAGAGGTTCATGGAAAAAGGACCTTTTCCAGAAAATTCACAGTCCTGGGTCTCGGATGGGGGTGATCCAAATTTTCACCTTCCCTCTTTCACTGGCCCTTTCCCCAGAAGGGGTCTCAGCCATCTTTGAATCAAACGCCATGTGGTCCAATATTTTGGGCTCACTTCAGCCGAATAGAGCCAAAATTAAACAAAAGAACAAGACTCACCATGATTGCTGTCCTTTTGGGTCCAGGGTTCAAATCTACATTAGGGAACCAATTTGTAGAATAACATTGATTATTGAGTACTGGACGGGAGTGGGTGATGGTAAGATGATGAAGGGTGAGGCCTTTCTCTGCGGGCCCAGACCGCACACCTCCAAATCCTTCCAGCCGATGGGTCTTAGCGTGGCAGCAAGGAAATAATCCACAGCAGTCAGGTTTCAGGAGAGATCAGCTTTATTCAGTCCCTACCCACCACATATGGCTCCGTGGCTTTAAAATCTTTCAAGCCATCTTCATTATTAGCCTTGCATTCAACCTATCTCTTCCCCAATCCTGCTTCTCCCTTCATCTCTTGCTGAATTATTCAATCAATCCCCTTCCTGCCCCTGAGGCAATCCTTTTCTTACCTAACAAGGACCCCTATCAAAAATAGGCAGGTCTTACCATCAGGTAAGTTACACAGGAAGAATCGGGGATGAGGGTAACACTAGACCATATGGCAGCTCAAATCTGAGTTTACTAAGCACCCTTAATACTGATATCCATAGGGGTTGGAACAGGCAGCATTCCCACCAGCAGTCGATGAGAGTCCCTTTCCTACCATATCCTTGCCAACAAAGATTGGACCCATTATTTTTGATGTGTGCCATCCTCATTGGTGTTAGGTGGTACCTCATTGTTGTCTTAATTTGGATTTTTCTAATAATTAGTGATGGTGAACATGTTTTCATGTGTTTTTTGGCCATCAGTAGGTCTTCCTTGGAGAACTATCTATTCATTTCTTCCTATTTTTCTACGGCTTTATTAGGTTTTGTGGGGCTTACATTTCTGAGTACTTTGTACATCCTAGATATCACTCCTTTATCTGATATGTCCAGTGTGAAAATTTTTTCCCATTATGTTAGCTGTCTTAGTTTTAGCCAGTGTTTCTTTCACCATACAAAAACTCTTTAGTTTCATGTAGTCCCATTTGGTTGGGTTTGAGGTTATTACTCTTGCCATTGGCATTCCATCATCAAAGACTTTTTTGAAGTATAAGTCTTGTATTGTTCTATGTATTTTTCCCTCAATGAACTTTATAATTTTGGGTCTGATTTACATGTCTTTAATCCATTTTGAGTTGATTTTTGTGTAGGGTGTGAGATATGGATCAATCTTTTGTTTCTTACAGGTGGTTATCCAGTTGTTCCAAGAAGATTTGTTGAAGAGACAGTTTTTGTTCCATTTCAGGTTCTTGGATCCTTTGTCAAATATCAGTTGACCATATAGTTTTGGGTATGTGTCTGGATATTCTGTTCTAACCTACTGGTCTGATACTCTGTCTTTGTTTCAGTACCATGCTGATTTGATGACTACAGCTTTATAATAAAGCTTCAGGTTAGGCAAAACAATGCCACCAAAGTTCTTGTTTTTCAGTATGGATTTGGCTAACCTAGGTTATTTGTGATTCAAGATGAAGTTTATAATTGATTGTTCTAGTTCCTTAAAAATGGTGTCTGAAGTTGGATAGGTATTGTATTGAATCTATGGAGTAATTTAGGTAAGATAATAATTTTGATTATGTTGATTCTTCCTACCCATAAGCAGAGAATAGGTCCTCTTCAATTCCTTTCAGAAGTAGTTTTGAAGTTTTTATGGTAAAGGTCTTACTTGTCAGATTGATTCCCAGGTACTTGATATTTTTAGACACTATTTTAAATGGGATCGACTCTGTAATGTCTTTCTACTCTACTTAATTATTTCTATAGAGGAATGCTATTGTCTTTCATTTATTGATTCTATACCCAGCCACTTTGCTGTATTGGTTTACTGTTTCTAGGAGTTCTACTGTGGACTCTTTAGAATTTTCTATGTATATCATCTGCAAAAAGAAATAGTTTCACTTCATCTTTCTCTATCTGGATTTCTTGAATTCTCTTCTCTTGTCTGATAGCTATTGCTAGTATTTCTAAAAATATGTTGAACAAGAGTGGAGAAAGTAGGCAGCCTTGCCTAGATCCTGACCTTAGTGGAAATGTTTTCAGTTTTTTCGCCATTAAAAATAATGTTGGGTATGGGCTTTTTTTAATATAAATAACTGAAACTATCTTCAGAAAGGTTCTTTCCAACCCTATTTTACTGAGTGTTTTCGGCATGAATGGGTGTTGGATTTTGTCAAATGCCTTCTCTGCGTCGATTGATATGATCACGTGGTTTTTGTCTTTCTTCTTGTTGATGTGATGTATGAAGTTGATTGATTTGCATTTGATGCACCATCCTTGCATACCTGGGATGAAGCCCACTTGGTCATAGTATATAATTTTTTTGATGTATTGTTGGATTCGGTTTGCTAAGATTTTGTAGAGGATTTTTGTATCTATGTTCATTAGTGAGATTGGTTTGTAGTTTTCCTTCTTGGTAGTTTCTTTGCCATCTTTGGAAATGATTGTGATATTTGCCTCGTAAAAGGAGTTAGAAAGGATTCCTGTCTTTTCAATATTTTGAAAGAGCCTAAGGATCAGTGGTTGTAATTCTTCTCAAAATGTTTGATAGAATTCACCTGTAAAACCATCTGGACCTGGACTTTTGTTCTTGGGGAGTTTTTTAATTATTGTTTCAATTTCCTCAGATGTGATTGGACTATTTAGGCTTTCTACATCCTCCTTGTTCAGTCTCAGAAGATGATAATTTTCTAGAAATCTGTACAGTTATTCATAGTACGCCCTCATGATCTCTTGGATTTCTTGGGGTTCTTTTGTAATCTCTCCCCTTTTATTTGTGATCCTATTTTGGGGTTTTTTTCCTTTTATTGGTGAGTCTTGCCAGCGGTTTGTCTATCTTGTTTATTCTTTTGAAAACCAGCTCTTGTCTCATTGATTTTTTGTATTGTTTTCTTTGTTTCTATGTTGTTCATTTCTGCCCTGGTTTTTATTATTTCTTTTATTCTGGCTGTGTTTGGGTTTCTTTGTTGTTGCTTTTATAGCTCCTTAAGGCATCCTTGTAAACTGTTGATTTTGTCCATTTTCTCTCTCCTGACGTAGGCCTGTATTAGGAGTTTCCTCCTAATTAGGAGTTTCCTCCTAATTGCTGATTTTGCTGTGTGTCACAGATTTTGACAATGTGTGTCTTCATTATCATTCGTATCAAGAAATATTTTTTTCTTCCTTTATTTCCTTTTTGATCCAAATGTTGTTTAGTAGCATGTTGTTTAATCTCCAGATTTGGATTTTTCTCCACAGTTTCTTTTTAAAGTCCATCTTGATCTCTGTTGCATAATGGTCTGATGGGGGTGTTTCTAATAATCCTTGTTTGTGACTTTGTGCAAGTAATATTTATATCCTAATGTATAGTCTATTCTAGATGAGGTTCCATGTGCACTTAGAAAGAATGTATATTCTGCTTTCTTGAGGTGGAGAGCCCTGTATGGGTCCGTTAGGCCCATTTTCTCTAATTTGTCATTTAGGGCTCTTATGTCTTTGCTAGTTTTCTGCCTGATGGATCTTTCTAGTGGTGACAGTGGAGTATTGAAATATCCTACTACTATAACATTTCCTATCATATATTTCTCTAGATTTATGAGCAAATGCCTTCTATATTTTGCTGGCTCTACAGTCAGTGCATAAATATTGATCAGGGTTAGTACTTCTTGATCTAATGTTCGCTTGATCAGGAAGTAGTGACCCTCTTGGTTTCTAAGCACTTTTTTGAGGTTGAATGCATTTTGGTCTGATATAATAATGGCTGTCCCAGCTTTTTTTGTTTTCCGTTGAATAATCAATTTCTATCCTCTAATTATAAGCCTTGAATAATAAATTTCCATTCTCTAATTCTAAGCATGTGCCTATTCTTTTAGGTGTGTTTCTTGGAGGCTACAGGTGTCTGGTTTTGTTTTCTGATCCAGCCCTCTACTCTGTGTCTATTAATAGGAGAATTTAGCATGTTGACATTTAAGGAGATTACTGCCAGAGATGTTTGTTGTGTGTTTTGAGTAGAGTGTTTGTTGTTACAATCGGGGGTTTGAAATGTGTAGGACAGGGCCCGGAGAGATAGCACAGAGGCATTTGCCTTGCAAGCAGCCGATCCAGGACCAAAGGTGGTTGGTTCAAATCCCGGTGTCCCATATGGTCCCCCGTGCCTGCCAGGAGCTATTTTTGAGCAGACAGCCAGGAGTAATCCCTGAGCACCGCCGGGTGTGGCCCAAAATCAAAAAAAATGTGTAGGACATCTTTGAGGAGTTCATTTATAGATGGTTTGGTCAACACAAATGGTGTGAGTTCTTTTCTGTCTAAGAATGTTTTTAGTTCTCTTTCCCATCTAAATGAGAGTTTTGCTGGGTAGTGTACCCTAGGTTGGAAGTTTCTTTTATTCAGTAGTTTAAATATGTCACTCCAGTGTCTACTTGCTTGAATTGGTTCAAATGGGAGGCTGGTTTGATTCTTTTGTCCCTTTCCTTGTATTTGAGGGCTTTTCTCTCCCTTATAGCTTTAAAGAATTCATCTTTCTCTTTGTTTTTTTTTTTTTTTTTTTTTTTTGCCAGTTGGATTACCATATGTCTTGTTGTTTGTCTCTTAGGGTCTATTTTATTGGGGACTCTTCTTGCCTCCTGGATTTGTATGTGTTTTTCTTTCCAGAAGGTGGGAAAAATCTCTGCTATTATTTCCCTACCTACTTGTTCTTTTCTTTCCCCCTTTTCCTCCTTTTCTGGTATTCCTACAATTTGTAGGTTATTTCTTTTATCTTCGTTCCTCCAATGTTTTGTCTCTTGCTTTCTTATTGACGTCTTTGTCCTTGTCGTTTTGCAGTTTTTCCTCAAGTTCTTCTATGCTTTCTTCTTAATGTGTAATTCTACTATTATGGCTTGCTAACATGTTTTTATATCCCCTAATTTCAATTGTATGGATTCTTTTATCTTCTGTAAAAGTTCTTCTTTTAGTTGGTTGAATTGTTCATCTATAGATTTCTAGTCTTGAAAGCTAGTGATTCCTTGATTTCCCGTGCTAGAGCATTCATTGATGATTTTAGGTCCTCATCTATTGGGCTCATGCGTTTTGGTGGACTTGGAAGCTTGATAGGATTTCTCTCCATTTCCTCAGCTGCTAGTGTCTTCCTTAATTTACCCATATTTCTTTGCATCAAACTGTTGAGTTTTCTGGTTGTTTAAGGAAGTGGACTGCTGTACTGGTTGCATTAGAGATGCTCGAAGTTATATTCAATTTAGAGCAGGGATCTCAAACTCAATTTACCTGTGGGCCGCAGGAGGCAAAGTTGGGGTGATCCTTGAGTGCAAAGTCAGTAGTAAGCCTTGAACATTGGGGAGTGTGACCCAAATAACTAAAACAAAACAAAACAAAACAAAAAATGATTCCTCTAGGGCAGGGCCACAAAATGTTGTATGGAGGGCCGCAAACAGCCCACGGGCCACGAGTTTGAGACCCCTGATAGAGTGTATTTGTCCTTAGCCAATGCCTTGTCTAAGTATGTTTGGAAGACTACAAGCTGCTTCAGTGTTTTGCTATCCTGTTTTATGGTCTGTGTGATTATCTGAGGAAATTGAGTGTTAGGTCTGAGATGACTGAACCTATGAGTTGCAAGTTGGACTATCTCGTGCATTTGCGCAGATCTGCTGGTTCCCAAACCAGCAGAAGGCCCGAGCATCCAGGTGTGCTTGCTCATCGAGTCAGCAGAAGAGGTCCCCAGGGTTTAGGGGTTATCCCAAACTGGAGGGTCTGGATGCCCAGGTCCACACACTCACCAGACTGGCAGAAGAAGTTCCAAGGGGAGGGGACATTCCCAAACTAGCAGAGGGTTCAGGTACCCAGGTGAGCTAGCTCACCAGGTCAGTGGAAGGTGTTCTTTCTTTCTTTCTTTCTTTCTTTCTTTCTTTCTTTCTTTCTTTCTTTCTTTCTTTCTTTCTTTCTTTCTTTCTTTCTTTCTTTCTTTCTTTCTTTCTTTCTTTCTTTCTTTCTTTCTTTCTCTCTCTTTCTCTTTCTTTCTTTCTTTCTTTCTTCCTTCCTTCTTTCATCCTTTTTTCTTTCTTCTTTCTCTTTCTTTCATCCTTCTTTCTTTCTTCTTTTTCTTTCTTTCATCCTTTCTTTCTTCTTTCTCTTTCTTTCTTTTATCCTTCCTTCCTTCTTTCTTTCTTCTTTCTCTCATTCTTCTTTCTTTCTTTCTTCTTTCTCTCTCTTTCTTTCTTTCATCCATCCTTCCTTCTTTCTTTCTTCTCTTTCTTTTATTCTTCATTCCTTCTATCTTTCTCTCTTCTTTCTCTCTCTCTCTCCCTTCCTTCCTTCCTTCCTTCCTTCCTTCCTTCCTTCCTTCCTTCCTTCCAAACCAGAGTGTCTGGATGCCCAGGTCCATGTACTTACTGGCTGGCAGAAGAGGTCCTGAAGGGAGAGGGGCATTCCTAAACCAGCAGAGGGTCCGGGTGCTCAGGGTCACTTGCTCCCTGGGCCGTCAGAAGGGGTCCCGCCTGAGGGGAGAAGGGTGTTCCCAAGCCAGCACAGGGTCCAGACTCCCAGATGCACTTGCTCACTGTGCTGGTGGAAGGGGTCCCTATCTCTCATCTGTTTTCGGGCACCTGGGTTGTTTCCAGATTTTGGCTATTTTAAATAGTGCTGCAAAAAATATAGGTATGCAGAAGAAAGTTCGTATTGTGTTTTTGTGTTCCTCGTGTTTATCCCTAACAGTGGGATAGCTAGAATATATGGAAGCTCAATTTCCAGTTTTTTGAGAAATTTCCATATTGTTTTCCAGAAAGGCTGGAATAGAGACATTCTCACCAACAGTGAATGAGAGTTGCTTTCTCCCCACATCCCTGCCAGCAGTGATTGTTCTTGTTCTTTGTGATGTGTGCCAGTCTCTGTGTCATGAGATGGTACCTGAGTTGTTTTGATTTGCATTTCCTTGATGAATAGTGATGTGAAACATTTTCATTGCCATTTGTTTATTTGTATTTTTTGAGGAAGTGTTCGTTCATTTCTTCTCCCCATTTTTGTATATCATATATATAGCACCTTATCTGATGTGTATTGGGTGAATAGTTTCTACATTCTGTGGGTGGCCTTTGCACCTTGTCACTATTTCCTTTGAGGTGCAGAAGTTTTTCAACTTAATATAGTCCATATGTTTATCTCTGCTTTTACTTGTTTGGACAGTGCTTTGTATATTATTGACATTAGCCCCTTATCTGATGGATATTGGGTGAATAGATTCTCCCATTCTGTGAATGACCTTTGTATCTTAGTCACTATTTCATTTGAGGTGCAGAAATTTCTCAGGGCAATTAGTCCCATTTGTTTGTTCTCTACTTCCACTTGTTTGGATATTCATCCTTGAAAACATCTTTGGTCTCAATGTCATGGGGTGTCTGACCTACGTGTTCTTCTTTTTTTTTTCCTATATGTTCTTCTATGATGGTCCCGGGTGTGTTATCAAGGTCTTTGATTCATATAGATTTGACCTTTGTGCATGGGTGTTTTATGGAGTTCCGATTTTGCTTTTATGCATGTGACTAACCAGTTGTCCCAGCACCACTTGTTGGAGAGGCTTTCCTTGCTCCATTTTGCTTTTCTTTTCCCTTTATCAAAGATTAAATAATTGTATGCCTGAGTAACATTCTCTAAATACTCAAGACTATTACACTAATCTGAGGGTCTGTTTTTATTCCAATACTGAGATGTTTTATTGAAAATTGTGTTGTAGTACAATTTAAAGTTTGGGAAAGTAATGTATGTCATCTTCTTTTTCTTAATGGTTGCTTTAGATATTTGTGTGTACTTATGTATCTAAATAAGTTTCAGGAGTATTTAAACCACTTCTTTGAAGAATGTCATGGTATCCTTAGAGAAATTGCATTAAATATTTACAAAGCTTTGTGCAGTATTATCATTTTAGTGATGTTTATCCTCCAAATTTATGAACAGGGTATGGATCTCCATCTTCTTGTGCCTTCTTTTATTTCTTAAAGCAGTGTTTGTAGTTTTCTTTGTATAGATCCTTCACCTCTTTAGTTAAGTTGACTCCAAAGTATTTGAATTTGTTTGACACTAATGTGAATTGTGATTATTTTTAACTTCCATATCTTCTATATCATTATAAGTGTTTAAGAAGTCCTGGGGCCCAATACAAGAACTCTTCCCAAGACCTCCCTGCCGCAAATCTTTCACCAACCTGAAGAAGGTCAGGGGGTGTGATGGAAAGGTGCCTGAAAACCCACACACTACAAGAAAAACCCAAAAGACAACGAGAAAACCTATACTCCCAACATAAACATAAAACCTGTATTACACCTCCTCTTTACCTACCTTTCCCCAAATGTAAGGTAGTCTTTTGCACCTCTTTGTTCCTTTAAATAATCCGTTAATTCATTTTTTTAACTTTCTTGTCCACATATACATATGTGAGCACATACATTTTTAATCCTATTTGTTTCTAATCTTTTTTGGGTATGTGACCTGTTTTTGTTTTCCTCTCTGTCCACCCCCAAAGGCACCAACAATATAACGTAACACCATTTCTCTCTGCAAAGGCACACTAAAAAAAGGGGAAAGCTTTCACATAAAAAAAGAGCTTTTATCTACTAGAGATAGAAACTCAGAGTTGTTTACAATACAGGGATAACTCCTACCTTGAAAATATGTCATGTGGAATCAACTTAGACCTCAGGAGATTAGATCCCATCCATCCAAACTTGAACCCTGGATCCCAGTCACAGAAATGGCACAGTCCTTCACAACAGCTGCAGGTAACAAACCCCATCCGGAACAACCTTATTACTGCTGAAACACCAATGAGTGCCAGTTCTAATACGATATCCTGACACCGAGGAAAAGGGGAACAACTTGATTTAAGAGCAGGTTATCCTGCCTTACCAGCCACCGATAAGACAAAATCAGAAGATTTGTCACCCGCTGGTAGGTCCAGAAGCCAAAAACGCGATTTACAGAGGACTGGCTGCTAGAACCATGACCAGACTGTATATCTCTTGGGACCAATAAAAAAGCCCTAGCCTAGGGTTTGAGCTACGACCTGCACAACAGCCATGATCCCCAGTTCCAAAGGTCTGGCAGAGACAACTGTAACGGAATGGGGCTTCTGGAAACGCAAGAAAAGGTGTTATCCTAGGTGCCATTTCAGGATTAGTGCCAAGACCAAGACCACCAACCACAGAAGATGGACTGGAGTGACATGGAGGGAACAGAACTTCTACAAACACAAAGACGGACTTCATCATAAGTCCCACCCCTGTAACTGTGCAGATACTGAGATCTCTAGGTACAGAGGTCTCACTATAACACCCAGGACGGAGCAGAAACCTCCCAAATTCCACAAATGCACCACCGGGAGAATAAAGGATCATGAACAGAGTCTATAGTTGAACCCATGACAATATACTCCAAGGGCGGAGAAACCCCATATCTCTTAGGCCATGTGAATCCCTTTTTGAATGACCCCAATATTTACTGTGCCTGGGCAGGAGGGAAAAAAACACTTTGTTTATTTTTCATATATCACTTTTTATCTTCATGTACTGCTATCATTATTTTTATTTACCTATCTATTTTTGGTCGATTTCTTTGTTTTAGTGTGGTTATTGAAGTTATTGTCCCCCACTTATCTTTTTTTCTCCCTTTTTTTTCTTTTTTTCTTTTTTTTCTTTTTTTCATATTTCTGGATGGCACCTGGCAGTGATCAGGGATTATGCCTGGCTCCGGGCGCAGAGATTGCTCCTGGCAGGCACGAGAAACCATGTGGGGTGCAGAGATTCGAGCCGATGACCTCCTGCATGAAAGGCAGACGCCTTGCCTCCATGTAATCTCTTAGGCCCCTCCTTTTCCCTCTTCATGGGCTCTGCCACGATGCCTTTCTCAAGACCACGACATTTTTTGTTTGTTTGTTTTGCTCTGTTTTTGAGGTGCTTAGCATTATTGTTGGAACTCTTAATAGATATTTAACACTCCATTTCGTAGGGGTGGACTGTTTCACCTTCTTTTTCTCCTTCGTCTCTCAAACCAAGGGCGAGTGCCTCTAGAAAAATTCTGCTTATTCCCGGCGTATTAGACTTTTACCCCAGTTTATTATTTTTTTCCTCTTCAAACAAAACCACATAACTTGAACTAGCTAGTCCTGCCCCCCAATTGGAGGGGGAAATAAAGGAGGCATCAGGACCAAACAGGTGTAAGACTACGAAGTAATAGGATAGGTACAGAGGGGACCACATATTCTAGCAGCCCTGGGGGTGAGGGAAGAGGATATGGAAGGTAGGACAAAAACGGAGGAGTAGGGAAGACAAACCGGTGATGGGAATCCCCCCTGATTTTATGTAAATATGTACCTAAAATATTATTGTCAACAATATGTAAGCCACTATGATTAAAATAAAAACTATGTTAAAAAAAAAGAAGTCCTGGGGCCAGAGTGATGGCACAGCAATAGGGTGTCTGCCTTGCATGCGCTAAGCTAGGTCAGACTACTGTTTGATTCCCCAGTGGCTCATATGGTCCTACAAGCTTAAAGTGATTTCTAAGTACATAGCCAGGAGTAAACCCTGAGTGTCACCTGGTGTGCCTCCCCCCAAAAAAAAGCGACAAAAAAGAGAAGTACATAGACAATTGTGTGCTAAATTAATAGCCTGCCACTTTGCTATATAAATATTCTAGAAGAGTTTTGTTGGTGTTTTTAGGTTTTTATAAATAAAGTAGCAGGCTTCTCCATTCCAGCAATTAGGAAGCAAACACCTCTCGGACAGTCGAAAGATTCAGCAGACAACACAGGGACAACATGCTTTCTGGTCAAGCTTAGAAGAAGATGCAGCCACGACTGCTCTCACAGCCTTCTCTCTCCTTCCTCCCGGTTCCCAGGGTTACCAATGGCCGCCTGCTCGGGATCCCAGCAAGTGGGTTCCAGTGAGAAGCAATCTAAAGGAGACCCCAGGCTTCTCTGTTCCTGTAGGGTGTGGGAAGGGACTGGTGATTGCCGGCTCCCAGCAATTAGGAAGCAAACGCCTCTAGGGGAGTTGGAAGCTTCAGCAGGTAACACGGGGACAAAAAAGGCTCCAAGCTCTAGGCTTTTTGGTCAAGCTTAGGGGAAGATGCAGCCTCAGCTGCCCCCCACAGCCTTCTCTCTCCTTCCTCCCAGTCCCCAGGGTTACTCCTGGCCACCTGCTCAAGGTCCCAACAAGTGTGGTCCGGCAAGGAGCAGTTTAAAGGAGGCCCCAGGCTTCTGTGTTCCTACAGGGGGCAGGGAGGGAACTGGTGAAATTCTGGATTCCAGCAATTAGCATGCAAATGCCACTCAGGGAGTCAGAAGCTTCAGCAGACAAGACGGGGACAACAAAGATCTATGTGGTAGGCTTATTGGCCAAGCTTAGGGGAAGATGCAGCTTTGGCTGCCCTCCACAGCCTTCACTCTCCTTCCTCCTGGTCCCTTGGGCTACCCCTGGCTGCATGCTCAGGGTCGCAGCAAGTGGGTTCCAGTGAGGAGCAGTTTACAGGAGACCCAGGCTTCCCCATTCCAGCAGGCATGGGGAAAAGATTGGTGAACTTACAGCTTCCAGCAATTAGCATTCAAAAACCTCTTGGGGAGTCGGAAGCTTCAGCACACAACATGGGGATGACATACAGTAGGCTTTCTGGCCAAACTTAGGGGAAGATGCATCCTCGCCGCCCCGCAGCCTTCTCTCTCCTTCCTGCCAGTCCTCAGGGTTACCCCTGACTACCTGTTCAGGGTCCCAGCAAGTTGGCTCCAGAGAGGAGCAGTTTAAAGGAGACCCCAGGCTTCCCAGTTCCGGCAGGGTGTGGGGACGGACTGGTGATATTCTAGTGTCCAGCAATTAAGGATGGAAACACCTCTCGGGGAGTCGGAATCTTCAGCAGGCAACATGTGGAAGACATGGCTCAATGTGGTATGATTTTTGGCCAGGCTTAGGGGAAGATGCAGCCACAGCTGCCACCCACAGCTTTCTATCTTCTTCCTGCCGGTCCCTAGAGTACCCCTGGGGACCTGCTCAGGGTTCCAGCAAGTGGGTTCATGCAAGGAGCAGTTTAAAGGTGACCCCAGGCTTCCCTGTTCCTGCAGTGAGTGGGGAGAGTGTGCTGATCTTCCGGCTTCCAGCAATAAGGAAGCAAACGCCTCTCGTGGACTCGGAAATTCAGCAGACAAAATGGGGATGACAAGGCTTTATGCAGTAGGCATTTTGACAAAGTTAAGTGAAAGATGCAGCCTCTGCTGGCCTCACAGCCTTCTTTCTCCTTCCTCCCAGTCCCCAGGGTTACCCCTTGCTGCCTGCTCGGAGCTCCAGCAATTGGGTTCCAGGGACAAGCAGTTTAAAGGAGACCGCAGGTTTCTTCATTCCTCCAGGGGAGGGTGAACTTCAGTCTCCCAATAATTAGGAAGCAAACGCCTCTCGGAGAGTCAGAAGCTTCAGCAGGCAAAACGGGGACAACATGGTTCCATTTGGTAGGCTTTTGGACCAAGCTTAGGGGAATATGCAGCCTTGGTTTCCCTCCACAACCTTCTATCTTCTTCCTCCGTGTTCCCAGAGTTACCTGTGTCCACCTATTCAGGGTCCCAGCAAGTGGGTTTCGGTGAGGAGTAGTTTAATGGACTCCCCAGGCTTCCCTGTTCCTCCAGGGGGCAGGGGGGACTGGTGATCTTCTGGCTTCCAATAATTAAGGAGCAAATAATTAGGGAGTCGGAAGCTTCAGCAGGCAACACGGGGATGACATAGCTCCATGTGGTAGGCATTTTGGATTAGCTTAGGGGAAGGTGCAGCCTCGGCTGCCCCCCCCCCCCACAGCATCTCGTTCTTTCTGCCAGTCTCCAGGGTTACTCCTGGCCACCTTCTCAGGGTCCTAGCAAGTGGGTTCCGGCAAGGTGCTATATAAAGAGGACCCCAGGCTTCCCCGTTCCTGCAGGGTCAGGAAGGGATTGGTAATATTCTGGTTTCCAGCAATTATGGAAGCAAATGTCTCTCGAGGTGTCAGAAGCTTCATCAGACAACACGGGGACCACATGGCTCCATTTGGTAGGCTTTTTGAGCAAGCTTAGGGGAAGATGCAACCTTGGCTACCCCCAAAGGGCTTCTCTCTCCTAATTCACAGTCCCCAGGATTACCCCTGGCCGCCTGCTTAGGGCCCCAGCAAGTGGGTTCCAGCAAGGAGCAGTTTAAAGGAGACCCCAGGCTTCCCCATTTCTGCAGACTGTGGGGAGGGACTGGTCATCTTCCAGCTTCCATAAATTAGGAAGAAAACGACTCTCCGGGTACTCGGAAGCTACAGCAGGCAACAT
Organism: Suncus etruscus; assembly: GCF_024139225.1. Classification (NCBI taxonomy): domain Eukaryota; kingdom Metazoa; phylum Chordata; class Mammalia; order Eulipotyphla; family Soricidae; genus Suncus; species Suncus etruscus. The sequence goes on along the minus strand of NC_064868.1, from coordinate 66,922,410 downwards.
GTGGACAACATGCTCCATGTGGTAGGCTTAGGAAAAAATGCAGCCTCGGCTGCCCTGCACAAACTTATCTCTCCTTCTTCCCGTTCCCTTTGGACTACCCCTGGCTGCCTGTTCAGGGTCCCACAAAGTGGGTTCCAGCAAGGATTATTTTAAAGGAGACCCCAGGCTTCTCTGTTTCAGTAGGGGGTGGAGAGGGGACTGGTGAACTTCCGGCTTCCAGCAATTAGGATGCAAATGCCTCTAGGGAAGTCAGAAGCTTTGGCAGACAAATGGGACTTCATGGCTCCATGCAATAGGCTTTTTGTCCAAGCTAAGGGGAAGTTGAAACCTCTGCTGCCCCTCACAGCGTTTTCTCTCCTTCCTCTCGGGCTCCAGGTTTACCCCTTGCTGCCTGCTCAGTGTTCCAGCAAGTGGGCTCCAGGGAGGAGCAGTTTAAAGAAGACCCCAGGCTTCTCCTATCTACAAGGGGCAGGGAGGGGAATGGTGAACTTCCAGCTTTCTGCAAATAGGTAGCAAATGCCACTTGGGGAGTAGGAAGTTACAGCAGGCAACACTGGGACAACATGGCTCCATGAGGTAGGCTTTGTGGCCAAGCTTAAGGGAAGATGCAGCCTCTGTTACCCTCCCACAGCCTTTTCTCTCCTTCCTACCAGTCCCCAGGGTTACTCATGGCCGCATGCTCAGGGTCCCAGTAATTGGGTTCTGACTATGTGCAGATTAAAGGAGACTCCTGCAGGGGTTCCTGCAGGGGGTGAGGAGGGAATGGTAATCTTCAGGCTTCCAGCAATTAAGAAGCAAATGCCTCTCGGGGATTTGAAAGTGTCAGCCAACAACACGGGGATGACGTGGCTCCATGCAGTAGGATATTTTGCCAAGCTTAGGGAAAAATGCAACCTCAGCTACCCCCACAGCCTTCTCTTTCCTTCCTGCTGGTCCCCAGGGTTATCCCTGGCCCCCTGCTCCAGGTCGCAGCAAGTTGGGTTCCAGCAAGAAGCAGTTTAAAATAGACCTGAGGCTTCCCTGTGCCTGCAGGGTGTGGGGACGGGCTGGTGATATTCTGGTGTCCAGCAATTAAGGATGGAAATGCCTCTCGGGAAGTCGGAAACTTCAGTAGGCAACACGGGGAGGACAAGGCTCCGTTTAGTATGCTTATTGGCCAAACTTAGGTGAAGATGCAGCCTCGGCTGCCCCCCACAGCCTTTTGTCTTCATCCACCCAGTCCCCAGGGTACCCTTAGCCATCTGCTCAGGGTCCCAGAAAGTGGGTTTAGGCAAGGAGCAGTGTAAAGGTGACCCCAGGCTTCCTCGTTCCTGCAGGGGGTAGAGAGGGACTGGTGATGTCCCGGCTACCAATAATTAAGGATGCAAACGCCTCTTGGGGAACAGAAGCTTCAGCAGGCACACGGGGACGACGTGACTCCATGCAGTAGGCTTTTTGGCCATGCTTGGGGGAAGATGCAGCCTCAGCTTCCCACACAGCCTTCTCTCTCCTTCCTCCGGTCCCTTGGGCTACCCCTGGCCACCTGCTAAGGGTCTCAGCAACTGGGTTCCAGCAAGGAGCAGTTTAAAGTAGACCCCAGGCTTCCTTGTTCCTGCAGGGTGTGGGAAGGGGCTGGTGATATTCTGGCTTCCAGCAATTAGGAAGCAAATGCCTATCGGGGAGTTGGAAGCTTCAGCAGACAACATGGGGATGACATGGCTCCATGCGGTAGGCTTTATGGCCAAGCTTTGGGGAAGATGAGCCTTGGCTGCCTCCCACAGTCTTCTTTCTTTTTCCTTCAATGCACCAGGAAAACCCCCTGTCCGCCTGCTCAGCATCCCAGCAAGTGTGTTCCTGCGAGGAGACCCCAGGCTTCCCCGTTCCTTCAGAGCGTGGGATATTTCAGCTTCCAGCAAGTAAGAATGCAAATGCTCTTGGAGATTTGGAAGCTTCAGCAGGCAACACGGGGACAAAATAGCTCCATGCCTTAGGCTTTTTGGCCAATCTTAGGGAAAGATGCAGCCTCGGCTGCCCTCCACTGCCTTCTTTCTCCTTCCTCCTGGTCCCTTGGACTACACCTGGCCGCTTGCTCAGGGTCGCACCAAGTGGGTTCTGGCGAGGAGAAGTTAAAAGAAGACCCCAGGCTTCCCCGTTCTGCAAGGGGTGGGTAGGGGATTGGTGAACTTCCGGCTTCCATCAAATAGGAAACAATCACGACTGGGGGAGTCTGAAGCTATAGCAGGCAACACTGGGATGACATGCCTCTCTGTGGTAGGCTTCTTAGCCAAGCTTAAGTGAAGATGCACCCTCCATTACCCACCCACAACCTTTTCTCACCTTCCTCCCAGTCCCCAGGGTTACCCCTGGCCGTCTGTTCATTGTCTCAAAATTGGGTTCCAATGAGGAGCAGGTTAAAGGAGACCCCAGACTTCCTTGTTTATGAAGGGGTGGGTTGGGACTGGTGACCTTCTGGCTTCCAGCAATTAGGAAACAAATGCCTCTCGGGGACTCAGAACCGTCAGCAGGCAACATGGGATGACATGGCTACATGCAGCAGGATATTTTGCCAAGCTTAGGGGAAAATTCAGCCTTGGCTTCCCCCACAGCCTTTTCTCACCTTCCTGACAGTCCCCAGGGTTACCCTTGGCCACCTGCTTAGGGTTCTGGCAAGTGGGTTCCGGAGAGGTGCTGCTTAAAGGAGACCCCAGGCTTTTCCATTCCTGCAGGGGGTGGGGACGGACTGGTGATCTTCAGCTTGCAGCAATTAGGAAGCAAACACCTCTTGGGAAGTCGGTAGCTTCAGCAGACAACACGGAGATGACATGGCTCCATGAGGTAGGGCTTTTGGCCAAGCTTAGGGGAAGATGCAGCCTCGGCTGCCCCCACAGCCTTCTCTCTCCTTTTCCCCAGGTTTACACTTGGCTGCCTGCTCAGGTTCTTAGCAAGTGTGCTCCAGCAAGGAGCAGTTTAATGGATACTCCAGGCCCCCCTGTTCTTTCAGTGTGCATAGAGGGACTGGTGATCTTTTGCTTTCCAGCAATTAGGAAGCAAAGTTTCTCAGGAATTCGGAAGCTTCAGCAGGAAACATGGGGACGACATGGCTTTTGCAGTAGCTTTTGTGACCTGGCTTAGTGGAAGAGGCAGCCTTGGCGCCCCCCCCCCGCCATCTTTCTCCTTCCTCCTGGTACCCAGGGTTACCCCTGGCTGCCTGCTCAGGGTCCCAGCAAGTGGGTTCAGGGGAAGAGAAGTTTAAAGGAGAACCCAGGCTACCCTATTCCTGCATGGTGTGGGGAGGGACTGGTGATCTTCCCGTTTCTAGCAATTAAGAATGCAAACGCCTCTCAGGGAGTTGAAAGATTCAGCAGGGATCACGGGGATGACATAGATCCATGTGGTAGGCTTTTTCCCTAGCTTAGGGGAAGATGCAGCCTTGGCTGCACCTCAGAGCCTTCTCTCGCCCTTCTCCCATGCCCTAGGGTTAACCCTGTCCACCTGCTCAGAGTCCCAGTAACTGGGTTCTGGCAAGGAGTAGTTTAAAGGAGACCCCAGGCTTTTTTGTTCTTGCAGGGGTGGGGACAGACTGGTGATTTTCTGTCTTTCAGCAATTAGAAAGCAAATGCCTCTCGGGGAGTCAGAAGTTTCAGCAGGCAACATGGAGATGACATGGCTCCATGTGATAGGCTTTTTGGCCAAGCTTGGGGTAAGATGCAGCCTCGGTTTCCCAACACAGCCTTCTTTCGTCTTCATTCTGATACACAGGGTTAACCATGGCTGCCTGCTCAGAGTCCCAGCAAGTGGGTTCTGGCGAGGAGTAGCTAAAAGGAGACCCCAGTCTTCCCTGTTCCTCCAGGGGGCAGGGAGGTACTGGAGATCTTCCATCTTCCAGCAATTAGGAAGCAAATGCCTCTCCGTGAGTCAGAAGCTTCAGCAGGCAACACTGATAAGGCATAGCTCCATGTAGTAGGCTTTTTTGCTAAGCTTAGGTGAAGATGCAGCCTCTGTTAACCCCGAAAGCCTTCTCTCTTTCCTCCCGATCCCCAGAGCTACTCCTGGCTGCCTGCTCAAGGTCTAAGCAAGTGCGTTCCGGTGAAGAGTAGTTTAAAGGAGACCCCAGGCTTCCCCATTCCTCCAGAGGGAGGGAAGGGACTGGTGATCTTCCGGCTTCCAACAATTAGAAAGCAAACACCTCTCGTGGAGTTTGAAGCTTCAGCAGGCAACACGGGGACGACATGGCTCCATGCAGTAGGATTTTGACCAAGCTTAGGGAAAGATGCAGCTTCGGCTGCGCCCCACAGCCTTCTCTCTCCTTCCTCCTGGTCCCAAGGGTTATGCCAGGCCGCCTGCTCACAGTCCAAGAAGTGGGTTTCCTCAAGGAGCAGTTTAAAGGAAACCCCAGGCTTTCCCATTACTACAGGGGGCAGGGAGCGACTGGTGATTTTCGGTCTTCAAGCAATTAGGATGCAAATGCCTCTCGGAGAGACAGAAGCTTCAGCAGTCAACTTGGGGACAACATGGCTCCATGCAGTTGGCATTTTGGCCAAGCTTATGGGAAGATGCAGCCTCAGCTGCCCACTACAGCCTTCTCTCTCCATCCTCCTGGTTCCCAGTGTTACCCCTGTCTACCTGCTCAGGGTCCCAACAAGTGGGTTCTGGGGAAAAAAGTTTAAAGGAAATCCCAGGCTTCCCGTTCCTGCACAGGATGAGAGGGACTGGTGAAATTCCGACTTCTAGCAATTAGGAAGCAAATGCCTCTTGGGGAGTCGGAAGCTTCAGCAGGAAACACGGGGAAGACATGGCTCCATGCAGTAGGCTTTTTAGGCCAAACTTAGGGGAAGATTCAACCTCGGCTGTCGTCCCCCCCCCCCCACAGCCTTCTCTCTCCTTCCTCTTGGTCCTTTGGGCTACCACTGGCTGCCTGAAGAGGGTCCCAGCAAGTAAGTTCTGGCGAGGAACAGTTTAAAGGAAACCCCAGGCTTCCTTGTTCCTTCAGGGGATGGGAAGAGACTGGTGATCTTCGGCTTCCAGCAATTAGGAAGCAAACACCTCTCAGGAGTTGAAAGCTTCAGCAGGCAATACAGGGATGACATGGCTCCATGAGGAAGGCATTTTGGCTAAGCTTAAAGAAAAATTCAGCCACGGCTGCCCCCCACACCCTTCTCCCCTTCCTCCCGGTCCCTTTGGCTAACTCTGGCCGCCTGCTTAGGGTCCCAGCAATTAGATTCCAACAAGGAGCAGTTTAAAGGAGACCCCAGTTTTCCTTGTTTCTGCAGGAAGTGGGGAGGGACTGGTGATCTTCCAGCTTCCAGGATTTAGGAAGCAAACACCTCTAGGTGTGTCAGAAGCTTCAGCAGGCAACACTGGTACAACATGGCTTCATGTGGTAGGCTGTTTTGCTAAGTTTGGAGGAAGATGCAGACTCCGCTACCCCCAAAAGCCTTCTCTCCTTCCTCCCGGTCCCCAAGGTTAACCCTGGCCGCCTGCTCAGTGTCCTAGAAAATGGATTCTGGCGAGGAGTAATTTAAAGGAGACCCCAGGCTTCATTTGTCCAGGTTGCTGGGAGGGACTGGTGATCTTCTGTCTTCCAGCAATTATGAAGCAAATGCCTCTTGGGCAGGTGGAAGCTTCAGCAGGCAACATGTGGACAAAATGGCTCCATGCCGTAGGCGTTTTGGCCAAGCTCATGGGAAGATGCTGCCTCGGCTGCCCCCCACAGTCTTATATCTCTTTCCTGCAGTTCCCCAGGGTTATCCCCGGCCACCTGCTCAGGGTGTCAGCAAATGGGTTCTGGCGAGATGCTTTTATATGGAGAACCCAGGCTTCCCTGTTCCTGCAGGGGGTGGGGAGGGACTGGTGATTTTCTGTCTTCTCCCAATTAGAATGCAAATGTCTCTCCGGGAGTCAGAAGATTCAGCCGGCATCACGGGAATGACATGGGTCCATGCAGTAGGGCTTTGGTCCTAGATTAGGGGAAGATACAGTCTTGGCTGCCCCTCACAGCCTTCTCTCTACTTCCCCCAGGGCCCCAAAGTTATTCCTGACCACCTGAATCAGGGTCCCAGCAAGTGGATTCCGGTGAGGAGCCATTTAAAGGAGACCCCTGGCTTCCCTGTACCTGCATGTGAGGTGTGGGGACTGGTGAACATCCAGCTTCCAGCAATTAAAGGAGATCTCAATCTTCCCTGGAAGAAGCAAACGCCTCTGGTGGAGTTGGAAATTTAGCAGACAACACGGGAGGACAAGGCTTTATGCAGAAGCTTTTTGACAAAGCTTAGTGGAAAATACTGGTCCCCACAGCCATCTTTCTCTTCCCTCTCGGTCCATAGGGTTACCCCTGGCCACCTCCTCTGGGTCTCAACAATTGGGTACCGGGGAGGAGAAGTTTAAAGGAGACTCAGTGTTTCCCTGTTCCTCTGGGGGGAGGGAGCGACTGGTGAACATATGCCTTCCAATAATTAGGAAGCAAATGCCTCTCAGGGAATCGGAAGCTTCTGCAGGCAACACGAGAATGACATGGCTCCATGTGGAAGGCTTTTTGGCTAAGCTTAAAGAAAGATGCAGCCTCCGCTACCCCCACAGCCTTCTCTCTTCTTCCAGTCTCGAGGGTTAACCCTGTCAGCCTGCTCATGGTCCAAGCTAGTGGATTCCAGAGAAGCAATTTAAAGGAGACTCCAGGCTGCCCATTCCTGCAGGGGTGGGGAGGGACTGGTGAACTGCCGACTTCTAGCAATTAGGAAACAAACGGCTCTCAAGGTGTCGGAAGCTTCAGCAGAAAACAAGGAGACGACATGGCGCCATAAGGTAGGATTTTTGGCCAAGCTTTGGGGAAGATGCAGCCTTTGCTGCCCCCCCCCCACACCCTTCTCTCTCCTTCCTCCTGGTCCTTTGGCCTACCACTGGCCGCCTGCTCAGGGTTCCAGCAATTAGATTCCTGCAAGGAGCAGTTTAAAGAAGACCCCAGGCTTCCTTGTTCCTGCAGGAGCGGGGAGGGATTGGTGATCTTCGGCTTCCAGCATTTCGAAATCAAACGCCTATCAGGGAGTCAGAAGCTTCAGCAGGCAACACGGGGACGACATGGCTCCATGTGGAAGACTTTCTGGCTAAGCTTAAAGGAAGATGAAGCCTCTACTACCCACCACTGCCTTTGCTCTCCTTCCTCACAGTCCACAGGGTTACCCCTGCCCATCAACTCAGTGTTCCAGCAAATAAGTTCTGGCGAGGAGCAGTTTAAAGGAGATCCCAGGCTTCCCCATTCCTGCAAAGGGCGGAGAGGGAGTGCTAATCTTCCAGCTTCCAGCAACTCTTGTGGAGTTGGAAGCTTCAGCAGGCAACAGGGGGATGACATAGCTCCATGTAGTATGCTTATTGGCAAGCCTTAGGTGAAGATGCAGCCTCAGCTGCCACCCAAGCCTTTTTATCTCCATCCGGCCAGTCCCCAGGGTAACCCTGGCCTTCTGCTCAGGGTCCCAACAAGTGCATTCAGGCAAGGAGCAGTTTAAAGGTAACCCCAGGCTTCCCTGTTCCTGCAGGGGGTGGAGAGGGACTGGTGATCTTCTAGCTACCAACAATTAAGGATGCAAAAGTCTCTCTGGGAGTCAGAAGCTTCATCAGGCACACGGGGACGAAGTGACTCCATGTGGTAGGCTTTCTAGCCATGCCAAATTGAAAATGCAGCCTCAGCTTCCCAACACAGCCTTCTCTCTTTTTCCTCCCATCCCTTGGTCTACCTCTGGCTGCCTGCTCGGGGTCCCAGAAAGTGGGTTTCAGCGAGAAGTAGTTTAAAGGAGACCCCAGGCTTCTCCATTCCTCCAGGGGACTGGGAGGGACTGATGATCTTCCTGCTTTCAGCATTTAGTAAGAAAATGCCTCTCTGGAAGTTAGAAGCTTCAGCAGGCAACATGTGGACAAATTGGTTCCATGAAATAGGCTTTTTGGCCAAACTTACAGGAATATGTCTCAGCTGCCCCTCACAGCCTTCTCTCTCCTCCTGCCATTCACCAGAGTTTCCCCTGGCCAACTACTCAGGATGCCAACAAGTGGGTTCCGGTGAGGTGCTTTTTAATGGAGACCCCAGGCTTCCCTGTTCCTGCAGGTAATTTTCTGTATTCTCCCAATTAGAATGCAAATGCCTTTCAGGGAGTCAGAAGATTCAGCAGGCATCACAGGGATGACATGGCTCCATGAAGTAGGCCTTTGGTCCTAGCTTAGTGGATGATGCAACCTCGGCTGCCCCTAACACCCTTCTCTCTACTTCTCCCCCAGACCCCAGGGTTACCCCTGACCACCTGATCAGGGTCCCAGCAAGTGGGTTCCGGTGAGGAGCAGTTTAAAGAAGAACCCAGGATTCCCCATACCTGCACGTGAGTTGAGGGGACTGGTGAACTTCTGGCTTCCAGCAATTAAAGAAGACCCCAATCTTTCCTGTTTCTATAGGGTTGGGGAGGGACTGGTGATCTTCCACCTTCCAGCAATTAGGAAGCAAATGTCTCTCTGGGAGTCGGAAGCTTCAACAGGCAACACGGGGATGACATGGCTTCATGTGGTAGGCTTTTTGGCCAGCTTAGTGGAAGATGCAGCTTCGACTGCCCCCCCCCCCACAGCCTAATCTCTCCTTCCTTTCAGTCCCTTGGGCTATCCCTGGCCGCCTGGTCAGGGTCCCAGCCAGTGGGTTCCGGCAAAGAGCAGTTTAAAGGAGACCCCAGTCTTCACTGTTCCTGCAGGTGTGTTGAGGGACTGGTGATCTTCTGCCTTCAGCAATGAGTAAGGAAACGTTTCTTTGGAAGTTGGAGTCTTCAGCAGGGAATACGGGGATGACATGGCTCTATGTGGTAGGCTTTGTGGCCAAGCTTAGGTAAAGATGCAGCATCGGCTGCATCCCACAGCCTTCTCTCTTCTTCTTGCCCTTCCCCAGGGTTAAATGTGGCCGCCTGCTTAGGGTCCCAGCAAGTGGGTTCAGGCAAGGAGCAGTTTAAAATAAACCCCAGGCTTCCCCGTTCCTTCAAATGGCAGGGAGGAAACTGGTGAACTTCCAACTTCTAACAATTAGGAAGCAAATGCCTCTTGGGAAGTCAGAAGCTTCAGGAGGCAACACAGGGACAACATGACTCTACTCGATAGGCTTTTTGGCCAAACTTGGGGGAAAATGCAGCCTCAGCTGCTCCCCCACAGCCTTCTTTCTTCTTCCTCCTGGTCCCCAAGGTTACCCATGGTGGCCTGCTCAGCGTCCCAGCAAGTGGGTTCTGGCTAGGAGTAGTTTAAAGGAGACCCCAGGCTTCACTGCTTCTCCATGGGGCAGGGAGTTACTGGTGATCTTCTGGCTTCCAGCAATTAGGAAGCAAAAGACTCTCGGGGACTTGCAAGCTTCAGCAGGCAACATGGGGACAACATAGCTCCATGGGGTAGGCTTTTGGCCCTACCTTAGGTGAAGATGCAGCTTCTGGTGCTTTTTACAACCTTCTCTCTCCTTCCTCCCGGGCTCCAGGGTTACCCCTGGCCACCAGCTCAGGGTCCTAGCATATGTGTTCTGGCAAAGAGCAGTTTAAAGGAGATCCCAGGCCTCCCCATTCTGCAGGGGTTGGGGAGGGACTGGTGATTTTCTGTCTTCCAGTAATTAGGAATGAAACGCCACTCGGGGAGTAGGAAGCTTCAGCAGGCAACATGGGGACAACATGACTCCATGTTGTAGGCTTTTTGGCTGAGCATTGGGGAAGATTCAGCCTCGGCTGCCCCACACAGTCTTCTCTTTCTTTCCTCCTAGTCCCCAGGGTTACCCCGGACTGCTTACTTAGGGTCCCAGCAAATGGGTTCAGGCAAGGAGCAGTTTAAAGGAGACCCCAAGCCTCCCCATACCTCCACGTGAGGGGAGGGGACTGGTGAACTTCCAGCAATTAGAATGCAAACGCCTCTTGTGGAGTCAGAAGTTTCAGCAGACAAACAGAGATGACATGGCTCCATGCAGTATGATTTTGGCCAAGCTTAGGGGAAGATGCAGCCTAGGCTGCCCCTGAGAGCCTTCTCTCTCCTTCCTCCCAGTTCCTAGGGTAACCCGTAGCCGCCTGCTCAGGGTCCCAGCAAGTGGGTTCTGGTGAGGAGCAGTTTAATGGAGACCCCATGCTTCCCTGTTTCTCCAGGGGGCGGGAAGGGACTAATGTTATTCCAGTTTATAGCAATTAGGAAGCTAAAGCCTCTCAGGAACTCAGAAACTTCAGCAGGCCACATGGGGACACCATGGTTCCGTGCAGTAGGACTTTTGGCCATGCATAGTGGAAGATTCAACCTCGGCTGCTCCACACAGCCTTCTCTCTCCTGTCTCCCTGTCCCATAGTTTATGTCTGGCCACCTGCTCAGTGTTCCAGCAAGTGAGTTCCCTCAAGGGGCAGTTAAATGAGACCCCAGGCTTCCCCGTTCATTCAGGGATGGGGAGGGAAGGAGATTTTCTGTCTTTCGGCAATTACAAAGCAAACATTTCTTGAGGAGTCGGAAGCTTCATCAGGCAACAAGGGAACAACATGGCTCCATGTGGTAGGCTTTTTGGCCAAGCTTCGGGGAAAATGCAACCTCAGCTGCCCCCATATCCGTCTCTCTCCTTTCTGTTCCTCATGGTTGCCACTCTCCACCTCCTCAGGGTCCCAGCAAGTGAATTCAGGTGAGGAGCAATTTAAAGGAGACCCCAGGCTTCACTGTTCTTGTAGGGGCTTCCAGCAGTTAGGAAGCCAAACCCTCTGTTGGAGTCAGAAGCTTCAGCAGGCAACACAGTGATAACATGGCTCAATGCAGTAGTCTTTTTGGCCACGCTTTGGGGAAGAATCAGCCTTGGCTGCCCCCAATAGCCTTCTCTCTCCTTCCTTTTGGTTCCTTGGGTCACCCCTGGCTGCCTTCTCTGAGTCCCAGCAAATGGGTTCCTGTGAGGAGCAGTTAAACGGAGACCCCAGGCTTCGCTGATTCTGCAGGGAGTGAGAAGGGGACTCCTGAAATTCTGGCTTCCAGGAATTAGGAAGCAACGCCTCTCAGAGAGTTTGAAGCTTCAGCAGGCCTCGGGTGGCCTCCATATCCATCTCTCTCCTTCCTCCTGAATCTCAGGGCTGCCTTCTCAGGGTCCCAGAAAGTAGATTCCAGCACAGAGAAGTTTAAAGGAAACCCAGGCTTCTTCGTTACTGCAGGAGGCGAGGAGGGACTGGTGATCTTTGGCTTCCAGCAATTAGGAAGCAAACGCCTCACAGGGAGTGTGAAGCTTCAGCAGGCAACACAGGGATGGCATGGCTCCATGTGGAAGGCTTTTTAGCTCATCTTAAAGGATGATGCAGTCTACGATACCCCCCACAGTCTTCTTCCTCCCTGTCCCCAGGGTTACCCCATCCACCTGCTCAGGGTCCCAGCAAGTGGGTTCTGGTAAGGAGTAGTTTAAAGGAGACCCTAGGCTTAAACGTTCCTTCAGGGGGTGGGGAGGAACTGGTGATCTTCAGCTTCCAGCAATTAGGGAGCAAACGACTCTTGGGGACCCTGCAGATTTAGCAGGCAACATAGGATGACATGACATGCAGTAGGCATTTTGGCCAAGCTTAAGAGAAGATGCAGCCTCGGTTGCCCCCCCCCCCAGCATTCTCTCTCCTTCGTGCCGGACCCCAGGGTTACCCCTGGCCACCTGTTCAGGTTCCTAGCAAGTGTGTTCTGGTGAGGTGCTGTTTAAAGGAGACCCCAGGCTTCCCCGTTTCTGCAGTGGGACTGGTGATTTTCTGTCTTGCAGCAATTAGGAAGCAAACACCTCTAGGAGAGTCGGAAGCTTCAGCAGGCAAAATGGGGACAACATGGCTCCATGTGGTAGGCTTTTTGGCCAAGGTTAGGGGAAGATGCAGCTTTGGCTGCCCCCCCATAGCCTGATCTCCCATTCCTCCCCGTCTCTTGGGCTAACCCTGGCCGCCTGCTCAGGGTCCCAGCAAGTGTGTTCTGACGAGGAGCAGTTTCAAGGATACCCTAGTCTTCTCTCTTCCTGTGTGATTGGGGAGGGACTGGTGAAATTCCGCCTTCCAGTAATTAGGAAGCAAATGCCTCTCTGAAAATCAGAAGATACAACAGGCAACATGGGGACAACATGGCTCCATGCAGTAGGCTTTTTGACTAAGCGTAGTGGAAGATGCAACTTTGGCTGCCCCCAACAGCCTGAACTCTCCTTCCTCAAGGTCCATTGGGCTACCCCTGGATGCCTGCTCAGGGTCCCAGCAAGTGGGTTCCTGCGAGGAGCAGTTTTAAGGATACCCAAATTTTCCCTCTTCCTGTAGGGGTGGGGACGGACTGGTGATCTTCCGCCTTCCAACAATTAGGAAGCAAACATCTCTCGGGGAATTGGAAGCTTCAGCAGGCAACATCGGGCTGACATGGCTCTATGCAGTAGGCTTTTTGGCCAAGCTTTGGGGAAGATGCAGGCTCGGCTGCCCCCCACAGCCTTCTCTCTTCTTCCTCCTGTTTCTGAGGGTTACTCCTGGCTGCATGCTCAGAGTCCCAGCAAATGTATTCCAGCGAGGAACAGTTTAAAGGAGACCCAGGTTTCCCTGTTCCTGCAGGGAGTGAAGAGGAGACTCCTGAGCTTCCGGCTTCCAGGAATTAGGAAGCAACACCTCTTGGGGAGTCGGAAGCTTCAGCAGGCAACATGGGGATGACATGGCTCAATGCAGTTGGCTTTTTGACCAACCTTAGTGAAAGGCGCAGCCTCGGGTGCCTCCCCCCATATCCATCTCTCTCCTTCCTTCCATTCCTCAGGGTTACCACTTTCTTCCTGTTCTGGATCCAAGCAAGTGGGTTCCAGCAAGGAGCAGCTTAAAGTAGTCTCCAGCCTTCCCCGTTCCTGCAGGGGTCGTGGAGGGGACTGGTGAACTTCTGCCTCCCAGCAATTAGGAAGCAACGCCTCTCATGTGGTGGAAGCTTCAGCAGGTAACACCAGGATGACATGGCTCCATGTGGTAGGCTTTTTGGCCAAGCTTAGGGGAAGATGCAGCCTTGGCTACCCCCAGAGTCTTCTCTCTCCTTTCTCCCGGTCCCCATGGGTTAACCCTGTCCACTGGCTCATGATCCCAGCAAGTGTCTTTCCAGTGAGGAGCTGTTTAAAGGAGACCTCAGGCTTTCCTATTTCAGCAGGGGGAGTGGAGGGTACTGGTGAACTTCTGGCTTCCAGCAGTTAGGATCCAAATGCCTCTCAGGGAATCAGAAGCTTCAGCAGACAACATGGAGACTATATGTCTCCATGTGGTGTTTTTTTTTGGCCAAGCTTTGGGGAATATGCAGCCTTAGCTGCACCCCACAGCCTTATCTCTCCTTTCTTCCAGTCCCCAGGGTTACCCCTGGCCACCTGCTCAGGGTCCCATCAAGTGGGTTCTGGTGAGGAGCAGTTTATAGGAGATGCCAGGCTTCCCTGTTCCTGCAGGGGGTGGGTAGGGAACTCGTGAACTTCTGGCTACCAGTAATTAAGGATGCATACGCCTCTCAGAGAATCAGAAGCTTCAGCATGCAACACTGGGACGACATGGATCCATGCTCTCCTCACTCTTTATCAAGCAGATTATTATCCTCTCTCATGCTAATTGCCAGACAGCTCCCAATATGAAAAAATAGACTCTCTGCCCAAGAAGAAACCAAAACTCTGTTCTTATCATTCTATTATCAATGGATTCCTATCTTCCAACTTTCTTCAGTGGGTACCTGTGCTTACTACAATATTCACTTTCTAAGACACCCTCAGTCAAAGACATTTCCTGATATGAGGTTCTGAGATTTGTTTACAGACTCCAGATAGCCAAATCACAGACCAAAGTGGTGTCTCGGAAACATCACCCTCCCCCTCGACTATTTCTAAAACATAAAAGGGACACGTGTATCTACTTTGTGTATCTCAGATGTGTTCCCTTAACATCTATAACTCTTCTTTGAATATCCTTTTATATAGAGACAATTTTGCCCACTGGTTTTTTATTTGATTATTTGCTTTTTCCCCTTTGAGACCTGTTTTATAAATGATACTGGTAGAATAGTATCTGTATAAAATTCATGTTTAAATTAAGTTATGGGCAATGTTGCACTTGATTCATCGGCCCCCAAATGCACCAACAATATCTTGTGGTATTGTTTCTCTTTGCATAGGGACATTAAAATGGGAAAATAATACATATGCAAACAAGTTCTTATCTAATAGAGATGGAAACACAAATTTGGTAATGCAGTTAGGCCTTATACCCTGAAAATTGCATAATGATTTGCCTTAGGTCTCAGAAGAATGGGCATCGCCCATACACCCCTGAACAATGGATACCATCTATGGAAACAATCACAATTGTCTATAACATTACCAGGATGCAAACCTCTACCATGGGAGACTTACCACTGCTCTGGTATTGACTTACTCCAGAGTGCTCTCAACACCCAGATGATTTAGCAACAACCTGCTTGCAGGGCAGATTGCTCCACATTTTATGGTGTGCTGAAACTAGAGGATGTTCCACATCAGCCTGACTTTGATAAAAGAAATATATAGAACCTAGAATCTTTAAATATAGGAACCTGATACCAACAACAGCTAAAGTGTGTGAAAAAGTTTCACAGGAACCACGAAGAGTGACTCGGGTTGGACAGATGTATGCCTGAAGCCCAGAGTTGGTCTTATGCCAATAAACTTCTGGGGTGAGGCCTTCTTGTAATCAGGCCAAGGATTTTTTCTGTTTTCCCCGTATTTTTCTGGGCCTATGCAATCAATGGTGATTGCCACTGTCACAACTTTACTATTGTATTTTTTAACACTTATCCTTTAAGAAAAAAAACAGTTTACTGAATTTAAAAACAAATAACTGTAGTACAATGCCTGTCTCGAACACAGGCAGGGGATGGGGAGGGGGGAGGGAGGCATTGGAGAGGGGAATGTTACACTGATGAAGAGTGATGTTCTGTTTGTGACTGTAACCCAACTATAATCATGGTGCTTAAATTAAAAAATAAAATAAATATAACAAACTAAAGCAAAACAACAAAAGCAAAACAACAATCAACAACAACAAAACAAAAAAGAAGTGGGGACTGGTGTGGCAAGGTTTTTGTTTTGTTCTTGCCTATTTTGGCATAGGCACAGTAAGTATTGTGGAAATTGGAAAATAAATTCCCTTGGCCTAAGAGATACAGGGTTTCTCCAGCCTTGAAGCATACTGTCATGGAAAATTGTTCATTGTTGAACCCCAAGGTATTTTATGGTTCCAGGAAACATTCTGCTCACCCAGTGATGCTAAGACGTTACTCATGGCTATGCACTAAAATAGATCTTGTCTCGGGGACCATATGGGACACCACAGGATCAAACTGCAGTGTCTCCTAGGTGAGCACATGTAAGGCAGATGCCCTACTGCTTGAGCCACTGCTCCTGCCCCTATTTACTATTATTTTGTTGAGGATCTTTGCATCTGTGTTTATAAAGTATATTGACCTGTAACTCACTATTTTGTTTGTGTTTTAATTTGGTTTGATATCAAGGTAATTTCAGATTTATACAAATTGGGAGTGTTTTAGTATCTTTCGATTCTTTTAAGAACCTGAAAATGGTTAGAAGTTGTTGGGGACTGTGACTTGTTTGAGGCCATTTTGCTGTTCTTTCTGCCATAGTCCAGCCTTTCACCTAAAGGCTACATGCAGTCTTGCTATAAGTTTTTGAGCTAAAGAGAAAGGAATGTGCAGCTGCAGGATATAATTAACTCTAGCCCGGAGGAGAGCAACACTGCCCGGTACCTTATCAGAAACAAGGCCACTCCACATTCCGAAGTCAGCGAAACTGTTATCAATAAGTATATGTTACATTGTCTGTTCAAGATCACTGAAGCAAGCACATCTTGCACCACCTGCTGATAGTTAAGCAATTAGGAATGTAGCTAGAAGGCCACAAGAAGTTTCCATGGAAACAGCACGTTCATCATGACTTGAAGGTCATCCAGCCCCCTAGCCCACTGCCCATTTCCTTATTTAGAGAATGACTTACTTTCTTTGTTCCTTGTAGCCTGATATGTATTCTTGCCTTGTATGGACCTTCGCGCCAAAAGTGTGATTGACATCACCTTTGTACTGCCCCCTTCTCCTTCACTATATAAGAAGGAGCTGTAGTCAAATAAAGTTGCCTTTGAGCAGTGAGACATTGCCTTAGGTCGTTACTATTAACCTCTCTCAGATTTTTTACAGGTGTGGTTGAACTTCTGCTCTACAAAATAAAGGTGCGGTTGTCCCAGAGCCTCCCCGGCCGATCCCCGCTGGCCGGGCCCCTCCGGGGGGCTTCAGGACCCCGCATTTTGGCGCCCAACGTGGGGCAGAAGACCACCACCACACTCGAACGACTCTGGCCGGCGAATCCGGAGCTCTTTCATAAATCGCTGGGAAACCCCATCCGGGTAAGCGTAGAAACGAGTTAGCCTTGATCAAAAATATTAAACTGCAGTTTTTCCAGTCGTTCTGACCGCCGCCCCTGATTGGCTTTTGGGGCTTCACCCATAGGATCCGCTACCATGGGTGCCGCATTGAGTACTGAGCTTAAATTCATTACAGATATACAGTCTGAATTGAAACGCAGACATATAGAGGTTACCAAAAAAGATATTTGTAATTTTCTTATGTTTATTCATGATGTGTGTCCTTGGTTCGTTATAACCTGTCCAGAAATTGTTGCTTCCACTTGGGACAAGATAGGACAAGAAATGAGTGATTACTTTGTAAATAATGATGATCCACAAAAGGAGAAAATTATGTTCCAATATTGGAGCCTGTTAAGAGACATCATTGTAACAAAAAATGCCAAAGCCGCCAAAGACATCATCCATGCCGTTGAGTCTCATGTACAACAAGTCTCCCGTGAGTGTTCCCGAACTCCCTCTCGTTCTAATTCTGTCTCTCATCTCCCTTCGACCTCTCAAAATCCTTCTTCTTGTCTTCCCTCCGTCACTGGCTCTCCTACCTCTACCTTTGTCTCCAAAGTGACCAATGCTCTTAAGGATCTCTCTAATGCTCCTCGCTTATATCCCTCCCTTACTTCTGTCCATGCCTCTGCTCCACCTCAAGAACATGATTCTCAAAACACCCAGACCCCTGCAGAAGAAGCCGCTGCCTGTCACGGCTCATTAGTCACACAGGCCACACAAACTCTTCCTCCTCCTTATGACTGTCCTGCTCCTCCAAAATGTGCCTTTCCTGATCCCCCTAAGCCTACTGCTTTAGATTCTCACCTTATTACTATTACGTCCATGATTTCCCAACTCACTAATGAGTTTCATCAATCTCGTGAACTAAAACCTGCTAACGCTGCTACCTTTCCTGTTCTCCTTCCTGATGGCGAGAGTCTTCCTCCGCCTCCGCCTCAGCAGCCTCCGCCGCCTCATTCTAACCTACCCCTCCCTCCACCCGCTGATCCCCGCACCCATGAGAGGGCGCGGCGCGATCGCGAGGCATCAGCCGCGGTGGACACAATTTCCATGGCGGCCGATTCAAATCAGCACGGTTCATTTGTGGAAGAAGAAGACGCCCCACCTAGCGATACCAAACCTCCGGAGGGTGAGACTCCATTACGCTATTTTACTATTAACGAGAGAGATCTTGCTGAGCTGCTTCAGGCAGCAAAACCTTATGGGACCCAGGCGTACCCCATGATTTTACGTCCTTCCTCGGACATCCCCGCCCTGTCGGTTGCTCCACAACCTCCTCAGGCCTCCCCTGCTTCTTCGTCTGTCTCCTCTCATCCTATGGTCACCCGCTCGCAGACTGCAGGGGGCATTCAATCCCTCAGGCAGCGTTTCTCCCGTACCGCGGACGCTGTTCTCGGCACCCCCTCCCGTCCTCAAGCCCCGGCTTCCTCCTCGAGAGAAGCTGAAGCCGCAGACAACGTAAACATTTCTGCCCCTGAGGCAGCGGGTGATGCACCCTTAGCTCCCCCTATCTCACCCGCACCCTCTTATCACCGTGGCCCTGGTTCAGTCCTCCGCGAGGATATAGAAATTCGAGACCTCGATCAGGCCTCCCTTAAGGAGCTTCGCAAGGCTGTTCTTGACTATGGCATTCAAGCCCCCTATACCCTCTCCTGTTTGGAAAGTCTCTCCTTTGGTAGTAATCTTTTTCCCATTGAATGGCGCATCACTGTTCGCCGTTGTCTTAAACCCGAGCATATTGTCCTTTGGGAGGCTGAATTTATTAACAACTGCAGGGAGCTCACCCGTGATCATGAGCTCGAATTCCTTCAAGTTTCTGGCTCTAAGCCTTATGACACCATTCAAGCACAACGTTCTCTCCCTTATCAATTGCTTAATCTCACCTCCCAAGCCGGCCTCAAAGCTTGGAAGGCTATCCCCTCCTCCTCTACCCCTACGCTCCCTCTCGCTAAGATTCAACAAGCTGACAATGAACCCTATCATGCCTTTATTTCTCGCCTTCTTGAAGCTATTGACCGCACCACTGGCATTACAAACACCTCCAATCCTTTCGTTAAACAACTTGCTTTTGAAAATGCCAATCCCGCCTGCCGTCAGATTTTAAAATCCCCTAAGCCATCTCGATCTCTTGAGGAAATGATTTCTCTTTGCAAAAGTGCCCATTCTTTTGCCACCCAAGTAGCTGGCGCTATAGTTGCTTTTCAAGGGCAAAATAAAGGCCACATCTGCTACTCTTGCGGCAAACCTGGCCATTTTGCCAACAACTGCCCTCAACGCCAAGCTCCAGTTATGCAGACGGGCACAACCGATCCCCGTCCTCCATTTTGTCCGCGCTGCCGCCGCGGCCGCCATTGGGTCGCAGAATGCCATTCCGCTAAAGACATACATGGCAATCCCCTACAGCCTAATCAACGTTCTTCGGCTCAGGGAATCTCCAACAGGGCCCAGCTCCGGGCCCCGCGCCGTCAATTCCAACGTTTTGTCCCGGCCTCGGAGCCCAGTCAGCCGGCACAGTCCAACCCAGCCCCCCAGGCCTACTACCAACAACAACAGCCACCTTGCCAACAACAACCTCGTTACCAGCAACAACCACTGGTACACCCCAATATGCTCCCACCCCAGCAACCTCCCTTGTCAGGGCAACCCCCGGAAGCGTCGGACTGGACTTGTGCGCCTCCACCCCCCACTTATTAACTCCTGAGCACGGCGTCTATCAAATTCCCACAGGCATTTTTGGCCCTCCGCCACCCGGTCACTTCTTTATGATCATTGGGCGTGCTTCAATTATTATTAAAGGCCTCATTATTCAGCCCTCCGTTGTGGATAATGATTATACTGGGGAAATTATACTTCTAGCAGTTGCCCCTATTATCCAGTTCAGGTACTACCTGGGCAGCGTATCGCGCAAGCTCTTCCGCTACCCCTTAACGTTACATTGCCTTCTCTTCCGGAAGTCCGTGGTAATTCGGACCCTGGCTCCTCAGACATTTTCTGGGTACGAGCCATGTGTAAAATCAGGCCCCCCCTTGTTATCACTATTGAAGGTAAGCCCTTCACGGGTCTTCTTGATTCCAGTGCAGACACCACCTGCTTTTCCCCTACTGACTGGCCTCCAGACTGGCCCACCACAGCCTCTTTCGATTCTGTCTCTGGAATCGCGGGCACAGTCAAGCAAGTCCTAATCAGCGCCAATAAGCTGGTCTGGCAGGACGAAGACGGGGACACCGGGCTTGTTCGTCCGTACATAGTTCCTGACTTGCCCATTAATTTGTGGGGCCGAGATATTATGGAGCAAATGGGTGTTTATATTGTAAAGTGCAAAAACCCTGCTGCTCTCGCTCAAATGATGAAACAGGGATACACACCCTCTAAAGGCCTCGGGAAATCCTTGCAGGGCATATCTAAGCCCATTCAGCCCTCTCCTAATCCTGGCCGTCAAGGTCTTGGGTTCAGCTCTGTTTATACTGTATCAGTCCACAGCACCCCTATGCCTCCTGTAGAAAAAATCACCTGGCACTCTAACACTCCTGTTTGGATAAACCAATGGCCTTTATCCAGTGAAAAACTCCAGGCTGCCTCAGCTCTTGTAAAAGAACAGCTTGAGGCTGGACATATAGAACCTTCCACCTCCCCCTGGAATACACCCATCTTTGTTATTCACAAAAAATCCGGCAGATGGCGCCTTCTTCATGATCTTAGAGCCATTAACAAAACTATGATTCCCATGGGAGCAGCCCAGGCCGGCCTACCCGTGCCGTCTGCAATCCCTTCTAACACATTTAAAATAATTATTGATCTTAAAGACTGTTTCTTTTCCATCCCCCTTCACCCAGAGGATTGTAAACGTTTTGCCTTCTCTCTCCCAGTTCCCAATTGTGCTGGCCCCTGTCCACGCTATCAATGGAAAAGTTTACCTCAAGGAATGACCAATAGCCCTACACTCTGCCAAAAATTTGTTGCTTCCTTTATTGATCCCTTCCGTGACTCCTATCCTTCAGTTTATATTCTTCACTACATGGATGATATTCTTCTTGCCTGTCCTGATGAGTCTCTCCTACACTCAGTCTCTACAAAATTAATTTCTCTCTTATACTCAAAAGGCTTTAAAATTTCTGCAGACAAAATACAAACCTCTCCGCCTCACTTATTTCTTGGATTTGAATTATTGCCCTCTCAGGTAAAAACTCAAAAGGTTCAAATTCGCACACACCACCTTAAAACACTTAATGACTTCCAACGCCTTCTTGGTGACATTAATTGGCTTCGCCCTTACCTTAAACTCACCACAGGTGATCTCAAACCCCTTTTTAATATCCTCCAAGGAGATTCCTACCCCTCCAGCCCGCGCTCTCTCACTCCAGAAGCTCGTGCCGCACTTGATTCTGTCAATCACGCCATCCAAAACCAATTCATTACATACTATAACCCTTCTGCTAATCTTCAACTTATTGTATGCTCCACAGCCTTCACACCTACTGCCGTTCTTTAGCAATCCGCCCCCCTTTATTGGATTCATCTTCCCTCCTCACCTTCCAAGGTTCTTTCTACATACACTTCCTCTGTCCTCCATCTTTTACATCAGGGATGCGAGGCATCTCTCAAACTCTTCGCTAAACACCCTGACATAATTATTCTTCCATATACACATAATCAGCTAGCTTGGCTAGCAAACATGGATCAAGCCTGGCTCCTCTTTCTCACATATTTTCAAGGAACCCTATCTACACACATGCTGGCTGATAGACTGTTGCATTTCCTTAACAAACATCCTGTTGTCTTCCCAAGACTCACTAAACATCAACCCATTCCTTCCGCTTCTCTTGTCTTTACAGATGGTAGCTCTAATGGTACTGCCTCCTTTTCAGTTGATGGTTCCACAAGTACACTCACTACTTCACACACTTCTGCTCAGCTTGTGGAATTGGAAGCTGTTCATCAAGTTTTTCTTTCTGTTCCCCAAGCCTTTAACTTGTATACAGACAGCCATTATATTGCATCCTCTCTGCCACTTTTAGAAACAGTACCTTTTATTAAACCCTCTACTCCCGCCTTCACACTCTTCTCCCACATTCAACAGCTCATTCTACAATGAACCAATTCCTTTTACGTGTCGCATATCCGTGCACACTCAGGTTTGCCTGGCCCCCTTACACTCGGCAACGCCCTTGCAGATGAAGCCACCCGTGCCCCCTCTTCAGCTATTTGTTTTCTCTCCACCTCCACTCCATCCCCTACAAATACCCCTCTACAGCAAGCTTCTCTTGCCCATAAACTTCATCACCTCAATGCTCAAACCTTGCGTCTTAAATTCGCTATTACTCGTGATCAAGCTCGTGAAATTGTCCGCTCTTGTAAATCCTGCCTTTCTCTTCTCCCTGAACCTCACGTTGGAGTTAATCCTCGCGGCCTTGTGCCTGGTGAACTCTGGCAAATGGATGTCACCCACTATCCGGCATTTGGCAAGCTTAAATTCATTCATGTCACTGTTGACACCTTCAGTGGCTTTATTTGTGCCTCCCTACATACTGGGGAGTCCTCTGCTGATGTTATTGCTCACATGCTGCACTGCTTTGCCACGCTCGCAGTGCCCAAAGTTCTTAAAACTGACAATGGCCCCGGATACACTGGCCAAAAATTTCAAAACTTTTGTGCTAAGTTTGGCATCCAGCACAAAACAGAAATTGCCTTTAACCCCCAGGGTCAAGGCATTGTGGAAAGAGCTAATCAAACTTTAAAAAACATGCTCATAAAGCTCTCTGGCGAAAGTGAAACCTTGTATGCTCGCCACGGCAGGCACCGCCTCTTGCTTGCACATGCACTCTTTGTGCTTAATTTTTTGTCACTCGATCTCCACAACCACTCTGAAGCTGATCGCTATTGGCATCCCAACACTGCCTCTGATTTCCAGTCAGTCCTCTGGAAAGATGTTCGCACTGGACTCTGGAAAGGGCCACACCACGTCCTCATCTGGGGTAAAGGCCATGCTTGTGTCCATGACATAGACACAGGCAACACCCGCTGGCTTCCAGACCGGCTGGTTAAGCACTATAACACACCCAGGGCCCCCAGCCCTGAGAATCCCCTTCCTCCTTCTCTTCCAGAACCCATCGCCGCCAACATAGTCGTTTCATCCGCTCATGTTGAGAATGCATGCCCTCCTGCTGCTGTTGCTGCTCCAACTCCCCTCTGTCTGCCACTCCCAGAACAACGAACGCTACCGAGTCCTCAATTACACTTGGCAAATCATCAATGAAGCCGGCGATGTCGCCAACCAAACCTCCATCCTCTCTACCTCCATCCCTTGGCCGGTCTTGCAAGTCAACCTTTGTGCCCTAGCCATGGGAGCAAGCCTATACTGGGGCACCTCCAATTTCCGCCTGCCTCAACCTCGTGCTGTTGACCCCGATAACTATTACTCCCCTGCTGACGGTGGCTGCAACTCTGTTATTCGCCGCGATGTCCTACACCACCCCTTCACCACCTTCTACGTCTGCCCTGGTCACCACCGGCCCCGCTCCAGCGATTATAAATGCGGCTCTCATAACCAACACTTTTGCACCTCCTGGGGCTGTGAAATCACCAGAACTGCTTATTGGAAACCCTCTTCCTCCTGGGACTTCATCACCGTTTCACGCCCCCCAACTCCTCCTTTTCTGAACTGTGATGCATCCTCTGCTACCCGTGGTTGGTGTAACCCCATCCTCATCAATTTTACTGCTGCTGGACGTCAGCATCACTGGACTCAAGCTGTCCAATGGGGACTCAAACTTTACATTCGGGGTACCGACCCTGGACTTCTTTTTTCCCTCCGTTTACTTAAACAACTGCCAATTTCTCGCCCCCTCGCCATTGGTCCTAATACTTTTCTTCACCCTAATTCAGGTTCTCCACTTCGCGTGCCTTCTCCTCCCTCTCCTCTTTCTTCTGCACCCCCTTCTCTCCGACAACTCACTATGCCTTCCGGTCCTTCTCCGTCTTCTCAGGTTATTCTCAATCTCATGAATGCTTCTGCTCTTGCCCTTACAGATCCTGCCTATGAACGCTGTTGGCTTTGTTTTTCTCCTCGTCCTCCCTTCTATGAAGGTGTTGCAGTTTTTGGCAACCTTTCCTCTACCTCCAACCCCTCTGACCTCCGTTGGGACGCTCAACCTCAACATGGCATTACAGGCGGACAAGTCGTAGGCTCTGGCCTCTGCCTCAAGCCTAACGACTCCCTGCTTCCCAGCCAACTACTTAATGTGTGCAACGACACTATTGACCTCTCTAATTCTTCCTCTTCAGAAATTTATCTGTTAGCTCCCAATGGTACTTATTTTGCCTGTGCTTCTGGCCTTACTCCCTTCATCATTCGTTCTTCTTTTCTCCTTTCACATGATTATTGTATTCTCGTTATTCTCATTCCAAAAATCACCATTCATTCAGAATATACTTTTCCCTCTCCAGGCACTTCACCCTATCCATATTCTTCTCAATCCCTCACTAAACAACGTCGTGAGCCCTTCACCTCCGTTACACTTGCAGTTCTCCTTGCTGTTGGCGCTGCTACTGGCGCTGGCACTGGTATCTACTCTCTTGTCTCCTCTCAATCCAATTTTCGTATTCTCACTCAAGTGGTAGAACAAGATATTAATGAAATCAAAAACAGTTTGCAATTTCTCACTGATACTGTTAGTTCCCTTGCTGATGTTGTTCTCCAAAATCGTCGTGCTTTAGATTTTGCCCTTATGAAAGAAGGGGGAGTCTGTGTAGCCCTTAAGGAACAATGTTGTATTTTTAAAGACAAAACTGGACTAGTTAGGAACAGCGTTCAACACATTGGTGACGGTATAAAAGACTTCCAAAAACATTTCGATGAAGAACAAGGTTGGTACCAGGGTTGGTTTTTCTCTTCCCCTTGGCTTCACACTATCTTGTCCACTATTTTGGGCCCAGTCATTAGCCTCATGCTGCTCTTTTCTCTTGGCCCATGGATTTTCCGCAAAATCACTGCCTTTATTAAGAATCAGGTAGATGAAACAACAAAAACCTCTATTCAGGTTAACTACCAGCGTCTAACCCCGCGTGACTCCTGTGAAAACTTGGCTTTAGTCACCAAGCCGCCCTTCCAGCCACTAAGTTTCCAGGAGATAGAGCGCATAGCTAACAGACGGAGTTCGCTCCGGCACTTGTGCTCTCGGCTGTGGAGACACCTACGACGGGATTAGCAAGGTCCCAGTTAGGGCACGGCCCTAAAAGGCTACAGCGCATAATTCGGATCTCTGCGCACACCCACGGCGTTTGTAGCCACCTTTTAAATGCGGCTTTGGCCGTGTCCAAAATGGTCAAACCTTGTAGCCTAAGACACGGTTCTTCCACCCGCTCACGACTTTCCTTCTTTTTATAGAAGAGAAAGGGGGAGATGTTGGGGACTGTGACTTGTTTGAGGCCATTTTGCTGTTCTTTCTGCCATAGTCCAGCCTTTCACCTAAAGGCTACATGCAGTCTTGCTATAAGTTTTTGAGCTAAAGAGAAAGGAATGTGCAGCTGCAGGATATAATTAACTCTAGCCCGGAGGAGAGCAACACTGCCCGGTACCTTATCAGAAACAAGGCCACTCCACATTCCGAAGTCAGCGAAACTGTTATCAATAAGTATATGTTACATTGTCTGTTCAAGATCACTGAAGCAAGCACATCTTGCACCACCTGCTGATAGTTAAGCAATTAGGAATGTAGCTAGAAGGCCACAAGAAGTTTCCATGGAAACAGCACGTTCATCATGACTTGAAGGTCATCCAGCCCCCTAGCCCACTGCCCATTTCCTTATTTAGAGAATGACTTACTTTCTTTGTTCCTTGTAGCCTGATATGTATTCTTGCCTTGTATGGACCTTCGCGCCAAAAGTGTGATTGACATCACCTTTGTACTGCCCCCTTCTCCTTCACTATATAAGAAGGAGCTGTAGTCAAATAAAGTTGCCTTTGAGCAGTGAGACATTGCCTTAGGTCGTTACTATTAACCTCTCTCAGATTTATTACAGGTGTGGTTGAACTTCTGCTCTACAAAATAAAGGTGCGGTTGTCCCAGAGCCTCCCCGGCCGATCCCCGCTGGCCGGGCCCCTCCGGGGGGCTTCAGGACCTCGCAAGAAGTTTGTCATCTTTAAAAGTTCAAAGAATGCATGTGAATCCATCTAGTCTTGGGCTTTTGTTTTGGGAAAACTTTTTGATTACAATATTAAGTTCCTCAACATTGATAGGTAATTAAAGTTATTCCAGACAATCTTTGCTCAACCCTGGTAGGTTAAGTTAGTATAAAATTTATCCATTTCTTTCTGGTTCTCTTGTTTTGTGGCATAAAAATTCTCAAAGTAATCTGAAAGGTAAGTTTCTGATTACCCTTTGCATTTTTTGTAGTATCTCTTGTGACATCTTTCCTTTCATTTCTGATATGATTTACTAATGTCTTTCTCTCTGTCTTTCGTTCTAAATCTTGGTAATATTTTGTTGATCTGGTTTAAGTTTTCAATAAACTTACTCTTGATCTCATTGATCTTTTTGGATTATTTGGGTGTGTTCAGTTCATTGATTTCTTTTTTTTTGGGGGGGGGTCACACCCGGCAGCTCTCAGGGGTTACTCCTGGCTCCATGCTAAGAAATCGCCCCTGGCAGGCACAGGGGACCATATGGGATGCTGGGATTTGAACCACTGTCCTTCTGCATGAAAAGCAAATTCCTTACCTCCATGCTATCTCTCCGGCTCCAGTTTATTAATTTCTGATTTATGTTTTGTTATTTTATTCCCTCTTATTTTCCACTCATTTTATTGATCATTTTCCAAATCTTAACTTATCCCATTAAGTTGTTGATGTAAGCCCTTTCCTTCTTCTTTATGAATGCTCACAGATATTAATTTCCATCTTAATGGGACATTTACTGTGTCACAAATTTTGTTAATTGTGTCTTAATTCTCAGTTAATTAGAATTTTTTAATTTTCCTCTATATATTCATCATGGTCTGAGAATATAATTGATTCCATTTCTACGTTCTTGATTTTTTTTTTTTTGGTTTTTGGACCACACTAGTGACACTCAAGGGTTACTTCTGGCTATGTGCTCATAAATCGCTCCTGGCTTGGGGGACCATATGGGATGCCAGGAAATTGAACCATGGTCTGTCCTAGGCTAGCGTGGGCAAGGCAGATGCCTTACCGGTTGTTCCATCACTTTGGCCTTCTACTTTATTGATTTTATGGAAGTATATTTTATGGCCTAGCGTGTTGTTTGTCTTCTAAAATGTACCATGTCTACAGAAGAATAATGTGTACTCATCTTTTGAGGGATGAAAAGTTCTATATGTATGTGCTAACCTTTTCCTTTCATTCTTTCTTTTTTAAAAATATTTATTGTGGTCAAAGTGAATTACAAATCTGTCACAGTAATATTTGAGGCACAAGGTGACAATGAATGAGGGGCTTTCCCACTACCAGTTTTGTCCTCCCTCCACCCCTGTTCCCAAAATGCATCCCACATCTTCCTCCTTTACCCCTGTAAGGCTAATGCAACTGTTCCCCCTAGTACAGCTTGTTGTAGATTGGTAAACAATTATTTTGTCTTTGACTTTGGATTTGTTATTCATTTCTGATCAGTTTTTATTTCCATAAAGTGAACATATGTCTGTCTGGTCTTGGTACCATTCATTTTTCTGCTTCCAATTATAAGGCTGATCAAGGTGATTCCAATAATATTGTTCTATTGTAGATATAAGAAATGATACCGAAGAAGAAAAAAAGGGAAAATGCAAACAAAAAAAAGAAAAACTAGATGCTGTAAATATTCATTTTGAAGAAGAAAAACGTGATCCTGGGGCTGCAGGATCGATCTGCCCTGCTGTGCCTTTGTTCACTCTGAGGACTTCAGGGGAAACTCCTAACGCTGCCTGCCTGAAACTGTGCTTCTGAACCCCAGAAGGTTTCATCAGAGGCCTAGGGAGCGCACCCCCAAAAAACTTGCATTTTGAAGCTACTGAGTGAGTACATTCTGGCTGAGGGATCGCTCTGCCCTGCTGTGCCTTTGTTCACTCTGAGGACTTCAGGGGAAACCTCTATCTCCGTCTGCCTGAGACTCTGCTTCTGAGTCCAAGAAGGTTTCCTTAGAGTCCTAGGGAGCGCACGGCCAAAAAAAAACATGCATTTTGAAGCTTCTGATTGAGTACATTTCGGCTGCGGGATCACTCTGTCCTGCAGTGCCTTTGTTCACTCTGACAACTGTCAACTAGAGGCAGAAGAAGAGCACAGAAATTTTACTTCGCAGCCACGCACTTTTTCTAATCAATGAACTCCACCACAACATGCAGAAAAAACCACACTACAAGCATAACAATGGGGAAAACTTGCAGGCAAACACCATCCACAGAGAATGAAGATGAAAGCTCGGATGACCTAATAAATTTCAACCAACTGATTAACCTTTCAGATAAGGAGTTTAAAATAGAAATATGGAATAATTTCATAGAACTCAAAAAGAGCATAGATTGATCTGAAGAGAACACAAAGACAGAAATCAGAAAAATCCAAACTGAAATAACAGATCTGAAAAACACGCTTGCTCAACTGAAACGTCAATGGATAGCCTCACCAACAGGATATCAGCAGCTGAGGAGAGAATCGGAGTACTGGAAGATGTGATGCAGAAAAACTCAACATAACAGAAGAAATTGGAAAAGAACCTTAAGACAAACAAAGAGGCAATGGAAAAAGTACTCAAGGCATGCGAACAGATGAAAATAGAAGTCTTTTATAAACTCAACAGAAACAACATAAGAATGATTGGAGTCCCAGAAACCGAGGAAAAAGATCTCCAAGAAGAATCAACTGTCAATGACATCATCAAAGAGATACTCCCAGAGTTAAAGACTACATGAAATCAAATAGTGCATGACTGAGGAATACCAGCTAAAAGAGACCCAAAGAAAAACACCCCAAGACATATCCTCATTACAATGACAAATCCCATAGATAGAGATAAAATACTGAAAGCAGCAAGACCAAAAAGAGAAATTACATTCAAAGGAGCATCCCTAAGTCTTACAGCAGACATGTCACAAGAAATTCTCAAGGCCAGAAGACAGTGGTGGGATATTGTGAAAAGATAAAATGAAATGAATGCCTCACTGAGATTCTGCACACAGCCCGACTCACGTTCAGGTTTGAAGAAAGAATACACAGGTTCATGGATAAACAACAGCTCAGAAACTTCACAGATGATAAATCAGCCTTAAAGGAAAAACCAATAGGTCTACTCTAAAACAAGAGAGACAAACAAACACAGCAAACTTATCTACAACGATGACATTAAATCGTATGACAATCATCTCACTCAATGTCAATGGACTAAATTCACCAATTAAAAGACACAGAGTGGCAAAATGGTTCAAAAAATGAATCCAACCTTCTTCTGCCTACAAGAAACACATCTGAATAGTCAGAACAAACATAGACTCAAAATCAAAGGCTGGAGGAAAATCATCCAAGCAAACAACACCGTCAAAAAAGCTGGGGTGGCCATACTTATATCAGATGACACCAACTTTATACTCAGAAAAGTGGTAAGGGACAAAGATGGACACTATGTACTAATCAAGGGATATGTGCAACAAGAAGAAATCAGACTATTAAACATATATGCACCCAATGAGAGACCGGCAAATTATCGAATAAAATTACTGACAAATCTGAAAGAAGAAATCAATAATAACACAATCATTGTGGGAGACTTCAACACGGCCCTATCAATGCTTGGTAGGTCAACCAGAGTGAAACCCACCAAAAACATACTAGGCCTGAAAACAGTTATAGAAGAAAGAGGACTAGTAGATAAATACAGGACTATCCATCACAAAAAAACCTGGATACACATTCTATTCCAATGTACATGGGTCATTCTCCAGAAAAGACTACATGCTGACACATAAAACATACCTCCGTAAAATCAAGAGGATAGAAATCTTGCAGGCTACCTTTGCTGACCACAAGGTTCTGAAATTAGATGTGAACTACAAAGCCACACAGAAGAAAAACTTTAACAATTGAAAATTATACATCCTGCTACTAAACAACCAGTGGGTCCGAGATGAAATTAAAAATGAAATCAAAACTTTCCTGGAAAAAATAATAATGAAGACAAGAACTGCCAGAATCTATGAGACACAGCAAAAGTGGTCCTGAGAAGAAAATTCATAGCTTAACAAGCACCCATCAGGAAGGAAGAAGGAGCATACCTGAATAACTTAAAGGTACAGATCAAAAAATTAGAAAATGACCAACAAAAGGAACCAAAAATAGGGAGACAGAAGGAAATAACAAAGCTGAAAGCAGAACTCAATGAAGTGGAAAACCGAAAAAAATTCCGAAAGATCAACGAAAGCAGAAGTTGTTTTTTTTAAAATAAACAAGATTGATAGACCATTCGTAAAACTCACAAAAAAAGAGATAGAGAAATCTGATAACCCGTATTAGAAATGAAAAGGGGGAGATCACAACAGAAATTGCAGAGATCCAAAGGGTAATCAGAGACTACTTTTAGAAACATTATGCTACAAAACATGAAAACCTAAAAGAAATGGAAAAATTCTTGGACACTTATAACCTTCCACATTTAAGTAAGGTGGATGTAGCATATCTAAACACCCCTATCAGTACTGAGGAAATTAAAACTGTAATCAAACATCTACCCAAAAAGAAAAGCCCAGGCCCAGATGGTTTTCCTTATAAATTTTTTCAAATCTTTCAAGGGGAGCTACTACCAATCCTAGCCAAGCTCTTCCATGAAATTGAAAAAACGGGAAGACACCCAAACTGCTTTAATGAAGCCAAAAACACCTTGATAGCAAAACCAGACAGAGACGCTGCCAAAAAAGAAAATTACAGACCAATATCGCTGATGAATGCTGATGCAAACATCTTCAACAAAATCCTGGCAAATAGCATCCAATGCATCATCAAGAAGATCATACACTACGACCAAGTAGGTTCATCCCAGAAATGCAAGGACAGATTAACATCCGTAAAAATATTAACACCATACACAACATCAACAACAAGAAAAAATCACATGATCATATCAATAGATACAGAGAAAGCATTTGATAAGGTCCAACACACATTCTTGATCAAAACTCTCAGCAAGATGGGAATGAAAGGAACCTTTCTCAATCAAGTTGAAGCCATCTACCACAAGCCAGTGGCAAATATTATCCTCAATGGAGAAAAACTAAAATCCTTTCCTCTAAATTCTGGTACAAGAAAAGGCTGTCCACTCTCACCACTCCTCTTCAACATAGTACTGGAAGTACTTGCTATAGCAATCAGGCAAGAAAAAAATATCAAGGGAATCCAGATAGGAAAGGAAGAAATCAAGTTTTCATTGTTTGCAGATGACATGATACTCTACTTAGAAAATCCTAAAGACTCTACCAAAAAGCTTCTAGAAACAATAGATTCATATAGCAAGGTGGCAGGCTACAAAATCAACCTATAGAAATCAATGGCCTTGTTATACACCAATAATAATAGGGAAGAGATGGAAGTCAGGAAGGCAATCCCATTCACAATAGTGCCACACAAACTCAAATATCTTGGAGTCAACTTGACCAAAGACGTGAAGGACCTATACAAAGAAAACTATAAAGCCCTGCTCCAAGAAATAAGAGAGGACACACGGAAATGGAAACACTTACCCTGCTCATGGCTTGGCAGGATTAACATCATTAAAGTGGCAATACTCCCCAAAGCATTATACAGATTTAATGCGATCCCCTTAAAAATACCCATGACATTCTTCAAAGAAGTGGATCAAACACTTATGAAGTTCATCTGGAACAATAAACATCCTCGAATAGCTAAAGCACTCCTAGGGAAAAGGAAAATGGGAGGCATTACTTTCCCCAACTTTAAACTGTACTACAAAGCAATATTTATTAAAACAGCATGGTATTGGAATAAAGACAGACCCTCAGATCAGTGGAATAGGCTTGAGTTCTCAGAGAACATTCCCCAGGCATACAGTTACCTAATTTTTGACAAAGAAGCAAGAAATCCTAAGTGGAGCAGAGAAAATCTCTTCAACAAGTGGTGCTGGCAGAACTGGTTAGTGACTTGCAAAAAAGCGAACGTAGACCCCCCAGTTAACATCATGTACGAAGGTAAAATCCAAATGGATTAAAGACCTTGTTATCAGACCGGATACCATAAGGTATATAGAACAACACGTCGGTAAAACACTCCATGACATTGAGACTAAAGACATCTTCAAGGTGGAAACTGCACTTTCCAAACAAGTGGAAGCAGAGATTAACAGATGGGAATACATTAAACTGAGAAGCTTCTGCACCTCAAAAGAAATAGTGCCCAGGATACAAGAGTCACCCACTGAGTGGGAGAAACTATTCACCCAACACCCTTCAGATAAGGGGCCAATATCCAAAATATACAGGGCACTGACAGAACTTTACAAGAAAAAAAACATCTAATCCCATCAAAAAATGGGGAGAAGAAATGAACAGATACTTTGATAAAAAAGAAATAGAAATGGCCAAAAGACACATGAAAAAAAAGCTTCTCTTCACTAATCATCAGGGAGATGCAAATTAAAACAATGATGTGATACCACCTCACATTAGAGAGATTGGCACACATCACAAAAAATGAGAACAATTAGTGCTGGTGCAGATGTGGAGAGAAAGGAACTCTTATCCACTGCTGGTGGGAATGCTGTCTAGTCCAACCTCTATGGAAAGCGATGTGGAGATTCCTCCAAAAATCTGGAAATTGAGCTCCCATTCGACCCAGCTATTCCACTCCTAGGGATATATCCTAAGAACACAAGAACACAATACAAAACCCCCTTTCTCACATCTATATTTATTGCAGCACAATTCCCAATAGCCAGGCTCTGGAAACAACCAAGATGCCCTTCAACAGATTAATGGCTAAAGAAACTATGGTTCATATACACAATGGAATATTATGCAGCTGTCAGGAGAGATGAAGTCATGAAATTTTCCTATGCATGTATGTACATAGAATCTATCATGCTGCGTGAAATAAGTCAGATAGTGAAAGACGCAGAATGGTCTCACTCATCTATGGGGTTTAAGAAAAATAAAAGTCATTTTTGCAACAATCCTCAGAGACAATGAGAAGAGGGCTGAAACTTCCAGCTCACTTCATGAAGCTTACCACAAAGAGTGGTGAGTGCGGTTATAGAAATAACTACACAGAGAACGACCATAATCATGTGAATGAATGAGGGAACTGAAAAGCCTGTCTAGAGTACAGGTGGGGGTGGGGTGGGATGGAGGGAGATTTGGGACATTGGTGTTGGGAATGTTGCACTGGTGAAG
Source organism: Suncus etruscus (assembly GCF_024139225.1). Classification (NCBI taxonomy): domain Eukaryota; kingdom Metazoa; phylum Chordata; class Mammalia; order Eulipotyphla; family Soricidae; genus Suncus; species Suncus etruscus. Next base: position 66,889,630 of record NC_064868.1, on the reverse strand, counting down.
GGGGTGTTCTTTACATGACTGAAAACTAATCACAGTCATATATGTAATCAAGATGTTTAAATAAAGAAAAAAAAGTTTCAAAAAAAGAGAGAAAACACCCAAGTAAATAGTTTCAAAAATGAAAGGGAGAGATTACAACAGAACCTCAAGAAATCCAAGATATCATCAGGGAGTTCTATGAACAAATGCACTCAGTTAGATGAGAGAACCTTGAAGAAACTGACAGATTTCTTGAAAGATATTATCTTTGAGACATGTCAAGGAGGATGTAGAAAGCTTAAACAATCCAATCATAGCTAAGGTAATTAAATAGTAATTAAGAAATTCCCCACAGACTCTACTGTGCCTATGAAGAATGGCAGACATCTTGGGCCTTTGCTCTGCTTTCTTTAGCCTGGGAACTTTGATCTTTCGGGCATCCTTCCCTGAGGGCTCAACTTCTCCTGAGGTGAGTATTCCCTGCCCAGAGACTGTGGAATTAGCTGACTCTGCTGCGCCTCTGAAGTATGGAAGACATCTTGGATATTTGCTCTGCTTGCTTCAGCCTGAGAACTTTGATCCTATCTGGCATCCTTTCCTGAGGGCTCATCTTCTACTGAGGTGAGTCATCCCGCCCACAAGGAGTGGAGCCAGAGGAGCATGGCCACTCCACTTTGCTTTGAAGCCACACACTCAACCTAGCCAATGAATACCACTAAAACACGTAGAAAAATCCACAATATAAGAGAGACAGTAGGGAACAACAGAGGCCAATGTCAGCATAAAGAATGAAGATGGCAACTCTGATGACGTAAAAACAGCCAACCACCCAGTTCGTCTCTCAGATATGGAGTTTAGAAAAGAAATATGGAGGATGTTCTCAGAAAGCATAGATCATGCTTAATAGAACACTAATAAGAATCAAGAGTATACAAAGATAGAAATCAGAAAACTCCAAACTGAAAATACAGGTCAAACAACAGGTCTGAAAACAGTAGAAGATGGAAAAACTCAATGGAAAGCCTTGCCAAAGGGTTAACAGCAGCTGAGGATAGAATTAGTGAGCTGCAAGATAAGATGCATAAAAACTCCACACAGCAGAAGAGATTGGAAAAAAGTTTTAAAGAAAATGATCAGACAATGGAAAAATTATTCAAAGAATGTGAACACATGAAAATAGAAGTCTTTAATAAGCTCAATAGAAACAATTTAAGAAACATTGGAGTCCCCAAAACGCAGGAATAAAATCACCAGGAAGAATCAACAGTCAGGAACATCATCACAGAGAAATTACCAGAGTAAAGAATACATGCAACCAAATGCATGCCCAAACAGTACCAGCTAAAAGAGCCCCATGAATAACACCCCAAGACACATCCTAATCACATTACAAAGCCCACAGATCGAGACACAATACTGAAAACAGCAAGATTAAAAAGGGAAATTGCCTTCCCTACGGACCCGGGAGAGCCGACGGAAGCGGCCGAGTAAGTCCCGTTCCCCCGCGTGGCTGCCTGGCCAAGCCACCTTCCCTACGAACCCAGGAGAGCCGACAGAAGCGGCCGGGTAAGTCCCATTCCCCCGCATGGATGCCTGGCCAAGCCCCTTCCCTACGGACCCAGGAGAGCCGGCAGAAGCAGCAGAGTAAGTCCCGTTCCCCCAAGTGGCTGCCTGGCCAAGCCCCTTCCCTACTGACCCAGGAGAGCCAGCAGAAGCGGCAGAGTAAGTCCCGTTCTCCCGCGTGGCAGCCAGGCCAAGCCCCTTCCCCAGGAACCACAAGTGCTGAGGAGAGTGGCTTGAAGGAGCCCCTTCCTCTGGGTGGGTGCCTGGAAGGGCAACTTGAACAACCCGAATAGACAGGGGAGATAGGGCCAGCCATCTGGCCCCTCAGGTGAACTAGAACAATCCATCCCCTAGGGCCCTGGAGTGGACCAGGGACTCCCAAGGACGAGGGCTCTGGGTTGGGCGGAAGGAACTCCTTCAACGGAGGCTTGGAAGGGGCAGAGCTCCATTGACTCTCAGAGAGAGGAGGGGGGATAGAGAACTAGGCACAACAGCGCCAGGAACCATTGTGGCCAGGAGCGAAACTGCACCACTGACAGAACTAAGGAGCAGAAAAGGGACAAGACCCACAGGGAAGGCTGACCTCTAGGCAGCAAAGGGGAGGAGAAAGAGCTAGGTTCAACAAGCTCACCCAACAGGCCCCTCTAGAACACCTTCAGGAAGGGGACCAAAGCAGGCCGAAAATAGAAGCCACAGCACTCCAAAACACACCATTAAATACAAAGAACCATGCGTAAAGCAAGGAGATCCCTAATAACTGGAGAAACCATGACAAATTCTAGCAAGTTCCCAAGTCAACCAAAACGCACAGATCCAGGGGAAGAAGACTTAAAAACGGTAATGAGGAAGGAAATGCAAGAATTACTAAAAAAATGAAAGAAAACTTAGCTACCGAATATAAGAAATCCATGGAAGAACGAATCAGCCAAATTAAAGAAAAAATGTCAAAGAACATGAGAGAGTCCATACAAAAAGAAGTGAAGGACTTAAAAGACAAAGTAACAAGCCTTACGTGCAGAAACACAGAGTTGGAGAAGCACATCGAAGAACTTGAAGGAAAACTACAATCAAAAAAAGATCAAGAAACCAACAAAGAAATAAAAGGCAAAGCACTGGAAGGAAAAATCCAATATCTAATGAACAAAGACAAAAGAAACAATCTAAGAATTGTGGGTATACCAGAAGGGGAGGAAATATGGAAGGGGGAAGAACAGGTAGTCAGGGAGATAATAACAGAGAACTTCCCCACCCTCTGGAAAGACACTTCAGGACAAATCGAGGAAGTCAAGAGTGTCCCTAATAAAATAGACCCTAATAAGCCAACACCAAGACACATAATAATCCAAATGGCAAAAAACAAAGAGAAAGAGGAACTCCTGAAAGCAATAAGGGAGAAAAAAAACCTCAAGTACAAAGGAAAGGACATAAGAATCAAACCGGATCTCCCATTTGAAATAATTCAAGCAAGAAGACAATGGAATGACATATTTACATGACTGAATGAAAGAAATTTCCAACCCAGGGTCCAATACCCAGCAAAACTATCATTCATATGGGAGGGCAGACTAAAAACATTCTCAAACATGAACGAACTTGAATTATTTGTGCAAACCAAGCCGATCCTAAACGACTTACTCAGAGATGAATTACACAATCCAAACCCCCGATTGTAACATCAACCACTCCACACAATACAACTGCACAACAGTCCTCTCTATCAATAATTTCCCTAAATGTGAATGGACTAAACTCTCCAAATAAAAGACACATAGTAGAGAAATGGGTTAGGAAAAATAAACCGGACTTCTGCTGTCTGCAAGAAACACACCTACAGTTACAGGATAAGCACAGGCTTAGAATAAAAGATGGAAAGTAATTATTCAGGCCAATGGAAAACAAAAAAGAGCAGGGACAGCCATTCTTATATCAGACCAAATTGTATTCAACCTCAAGAAAGTGATCAGAGACAAAGAGGGTCACTACTTACTGATCAGGGGAACATTAGATCAAGAAACACTAACCCTGGTCAATATCTATGCACCTAATGTAGAGTCAGCAAAATATGTGAGGCAACTACTGGCAAACCTGGAGAAACACATGAAGGGAAATGTGATAATAGTAGGGGACGTCAATACTCCACTATCACCACTGGACAGATCCACCAAACAGAAAAATAGCAAAAAATAAGAGCTCTTAATGAAAAATTAGAAGATGTAGGGCTAATAGATTTATATAGAGCCCTCCATCCCCAGAAAGCAGAATACACATTCTTCTCAAACCCACATAGAACCTGCTCCAGAATAGACCATGTCTTAGGATACAAAGCCAACCTATATAAGACCACAAAGGTAAGGATCATAAGAAGTACCCTTTCAGATCACTATGCAACAGAGGTTAAAATTGATGTCAAGAAGAAACAATGGAGAAAAACTAATACCTGGAGATTAAACAACATGCTGCTCAACAACAGCTGGATCAAAGAACAACTCAAGGAAGAAATAAAAAGATTCCTTGAGACAAATGACAATGAAGAGACAACATGTCAAAATTTATGGGACACAGCAAAAGCAGTAATTAGGGGGAAACTCATAGCAATACAGGCCTATGTCAAGAAACAGGAAAATAACAAAACCAACAGTTTAAAAGATTACCTCAAAGAATTGGAACAACAGAAACAGAGAAATCCAACCACAACCAGAAGGCAAGAAATAATAAAAACTAAAGCAGAAATAAACAACATCGAAACCAAGAAAACAATACAAAAAATCAATGAGACCAGGAGTTGGTGTTTCGAAAAAATAAACAAGATAGACAAACCATTGGCAAAACTCACCAATAAAAGAGGGAAAACACCCAAATCAGTAGGATCACAAATGAAAGGGGAGAGATTACAACAGAACCCCAAGAAATACAACATATCATGAGATCATATTATGAACAACTATACTCAACTAGGTTAGAGAACCCAGCAGAAATCGACAGATTCTTGGACAAACACCCTCTTCCAAGACTTGAAAAGGAAGATCTAGAAAGACTAAACAGACCAATCACCTCAGAGGAAATTGAAGATGTAATTAAAAAACTCCCTAAGAACAAAAGCCCAGGCCCAGATGGATTTACAGGTGAATTCTATCAAACATTTCAAGAAGACTTACTACCACTTTTCCATAGGCTCTTCCAAACCATAGAGAAAACAGGAATCCTCCCCAACTCTTTTTATGAGGCTAATATCATACTCATTCCCAAAGAAGGCAAAGACACCACCAAAAAAGGAAACTACAGACCAATCTCACTAATGAACATAGATGCAAAGATACTTAACAAAATCTTAGCAAACCGAATCCAATACTTCATCAAAAAGATCATACATCACGACCAAGTGGGATTCATACCAGGAATGCAAGGTTGGTTCAACATACGCAAATCAATAAATTTGATACATCACATCAACAACATGAAAGACAAAAACCACATGATCATATCTATCGATGCAGAGAAGGCGTTTGACAAAATCCAACATCCTTTCATGTTAAAGACACTCAGCAAAATAGGGTTAGAAGGAACTTTCCTCAAGATAGTTACAGCTATATATGAAAAGCCTACAGCCAACATTATACTTAATGGCGAGAAACTAGAAGCATTCCCACTAAGGTCAGGAACTAGGCAAGGCTGTCCACTCTCTCCACTCTTATTCAATATAACCTTAGAAGTCCTAGCAATAGCAATCCGACAAGAGAAGGGAATCAAAGGAATTCAAATAGGGAAAGAGGAACAAAGCTATCTCTATTTGCCGACGATATGATGTTATACATCGAAAACCCTAAAGAGTCCACAATAAAACTCCTAGAAACAATCAGCCAATACAGCAAAGTGGCTGGATACAAAGTCAATACACAAAAGAGAGTAGCGTTTCTATATACAAACAATGAAGTTGAGGAGAGAGAGATTAAAATTACAATTCCATTTAAGATAGTATCAAAAAACATCAAATATCTAGGAATCAACCTTACAAGAGAAGTGAAAGACCTATACCAGGGAAACTTCAAAACACTTCAGAAAGAAATTGAAGACGATCTAAAGAAATGGAAGAACATCCCATGCTCATGGGTAGGTAGAATCAATATAGTCAAAATGACCATCCTACCCAAACTCCTATATAGGTTTAACGCAATCCCTATCCAAATCCAGACACAATTCTTTAAAGAAATAGAACAATCAATCACAAAATTCATCTGGAACCACAAAAGAGCCAGGATAGCCAAACATATACTGAAAAACAAGAAGCTGGGTGGAATCTCCTTACCTAACTTGAAACTATATTATAAAGCCATAGTAATCAAAACGTCATGGTACTGGTACAGAGACAGGACCTCAGATCAGTGGGTCAGAACAGAATTCCCAGACATAAACCCCCAGATATACAGCCAACTAATATTTGATAAAAGAGGCAAGAATCTGAAATGGAACAAAGAAAGCCTATTCAACAAATGGTGTTGGCACAACAGGAAAACCACATGTACGAAAGTGAAAATTGACCCATACCTCACTCCTTATACAAAAGTCAACTCAAAATGGATCAAAGACCTTGAAATCAGACCCGGATCTATAAAGTTTATCGAGAATAAAATAGGCAGAACACTCGAAGACCTATATATCAAAAAGCTCTTTGAGAATGGAGCACCAATGTCAAGAACCTTAGTGGCAAACATAAACAAATGGGACTACATCAAACTAAAAAGCTTCTCCATGGCGAAAGAAACTTTACTTAATGCAAGAAGATAGTTAACAGAATGGGAAAAAATCTTTTCACTAGACATATCAGATAAAGGGCTGATATCTAGAACTTACAAAGCACTCAGAAAACTGAGCCCCTCAAAACCAAATAAAGCCATAAAAAATGGGGAGAAGAAATGAATAGACACTTCTCTGAGGAGGACAGAAGGATGGCCAACAAACACATGAAAACATGCTCACCTTCTCTCATCATCAGAGAGATCCAAATCAAGAAAACAATGAGATACCACCCTACACCAGTGAGGATGGCTCACATCAAAAATACTGAGAACAATCTTTGTTGGCGAGGATGCTGTATGAAGGGAACTCTCATCCACTGCTGGTGGGAATGCCCCCTAGTCCAACACCTATGGAGAAAAGTCTGGAGAGTGCTCAAAGAACTCAGAATTGAGCTCCCATTTGACCCGGCAATTGCACTCCTAGGTATATACCCCCAAGTGGGAAGAACATTCATCCCAAAATACGTGTGCACCCCACTATTTATCGCAGCACTCAGTATAATAGCCAAATCTTGGAACCAACCACGATGTCCAACAACAGATGAATGGATCATTAAGATGTGGTATCTATACACAATGGAATACTACATGGCAGTCAGAAATGATACAATCACAGATTTTGCAGCAACGTGGATGGACCTAGATCATGTTATGTTAAACGAAGTAAGTCAGAAGACAAAAGATAAACACAGAATGGTAGCACTATTCTGAAGCACATAGAACATATATCTCAAACACAACTAATACTTAATAATCAAATAACAGGGTCTAACAGTAGAAGCTCCAAACACTGGAATAGTGGACATATACATGGGAACAGTGCCCAAAATACATGAAAAAGGAACAACGCAAACTCTTGACTACACATTATACCACAAAGAATACAGCAACACCAGAAACAGCAGCATAGAGAGAACAGGTATATAATCAACCTTCTACAACAATGGCCCACAATAATCCCTCAGAGATCGTATATAGGAACACAGGTAAAGAATACCACGGCAAACCACTGACTCCAATGGAAACATCCCATATCAATATGTATTAATGCCTCTATCTTACTATATTTAAAATAACCTCTCAGCTTTTCTGTCCACAGGTGTTCTTAGATACAAAAGGCGGACAATCTAAGATGGCAGCTCGGGATACCACACGAGATACCATACCTAGTCTACACTACAAGGTGGCCCCGAGAAAACTCTCTAACATACACTTTATCTCTAGGTTATACCTTCTTTTAGGGATTGAAGCACGAGACCAGACAGACCACCGAAGCAGTATCAGCGACGTACAGACACAAACTACATGCCCTATTCAACGAACACATTCAAGCAAACTGGCATCCCCTTGCTATTCTCTCCTCTCTTCTCACCACTTCTTTTTTTATTTTATTTTATTCATTTATTTATTTTTATTTTTTATTTTTTTCCTTTTTTTATTCTTTTCTTTACTTTTTCTCCTTTCTCTTCTCTCTTTCTTCCCAAGGTAGTTTCTCTTTTCTCCCTTCCTACCCCTCCCATATGCCTTCTCCTTTCCCCCCTCTGGAAATCCAACTATCCCTCCACCCTCCACTCCCATCCAGACCTCCCACCATATTAAAACTCTTCACCCTGAGTCCTTAATCTATTAGGCAACAAGATTGACCTCCTACCCCAACGACCCAGTACCCAGCAACCAAGCGAAGTTACACCCAGTCAATCCCACACCTCGCCTCCTGCAAGGAAAGGCAGCCAACTCCCCTGCAGACTCATGCTGCGAGGCCCTCCCTATCAACTCCCCCTAATGTGGACTGCTACTTGAAACTGGTATTACTCCCAAAAGTAGCCCCAAGGCAAGATCTCCTCCAGGACCTCCCTGCCGCAAACCATTTGCCAATCTGAAGAAGGTCAGGGGGCGTTATGGAAAAGTGCCGGAGAACCCACACACCACAAGAAAAACCCAAAAGACATTGAGAAAAACTGTACTCCCAACATAAGCACTAGACCTGTATTACACCACCCCTTTACTTGCTTGTCCCCAAATGTAAAGTAGTCTATTGCATCACTTTGGTCCTTTAAATACTTTCTTATTTCGTTGTTTTCTTTGTTTTGTTTTCATTTTTTTTGGTGTGTGTGTGTTTTTGTGTTTTTGGTTTTTTTTTGTTTTGTTTTGTTTTGTTTTTACTATATTTTTAAATGTGTCAGTCCTACACATACATACGAGAACACATATATTCTTACTCCTTGATATATATATATATATATTCTTATTATTTTTTCATCTTTTTTTTACCTTCTCTGGGTATGTGACCTGTTTTTGTTTTCCCCTTTGTCCACCCCCAAAGACACCGACAACATAATGAATGTAGCGCCATTTCCCCCTGCAAAGGCACAGTAAAAAAAGGGGAAATCTTACATACAAAAAAGAGCTCCTATCTACTTGAGATGTGAACTCATAGTTGTTTACAATACAGGGATATCTCCTACCTGGAAAAAAAACGTCATGTGGAATCAACTTAAACCTCAGATGATTAGATACCATCCGTCCAGCTTTGAACCCTGGGTCCAAGACATAGAAACGGCACAGTCCTCCATGACAACTACAAGAAACAAATCCCAGCCAGGACAGCCTTAATACGACAGGGTCATCATCAAGTCCCAGCTCCAGTACGACATGCTTACAACGAGGAAAATGGGAACAACTTGATCTAAGAGCAGGTTACCCTACCTTACCAGCTAACAATAAAACAAAATCAGAAGACCTGTCACCCTTTGGTAGATCCAAAAGCCAAGATCGAGATTTACAGATGACTGGCTGCTAGAACCATAACCAGATGGTATACACCGTGGGACCAATAAAAAAGCCCTAATCTAGGGTTTGAACAACGACCTGCACAACAACCATGAACCCCACTTCCAAAGGTCTAGCAGAGACAATCCTAAAGGAATCTGGCTTCTGGAAGCACAAAGAAAGATGCTATCCTAAGTGCCATCCTAGGCACAGTGCAAAGACCAAGACCACCAACCACAGAAGATGGATTAAAATGACAATGAGGGAACAGAACTACTCCTGATCCACAAAGACTGACGTCATCGTAAATCCCAATTCTGAACTTGTGCAGATACTGAGATCTCAAGACACAGAGGTTTGGGCCCGGAGAGATAGCACAGCGGCGTTTGCCTTGCAAGCAGCCGATCCAGGACCAAAGGTGGTTGGTTCGAATCCCGGTGTCCCATATGGTCGCCCGTGCCTGCCAGGAGCTATTTCTGAGCAGACAGCCAGGAGTAACCCCTGAGCACCGCCGGGTGTGACCCAAAAACTAAAAAAAAAAAAAAAAAAAAAAAAGACACAGAGGTTTGTTTGTACCACGCAGAACAGAACGGAAGTCTCCCAAACACGACAAAAGATCACCGGGAGAGTAAATGATCCTGAACAGAGTCTATAGTTGATCCCATGACAATATATTCCAAGGGCGGAGAAACCCATAACTCATAGGTCAAGTGAGTTCCTTTTCGAATGACCCCAACATTTACTGTGCCAGGGCAGGAGGAAAAAAAAAGCGCAAAGCATTGTTTACTTATTATATATTATTTTGTACCTCCATTTATTATTATTACTATTATTTTTACTTACATAACTATTTTTTTGATCGATTTCTCTGTGTAGGTGTGGTTATTGAAGCTGTTGTCCCCAGATATTCCTAGTTTTTTCTCCCCTTTTCTTTTCTTTCTTTATGGGCTAAGTCATATTTCTTATACCAGGACCATGGCGGTTTTTTCTTTTTTTGTGTGTGTGTTTGTTTGTGTTGTTTTGCTTTGTTTTATTTGTTTGTTTGTTTGTTTGTTTTTGTTTTTGTTTTGTGCATGTGTGGTACTTACCATTATTGTTGGAATCCTCACTGGATAATGGACACTTTTGTTTTGTTTTGTTTTGCTTTGTTTTGTACTGATGGAATGTTTCGTTTTCTTTTTTCTCCATCGCCCCCCAAATCGATGATGAGAACCTCTAGAAGGACTCTGCCCACTTTTGGAGTATTAGACTTTTACCCCAGTTTACTACTTTTCTCTTCTTCAGACCAAACCACGCAAACTTAACTAGCTAGGCCTACCTCCCAGTTAGAAGGGGAAATTAGGGAGACACCTAGACCAATCAGATGCAAGACTACTAGGTGGTAGGATAGGTACATAGGGGACCACATATTCTAGCAGCCCTGGGGGTGAAGGAAGTGGATATGGGAGATACGACATAAACAGAGGTGAAGGGAAGACAATATGGTGATGGGAATCCCCCTGATGTTATGTAAATATTTAACTAAAATATTATTGTCAACATGTAAACCACTATGATCAAAATAAAAAATTATAAAAAAAACTTTGCTAACTCATTTTATTTCTATCTTTTTTTTCTTCTTTTCTTAAATTTATTTATTTATTTTTTTAATGTTGGTCCTACATATACATTTGCGAGCACATACATTTTTATTTATTTCTTTTTTTATCATTTTTGGGTATGTGACCTGTGTCTGTTATCCCCTCTGTCCACCCCCAACTACACCGACAATATAATGTAGCACCACTTCCCCCTGCAAAGACACACTAAATAAAGGGGAAATCTTACATATAAAAAAAGAGCTCTTATCTACTAGAGATAGGAAATCATAGTTGTTTACAATACAGGGATATCTCCTACCTTGAAAATATGTCATGTAGAATCAACTTAGACCTCAGGTGATTAGATACCATTCATCCAGCCTTGAACTCTGGATCCCAGACATAGAATCGGCACAGCTCTTCACAACAGCTGCAGGAAACAAACTCCATCTGGGACATCCTTAATTCTGTGGGGTCAACAACAAGGGCCAGCTCTAACATGATATCCTGACAATGAGGAAAATGTGAACAACTTGACCTGAGAGTAGATTAGCATTACCTTACCAGCTAACGACAAGACAAAACCGGAAGACACGACAACCTTTGGTAGGTCCAAAAGCCAAGATCGTGACTTACAGATGACTGGCTACTAGAACCACGACCAGACAGTATACATCTTGGGACCAATAAAAAAGCCCTAGTTTAGGGTTTGGACTATGACTTGCACAATAATCATGATCCCCAGTCCCAAAGGTCTGACAGAGACAACTGCAACAGAATGGGGCTTCTGGAAGCACAAAGAAAGACGCTATCCTAGGTGCCATCCTAGGTTCAGTGCAAAGACCAAGATCACCAACCACAGAAGATGGATTAAAATGACACTGAGGTAACAGAACCTCTAGAACCACAAAGACTGACTTCATCATAAGCCCCACCTCAGGATTTGTGCAGATACTGAGACCTCTAAACACAGAGCGCTGATTGTATCACCCTGGACAGAGCAGAAGTCTTCCACACACCAAAAAAACACCACCGGGAGAATAAATGATCCTGAGCAAAGTCTAGAGCTGATTCCATGACAGTATTCTCCAAGGACGGAGAAACCCCATATTTCTTAGGCCAAGTGAATTCCTTTTCAAATGACCCCAATATTTACTGTGCCAGGGCAGGAGGGGAAAAAACAAAAATACAAAAAGTACAAAACCTTGGTTATTATATATATATATATATATATATTACCTTCATTTATTATTGTTATTATTATTTTTATTTACCTATCTATTTTGGTCGATTTCTCTGTTTGGGTGTGACTATTGAAATCGTTGTCCCCAATTATACTTATTCTTTTCTCTTCTTTCGTTATGTGCTAGGCCATGTTTCTTATTTCAAGACCATTGCGTGTTTTTGGTTTGTTTGTTTTTGTTTTTTTTTGTTTTGTTTTGTTTTTCGTCTGTTTTTTGTGGTGCTTATCGATATAGCTGGAGTCCTCACTGGATAATTGACACTTTTTTTGGTACTGGTGGAGTGTTTCACCTTCTTTTTCTCCTTCATCTCCCAAATCGATGATGAGAGCCTCTAGAAGGATTCCATCCATTTTTGGAGTATTAGACTCTTACCCCAGTTTATTTATCTTCTCTTTTTCATGAAAAACCATGCAACTTGAACTAGCTAGTCCTGCCTACAGTTAGAGGGGGAGATAAGGGAGGCATCAAGACCAAACAGGTGCAAGACTACTAAGTAGTGGGTTGGATACAGAGGGGACCACATATTTTAGCCGCCCTGGGGGTGAGGGAAGAGGAAATGGGAGGTAGGACAAAAACGGAGGTGGAGGGAGGACAATTTGGTGATGGGAATCCCCCCAGATTTTATGTAAATATATACCTAAAATGTTATTGTCAACAATATGTAAGACACTATGATCAAAATAAAAATTATATTAAAAAAAGGGAAATTACATTCAAGGGAGCATCTTTGAGATTTACAGCAGATCTGTCACAAGAAACACTCAAGGCCAGAAGACAGTGGTGGAATATAGTGACAAAAACTCAATGAAATAAAAGCTTCGCCTAGAATACTGCACCCAGCAAAACTCACTTTCAGGTTAGAAGAAAGTATACATAGCTTCACAGATAAACAAAAGCTCAGAAACTTTACAGACACAAAACGAGGTTTAAAAGAAAAACTGAAAGGTCTAATTTAAGATATGACTGACCAACAGACACACCAAACTTCTATACAAAGATGGCACTAAATCCCATGAAAATTATCTCTCAATATCAATGGACTAAATGCACCCGTTTAGAGACACAGAGTGGAGAAATGGATCAAAAAACTCAATCCAACCTTCTGCTGCCTACAAGAAACATACCTGAATAGTCAGAACAAACATAGACTCAAAGTCAAAGGCTGGAGGAAATTCATCCAAGGAAACAACACTCTTAAAAACCTGGAGTGGCCATACCAATATCAGATGACACAAAATTTACACTCAGAAAAGTTGTAAGGGACAAGGATGGACATTTTGTATTAATCAAGGGATATATACAGCAAGAAGAAATAACTCTCCTAAACATATATGCAACCAATGAGTGACCAGCAAAATATTTAATACAATTTTTGAAAAATCTGATAAAGGATATCAGTAACAAGATAATTGTGGGAAACCTCAACACGGCTATATTAAACACTTGATAGGTCAACCAGATTGAACCCAACAAAAGTGTATTAGACTTAAAAAGAGAAATGGAAGAAAGAGACCTCGTAGATATGTATAGAACACTCCATATCCAGAAAACTTGATACACATTCTTCTCCAATTAACATGGATCATTCTCCAATACAGACCACATGCTGGCACATAAAACATACCTCCATAAAATTAAGGGTATAGAAATTTGATTTCTACCTTCGCTGATCACAAGGCTCTGAAATTAGATGTGAATTACAAAGGGACACTGAAGAAAACATTAGTACCTGGAATTTAAACAGCCTACTACTGAACAACCAGTGGGTCCAGAGGAAATCAAAATTTTCCTGGAAACAAATGACAATGAAGACACAAACTATCAGAACCTATAGGTACAAAAAGGGTACTAAGAGGGAAATGTATAGCTTTGAAAACACACAGAGGAAGGAAGAAGGGGCATATCTGAATAGCTTATTGAAGCAGATTATAGAACTAGAAAATGATCAACCAAATAACCAAAAATAGGGAGACAGAAAGAAACAGCAAAGCTTAGAGCAAAACTCAATGAAGTGAAAAGCCAAAAAATAATCCAAAAGATCAATGAATGCAGATGTTGGTTCTTTGAAGAAAAAAAAACAAGATTGATAGACCAATGGAAAAAACACACAAAGAAAGGGAGAGAGAAACTTGATAATACGTATCAGAAATGAAAATGGAAAGATCACTACAGATACTGCAGAGATTCAAAGAGTATTCAGAGAGTTCTTTGAGAAACTCTATGCCACTAAATATAAAAACCTGAAGAAATGGATAAATTCTTGGACTCTTGTAATCTTCCATGGTTAAATAAGGAGGATGTAGCATATCGAAACACCCCCATAACCATTGAGGAAATTAAAACGATCGTCAAATGTCTGCCCAAAACCAAAGCCCAAGACCAGATGGATTCACTAATGAATTCTTTCAAACCTTCCAAGAGGAACTACTACCAATCCTAGCCAGGCTCTTTCATGAAAAATCAGAAACACTTCCAAGTAGCTTTTATGAAGCCAACATAACCTTGATAACAAAACCAGACAGAGATGCTGCCAAAAAAGATAATTACCGACTAATATCCCTGATGAACACAGATGTCAAGATCCTCAACAGTATCCTGGCAAATAGGATTCAATGCCCCATCAACAAGATCACTTACTATGAACAAGTAGGTTTCATCCCAGGAATGAAAGGATGGTTTAACATCCACAAATTATCAACATAGCACACAACATCAACAACAAGGAAAATAAAAACCACATGATCATATCAATAGACAAAGAGAAAGCATTTGATAAGGTCCAACACTCATTCTTGATAAAAACTTTCAGCAAGATAAAATGAAAGGAACCTTTCTCAATAGTTAAGGCCATCTACCACAAGTCAATAGCAAATATTATTTTCAAAGGATAGAAACATAATGTTCTAAGTTCTGGTACAAGATAAGGCTGTCCTCTCTCACCACTCCTATTCAACATAGTACTGGATGTACTTGCTATAGTGATTAGGCAAGAAAAAGATATCAAGGGAATCCAAATAGGAGAGGAAGAAGTCAAAATCTCATTGTTTGCAGATGACATGATACTACACTTTGAAAATATTAAAGACTCTACCAAAAAGCTTCTAGAAAAAATAGATTTATATAGTAATTTATATATTATTATAATGTATATATTATTTATATAGTAATGTGGCAGGCTACAAAATTAATACACAAAAATCAATGGCTTTTTATACAACAATAATAATAAGGAAGAAATGGGCATTAAGAAAACAATCCGATTCACAATAGTGCCATAAAATCTTAAATATCAAAGACCTGAAGGACTTATACAAAAAACTATAAAACCGTGCTCCAAGAAATGAAAACTCATGCTCTGCTCACGGATTGGTAGGATTAATATCAGTAAAATTGCAATAATCCCCAAAGCTTTTCATAGATGTAATGCAATCCCTCTAAAAATACCCATGAGATACTTTATAAAATGAATCAAACACTTCTGAAATTCTTTTGGAACAATAAACACCCACGAATAGATAAATCAATCCTTCAGAAAAGGAATATGACATGTTTCACTTTCCCCAATTTTAAACTGTACTACAGGACACTCCATTCCAAAAAACCTGGATACACATTCTTTTCATTCTCCAGAATAGACTACATGATGACACATAAAACATACCTCCATAAAATCAAGAGGATAGAAATATTGCAGGCTAACTTTGCTGACCACAAGGCTCTGAAATTAGATGTGAATTACAAAGCCACACAGAAGAAAAACTTTAACAATTGGAAATTAAACACCCTGCTACTGAACAACCAGTGGGTACGAGATAAAATCAAAAAAGAAATCAAAACTTTCCTGGAAACAAATGATAATGAAGACACAAACTGCCAGAATCTATTGGACATAGCAAAAGCGGTCCTGAGAGGAAAATTTATAGCTCTACAAGCACACATCAGGAAGGAAGAAGGAGCATACCTGAATAACTTAATGACACAGCTTAAAAAATTAGAAAATGACCAACAAAAGGAACCAAAAATAGGGAGACTGAAGGAAATAACAAAGCTGAAAGCAGAACTCAATGAAGTGGAAAACCGAAAAAAAAGTCCGAAAGATCAACGAAAGCAGAAGCTGGTTTTTTGAAAAAATAAACGAGATTGATAGACCATTGGCAAAACTCACAAAAAAAGAGATAGAGAAATCTGATAACCCGTATTACAAATGAAAAGGGAGAGATCACAACAGAAATTGCAGAGATCCAAAGGGTAATCAGAGACTACCTGAGAAACTTGCTACAAAACATGCTACAAAACATGAGAACCTAGAAGAAATGGAAAAATGCTACAAAACATGCTACAAAACATGAGAACCTAGAAGAAATGGAAAAATTCTTGGACACCTATAACCTTCCACATTTAAGTAAGGAGGGTGTAGCATATCTAAACACCCCCAACACTACTGAGGAAATTTAAACTGTAATCAAACATCTACCCAAAAAGAAAAGCACAGGCCCAGATGATTTTCCTAAAGAATTTTTACAAATCTTTCAAGAGGAGCTACTACCAATCCTAGCCAGAGTCTTCTATGAAATTGAAAAAAGGGGAACACTCCCAAACAGCTTTTTTGAAGCCAGCATCACCTTGATACCAAAACCAGAGAGAGACGCTGCCAAAAAAGAAAATTACAGACCAATATCCCTCATGAATGCTGATGTAAAGATGTTCAACAAAATCCTGGCAAATAGGATCCAATGCATCATCAAGAAGATCATACACTATGACCAAGTAGGCTTCATCCCAGGAATGCAAGGATGGTTTAACGTCCGTAAATCTATTAACATCATACACAACATCAACAATAAGAAAAATAAAAATCACATGATCATATCAATAGATGCAGAGAAAGCATTTGATAAGGTCCAACACACATTCTTGATCAAAACTCTCAGCAAGATGGGAATGGAAGAAACCTTTCTCAATCAAGTTGAAGCCATCTACCACAAGCCAATGGCAAATATTACCCTCAATGGAGAAAAACTAAAAGCCTTTCCTCTAAATTCTGGTACAAGACAAGGCTGTCCTCTCTCACCACTCCTCTTCAACATAGTACTGGAAGTTCTTGCTATAGAAATCAGGCAAGAAAAAGATATCAAGGGAATCCAGATAGGAAAGGAAGAAGTCAAGCTCTCATTGTTTGCAGATGACATGATACTCTACTTAGAAAACCCTAAAGACTCTACCAAAAAGCTTCTAGAAACAATAGATTCATATAGCAAGGTGGCAGGCTACAAAATCAACCTATAGAAATCAATGGCCTTGTTATACACCAATAATAATAGGGAAGAGATGGAAGTCAGGAAGGCAATCCCATTCACAATAGTGCCACACAAACTCAAATATCTTGGAGTGAACTTGACCAAAGACATGAAGGACCTATACAAAAAAAACTATAAAGCCTTGCTCCAAGAAATAAGAGAGCACACACGGAAATGGAAACACATACCCTGCTCATGGCTTGGCAGGATTAACATCATTAAAATGGCAATACTCCCCAACGCATTATACAGATTTATTCGATCCCCTTAAAATTACCCATGACATACTTCACAGAAGTGATCAAACACTTATGAAGTTCATCTGGAACAATAAACATCCTCGAATAGCTAAAGCACTCCTAGCGAAAAGAAAAATGGGAGACATTACTCTCCCCAACTTTAAACTGTACTACAAAGCAATAGTTATTAAAACAGCATGGTATTGGAATAAAGACAGACCCTCAGATCAGTGCAATAGGCTTGAGTTCTCAGAGAACTTTCCCCAGACATACAATTACCTAATTTTTGACAAAAGAGCAAGAAATCCTAAGTGGAGCAGGGAAAATCTCTTCAACAAGTGGTGCTGGCAGAACTGGTTAGCCACTTGCAAAAAAGCGAACATAGACCCCCAGTTAACATCATGTACGAAGGTAAAATCCAAATGGATTAAAGACCTTGTTATCAGACTAGATACCATAAGGCATATAGAACTACACGTCGGTAAAACACTCCATGACATTGAGACTAAAGGTATCTTCAAGGAGGAAACTGCACTTTCCAAACAAGTGGAAGCAGAGATTAACGATGGGAATACATTAAACTGAGAAGCTTCTGCACCTCAAAAGAAATAGTGCCCAGGATACAAGAGTCACCCACTGAGTGGGAGAAACTATTCACCCAACATCCTTCAGATAAGGGGCTTATATCCAAAATATACAGGGCACTGACAGAACTTTACAAAAAAAAAAACATCTAATCCCATCAAAAAATGGGGAGAAGAAATGAACAGACACTTTGATAAAAAAGAAATACAAATGGTCAAAAGACACATGAAAAAATGCTCCTCGTCACTAATCATCAGAGAGAAGAAAATCAAAACAACGAAGAGATACCACCTCACACCACAGAGATTGGCACACATCACAAAGAATGAGAACAATCAGTGCCGGCGGGGATGTGGAGAGAAAGGAACTCTTACCCACTGCTGGTGGGAATGCCGTCTAGTACAGCCTCTATGGAAAGCGATATGGATGTTCCTTCAAAATCTGGAAATTGAGCTCCCATTCGACCCAGCTATTCCACTCCTAGGGATATATCCTAGGAACACAAGAATACAATACAAAAACCCCTTTCTCACATCTATATTTATTGCAGCACAATTCACAATAGCCAGGTTCTGGAAACAACCAAGATGCCCTTCAACAGACGAATGGCTAAAGAAACTGTGGTACATAACACAATGGAATATTATGCAGCTGTCAGGAGAGATGAAGTCATGAAATTTTCCTATACATGTATGTACATGGAATCTATCATGCTCAGTGAAATAAGTCAGAAGGACAGAGAGAGACGCAGAATAGTCTCACTCATCTATGGGTTTTAAGAAAAATAAAAGTCATTTTTGTAACAATCCTCAGAGACAATGAGAGGAGGGCTGGAATACCAGCTCACTCCATGAAGCTCACCACAAATCGTGGTGAGCACAGTTATAGAAATAACTACACTGAGAACTACCATAATCAAATGAATGAATGAGGAACTGGAAAGCCTGTCTGGAGTACAGGTGGGGGTGGGGTGGGATGGAGGGAGATTTGGGACATTGGTGGCGGGAATGTTGCACTGGTGAAGAGGGGTGTTCTTTACATGACTGAAACCTAATCACAATCATTTATGTAATCAAGATAGTCAAATAAACAGAAAAAATTTTAAAAAAGAAATGATACAATCATGAATTTTGCAGCAATATGAATGGATCTTGAAAATATTATGTTTAACTACGTGAGTCAGAAGAGAAGGATAAATACAGAATGATAGCACTTCTTCGAGGTATTTAGAATATATACCACATTTACATATAGTAATCCATGAACAAATACAAGGTTCAAAAGGGTATTAATTCCAAACACCGTAGTTACCCGCATATAACCAGAAGAAGTGATCAAATGAAGTAGAAGGGGGGAACACAAAGACGTGAATACCCATTATTACCTACATAAATCAGCAACGACTGAAGCAACATTATTGAGTGAACAGGTATGCAATCAACCTCTAACCACAAAAGTCTATAATAATGTCCTAATATATTTTTCCAAAGAACAAGGTGCAGAATCTGATTTAAATCCTGGACTCCCACTGCAGTGAATACTAACAATATCCTATAATGCCTTAATTTTACCAAGTATAAAGTAATCCATAAACTGGGCCCAGAGAGATAGCACAGTGGCGTTTGCCTTGCAAGCAGCCGATCCAGCACCAAAGGTGGTTGGTTCGAATCCCAGTGTCCCATATTTCCCCCATGCTTGCCAGGAGCTATTTCTGAGCAGACAGCCAGGAGTAACCCCTGAGCACTGCCGGGTGTGGCCCGAAAACAAACAAAAAAAATCACCCATGAGCTTCTTTGTCAGCACGGACCTTGGAAACAAAGGGTGGACACCATAATTTTAAACCTTGGCTGTCAATAATACTGGATACTATATACAGTGTCCATTATGTAAATGTCTTGACAAAATACTCTAATTTACCCACCTCCTTTTGTTTATTCTGTTAGGACCCAACACATATGATCATTCAGACCACTGGAACAATCAGTGGTGCACCACAGACTTATGCTACAGGTCCCACTCATCAAACACATTTTAGCAAATCACTATTTACTTTTTCTTTCATTTTCTCTCTTCTTCCCTCTACTTCTTTTTCCATCAGTCCTTTATTCTTCTTTATCAATTCAATCCATTTCAAAAATAGCTCTCGCTGTCATTTGCTCCTTAGGAAAGTGACCTCTATACTGAAGATGCAGTGGAAGATATTACATAGGGTAATTACATACTATAGTCCTCACCACCACATTGCTTAGTACTATAGATGCGAAGACTGTCCTATTCGTAGAAAGCTCCAGCCTCTATATAATTCTGAAACCTTTATTTAGCAAAGACCACCCCCGTCAATGATGAAGAGCCTCGAAAGTGGAAAACCCTTCAATACCAACACACTGGCCCTAATCTCTTTGCCTTATTTTTACAGAATTTACTTATTATTCTTTTCTCTTCCCTCTTATTTTTGCTTTTCTCTTCTTTCTCTCATAAGCCATTTCTTAACCAATTATTTATTTTTTCCTAACTTAATAATATCTTAAGATCTCAGACACAGCCTAAGAGAGTCAGGCCTCTATCGACAACCCAAGAATAGAACACTAATGTCTGTCTTCATCTGTGCATGAGTTTGTAGACAGTGGACTCCTCTCTGAGTGCCAAACTTAAAATGTAAACAAGACATGCCTAAATTGTATATACCCCTCTTATATATTACCCCTTTCCTTCAGAAATCCTACCCTCTTATCCCCCAACCATAATCAATTATCCTTCCTTATTTATTTAACCCTCTTTACCCTCAGCTATTAATTCAGTAGGTACCAAGACCAACCTCCTGCTCCAATAAACCACCACCAAGCTCCCAAACCGAAAGAACATCCTTCCAGCCCACTTCACATTCCTCAGCAAGAAATTACAACCAAACACATCTGCTGACTCATGCTTTATGGTCCTTCTTCTTACCCTCTCAATCGTGGACTGTTGCATGCTACCAATTCATCTCAGAAGGACCTCAGCCCAAGGACACCTCCGTCATGGCTACTAATAATTTCTCAAATCCAATAAGACATGATGTGTGATGAAAAATGGCCCGTATTCCACCCCCCACAATAGCTCAAAAGACTCAGTGGGGAAGCCTATATTTTCTTTATGTGTTTAATATCTCTATAATACATCATAGTCTGTTTATTTTCCAAAGTTAGCCTTGTAAACAATATTTTTACTTTAATGCCTTTTTAATGTAATTCTATTTATTGCTTACATTACATATATTTTTCTTTCTTTCTTTCTTTCCAACATCACTTCTTTGGGTTCTGCTTGGTACAAAAACCTAGAAGAAAAGTCTTCCCTGGTATAAAAGCTTGGGTCAAAACCAGGGCACAGAAATTGTGCAGTCTATCATTCTTTTTTGTTTGTTTGTTTTTGGGTCACACCCAGCAATGCTCAGGGTTTACTCCTGGCTCTGTGCTCAGAAATTAATCCTGAAAGGCATGGGGGACTATATGGGATGCCGAGATTCGAATCACCATCCCTCTGGATGTAAGGCAAACGCCTTACCTCCATGCTATCTTTCTGGCCCCCAGACTATCATTCTTACCTCCAAATACACCAGCAATGTAAAGTACCATACCCTTTTGCATAGGATCTCTAAATAAAGGGAAATGTTATGCAAAGAAACAAGCTTTTAGCTATTATGGGATAAGAGCCCATACTTTTTATAATACACCTTGAATATGTGTCATGTGGAACTTACTTAGACTCCATGTGATTGGACAGTGACTGTTCAACCCAGAACCCCAGATCCCAGATGTAGTACCAACAGAGGTCCCAGCAACAGCACCAGGAACCAAATTCCTCCTTAGGAAACTTCGATTACTGTCCAGCACCAACTTGCACCCGTTTTGATATGACACCCTGACATGAGGAAATGGCAACAACTTGATCTGAGAGAGGGCTGCCCTATCTAATCACCTAACTCTGTGATGCAATCAGGAGACATATCATCCTTTGCTTTAAGCAAAAGCCAAAATTGCTATCTACAGAAGACTGACTTTGACAAACATGAACTGGACAGAACCTATTAAGTGACCAATGAGGAATTTCCTGGCATAGGCCTTGGCCTAGGATTTGTACAAAACCCAAGATCTTTAAACCCAGAGGTCTGACTTTGACAACTGCGACTGAGCAGAACTTATGGAAACATGCTGAAAGACTATATCCTAGGCCCTGTCCTAGGATCTGAACAAAAACCAAGACCACTAATTACAGAAGACTGCAACAACAGTGATGGAACAGAACTTGTAGAACTGTAAAGAAAAAAATCTCTCCTAGCTTTTTCCCTATGACCTACGCAAATAACAAGATCTCCAACTACAGAATTGGGATATCATCACTCACATCTGAGCAGAAAGTTTCCTTTCCTGGCATCATAAATAGATCTTGGGGTGTGTAAATGAGTGAGTATGGAGCCTGTAGTTATTCCTATGGCAGTATGCTTAAAAGGTGGAGAAACCCTGTATCTCTTAGGCCAAGAAAACTCCCATTCCAATTTCCTCAATATTTACCATGACTATGCAAAAGAAAAAGTAGAAGAAACACAACCCCATTTTTAAGAAGTTGCTCATCTGTTTTTTTCTTGTTTTGATTTGTTTTGTTATGCTTTTATTCTTCTTTTTTCTTTATTTGAATATCTTGATTACATAAATGATTGTTATTAGGTTTCAGTCATGCAAAGAGCACCCCTTTTTACCAGTGTAACATTCCTGCCACCAATGTCCCAAATCTCCCTTCATCCCACCCAACCCCCACCTGTACTCCAGACAGGCTTTCCAGTTCCCTCATTCACTCAATTGATTATGGTAGTTCTCTGTGTAGTTATTTCTATAGCTGTACTCACCACTCTTTGTGGTGAGCTTCATGGAGTGAGCTGGTGTTCCAGCCCTCCTCTCATTGTCTCTGAAGATTGTTACAAAAATAACTTTTATTTTTCTTAAAACACATAGATGAGTGAGACTAATCTGCGTCCCTCTCTCTCCTTCTGACATATTTCACTGAGCATGATAGATTACATGTACATCCATGTATAGGAAAATTTCATGACTTCATCTCTAGTGACAGCTGCATAATATTCCACTGCGTATATGTACCACAGTTTCTTTAGCCATTCGTCTGTCAAAGGGCATCTTGGTTGTTTCCAGAGCCTGGTTATTGTGAATAGTGCTGTAATAAATATAGGTGTGAGGAAGGGGTTTTTGTGTTGTATTCTTGTGTTATTAGGGTATATCCCTAAGAGTGGAATAGCTGGGTCGAATGGGAGCTCAATTTTCAGATTTTAAAGGAACCTCCATATTGCTTTCCATAGAGGCTGCAGTAGGCGGCATTCCCACCAGCAGTGGATAAGAGTTCCTTTCTCTCCACATCCCCGCCAGCACTGATTGTTCTCATTCTTTGTGATGTGTGCCAATCTCTGTGGTGTGAGGTGGTATCTCATCATTGGTTTGATTTGCATCTCCCTAATGGTTAGTGACGAGGAGCATTTTTTCATGTGCCTTTTGACCATTTGTATTTCTTTTTTTATCAAAATGTCTGTTCATTTTTTCTCCCCATTTTTTGATGGGATTAGATGTTTTTTTCTTGTAAAATTCTGTCAGTGCCCTGTATATTTTGGATATTGGCCCCTTATCTGAAGGGTGTTGGGTGAATAGTTTCTCCCACTCAGTGGGTGACTCTTGTATCCTGGGCACTATTTCATTTGAGGTGCAGAAGCTTCTCAGTTTAATGTATTCCCATCTGTTGATCTCTGCTTCCACTTGTTTGGAAAGTGCAGTTTCCTCCTTGAAGATGCCTTTAGTCTCAATGTCATGGAGTGTTTTACCGACGTGTAGTTCTATATACCTTATGGTATGCAGTCTAATATCAAGGTCTTTAATCCATTTGGATTTTACCTTCGTACATGATGTTAACTGGGGGTCTATATTCGCTTTTTTGCAAGTGGCTAACCAGTTCTGCCAGCACCAATTGTTGAAGAGATTTTCCCTGCTCCACATAGGATTTCTTGCTCCTTTGTAAAAATTAGGTAATTGTATGTCTGGGGAATGTTCTTTGAGAACTCAAGCCTATTGCACTGATCTGAGGGTCTGTCTTTATTCCAATACCATGCTGTTTTGATAACTATTGCTTTGTGGTACAGTTTAAAGTTGGGGAAAGAAATGCCTCCCATTTTCCTTTTCCCTAGGAGTGCTTTAGCTATTCGAGGTTGTTTATTGTCCCAGAGGAACTGCATAAGTGTTTGATCACTTCTTTGAAGAATGTCATGGGTATTTTAAGGGGATTGAATTAAATCTGTATAATGCTTTGGGGATTGTTGCCATTTTAATGATATTAATCCTGGCAAACTATGAGCAGGGTAAGTGTTTCCATTTCCGTGTGTCTTCTCTTATTTCTTGGAGCAGGGCTTTATAATTTTCTTTGTATAGGTCATTCACGTCTTTGGTCAAGTTGACTCCAAGATATTTGAGTTTGTGTGGCACTATTGTGAATGGGATTGCCTTCCTGACTTCCATTTCTTCCCTATCATTATTGGTGTATAAAAAGGCCATTGATTTCTGTGTGGTAATTTTGTAGCCTGCCACCGTGCTATATGAATCTATTGTTTCTAGAAGCTTTTTGGTAGAGTATTTAGGGTTTTCTAAGTAGAGTATCATGTAATCTGCAAACAGTGAGAGTGATTTCTTCCTTTCCTATCTTGCTTCACTTGATATCGTTTACTTGCCTAATTGCTAAAGCGAGTACTTCCAGTGCTATGTTGAATAGGAGTGGTGAGAGAGGACAGCCTTGTCTTGTGCCAGAATTTAGAGGGAAGGCTTTTAGTTTTTCTCCATTGAGGATAATATTTGCCACTGGCTTGTGGTAGATGGCCTTATCTATATTGAGAAAGGTTCCTTCCATTCCCATATTGCAGAGAGTTTTTATCAAGAATGGGTATTGGATATTATGAAATGCTTTCTCTGCATCTATTGATATGATCATGTGATTTTTATTTTTCTTATTGTTGATGTTGTGTATGGTGTTAATAGTTTTACAGATGTTAAACCATCCTTGCATTCCTGGGATGAAACCTACTTGGTCATAGTGTATGATCTTCTTGATGATGCATTGGATCCTATTTGCCAGGCTTTTGTTCAATATCTTTGCATCAGCATTCATCAAGGATATTGGCCTGTAATTTTCTTTTTTGGCAGCGTCTCTGTCTGGTTTTGGTATGAAGATGATGTTAGCTTCATAAAAGCTGTTTGGGAGTGTTCCCGTTTTTTTTTTTTTAATTTCATGGAAGAGCTTGGCTAGGATTGGTAGTAGGTACTTTTGAAATATTTGAAAAAATTCATTAGGAAAACCATCTGGGCCTGGGCTTTTTTTGGGGGCAGATGTTTGATTACAGTTTAAATTTCCTCAGTAGTGATGGGGGTGTTTAGATATGTTACATCCTCCTTTCTTAAATGTGGAAGGTTATAAGTGTCCAAGAATTTTTCCATTTCTTCTAGGTTCTCATGTTTTGTAGCATAAAGTTTCTCAGGTAGTCTCTGATTACCCTTTGGATCTCTGCAGTTTCTGTCGTGATCTCCCCCTTTTCATTTCCAACACAGGTTATCAGATTTCTCTCTCTCTCTTTCTTCGTGAGTTTTACCAATGGTCTATCAATCTTGGTTTTTTTTTGTTTGTTTGTTTTGTTTTGCTTTTTTTTCCAAAAAACCAGCTTCTGCTTTCGTTGATCTTTTGGATTGCTTTTTGGTTTTCCACTTCATTGAGTTCTGCTTCCAGCTTTATTATTTCCTTCTGTCTCCCTATTTTTGGTTCCTTTTGTTGGTCATTTTCTAATATTTTGAGCTGCGCCATTAAGTTATTCAGGTATGCTCCTTTTCCTTCCTTATGTGTGCTTGTAGAGCTATAAATTTTCCTCTCATGACCGCTTTTGCTGTGTCTCATAGATTTTAGCATTTTGTGTCTTTATTATCATTTGTTTCCAGGAAAGTTTTGATTTCCTTTTTGATTTTATCTCGGACTCACTGGTTGTTCAGTAGCAGGGTGTTTAATTACCAATTGTTAAAGTTTTTTTTCTGTGTGGCTTTGTAGTTCACATCTAATTTCAGAACCTTGTGGTCAGCAAAGGTAGCCTGCAAGATTTCTATCCTCTTAATTTTACGGAGGTATGTTTTATGTGTCATCATGTAGTCTATTCTGGAGAATGACCCATGTACATTGGAAAAGAATGTGTATTCAGGTTTTTTGGGATGGAGTGTCCTCTATATATCTACTAGTCCTCTTTCTTCCATAACTATTTTCAGGCCTAGTATGTTTTTGTTGGGTTTCAGTCTGGTTGACCTATCAAGAGTTGATAGGGCCGTGTTGAAGTCTCCCACAATGATTGTGTTATTATTGATTTCTTCTTTCATATTTGTCAGTATTCGATAATTTATTGATCTCTCATTGGGTGCATATATGTTTAATAGTCTGATTTCTTCCTGTTGCACATATCCCTTGATTAGTACATAGTGTCCATCTTTGTTTCTTACCACTTTTCTGAGTATAAAGTTGGTGTCATCAGATATTAATATGGCCACCCCAGCTTTTTTGAGGGTGTTGTTTGCTTGGATGATTTCCTCCAGCCTTTGATTTTGAGTCTATGTTTGTTCTGACTATTCAGATGTGTTTCTTGTAGGCAGCAGAAGGTTGGATTCATCTTTTTGACCATTTTGCCACTCTGTGTCTTTTAATTGGTGAATTTAGTCCATTAACATTGAGGGAGATAATTGTAATGGGATTTAATGTCATCTTTGTAGATAAGTTTGCTGTGTTTGTTGGTCTCTCTTGTCTTAGAGTAGACCTGTCAGTTTTTCCTTTAAGGCTGGTTTATCATATTTGAAGTTTCTGAGCTGTTGTTTATCCATGAATCTGTGTATTCTTCCTCCAAACCTGAACGTGAGTCGGGCTGGGTTCAGAATCTCGGTGAGGCATTCATTTCATTCAGTCTTGTCACAATATCCCACCACTATCTTCTGGCCTTGAGAGTTTCCTGTGACATGTCTGATGTAAGTCTTAGGGATCCTCCTTTGAATGTAATTTCCCTTTTTGGTCTTGCTGCTTTCAGTATTCTATCTCTAATGAGAATATGTCTTGGGGTGTTTTTCTTTGGGTCTCTTTTAGCTGGTATTCCTCGGGCATGCAGGATTTGATTGCATGTAGTCTTTAACTCTGGGCGTATCTCTTTGATGATGTATTTGACAGTTGATTCTTCTTGGAGATCTCCTTCCTGGGTTTCTGGGACTGCAATGATTCTTATGTTGTTTCTGTTGAGTTTATCAAAGACTTCTATTTTCATCTGTTCACATGCCTTGAGTAGTTTTTCCATTGCCTGTTCGTTTGTCTTAAGGTTCTTTTCCAATTTCTTCTGTTGTGTTGTGTTTTCCTGCGTCACATCTTCCAGTACTCTGAATCTCTCCTGAGCTGATTATACCCTGCTGGTGAGGCCATCCATTGAGGTTTTTAGTTGAGCTACTCTGTTTTTCAGATCTGCTATTTCAGTTTGGGTTTTCTGATTTCTATCTTTGTGTTCTGTGCAGATCGATCTATGCTTTCATTGAGTTCTTCAAACATCTTCCATATTGCTATTTTAAGTTCCTTATCCGAGAGGTTAATCAGGTGGTTGGAATTTATTAGGTCATCCGAGCTTTCGTCTTCATTCTCTGTGCATGGTGTTTGCCTGCGAGGTTTCCCCATTGTCTCGCTTGTAGTGCAGTTTTTCCTGTGTGTTGTGGTGGGGTTTATTGGTTAGAAAGAGTGCGTGGCTGTGAAGCGAAGTGGCCGTGCTCTTCTGCTGCCTCTAGTTGACAGTTTTTTTGAGGGTGCGCTCGCTAGGCCTCTGAGGAGACTTTCAGAGATTCAGAAACACAGGCAGACAGGCACAGGCAGGAGAAGTTTCCCTTGAAGTCCTCAGCGTGAACAAAGGCACAGCAGGGCGTAGCCTCCGCAGGTCAGAGAGCTCAGCTTATTGGGTTGTGACCCCCACAGCCAGAATTTACTCACTGGGCAGCTTCAAAATGCAATTTTTTGGGGGTGCGCTCCCTGGGCCTCTGAGGAGAACTTCAGGGATTCAGAGACACAGGCAGCGTTTTCTCTCTTTCTTATTTTCCTTTCTTTCCTTTTTTGGTGAGTCTTGCCAGTGGTTTGTCTATCTTGTTTATTCTTTCGAAAAACTCATTGATTTTTTGTATTGTTTTTCTTTGCTCTATGTTGTCCATTTCTACACTGGTTTTTATTATTTCTTCTCTTCTGGTTTTATTTAGGTTTTCTTGCTTCTGTTTTTTCAGATCCTTAAGGTGTCCTTGTAAACTGTTGATTTTGTCATTTTCCTCTTTCCTGAGGTATGCCTGCATTGCTACTAATTTCCCAATAATTACTATTATTGTTGTGTACCACAGATTTTGACAATTTGTCTCTTCATTGTAATTAGTCTGAAGGAATATTTTTATTTCTTCTTGATTTTCTCTTTGATCCAACTATTGTTGAGTATTATGTTTTTTAATCTCCAGGTATTGGATTTTCTCCACAGTTTCTTTTTTCAATCAATATTGATCTCTGTTGCATAATGATCTGATAGGGTGCTTATAATAATTCTTATATTTAAGACTTTGTGCAAGTTAGATTTATATCCTAAGGTATGAACTGTTCTAGAGAAGGTTCCATATGCACTTGAAAATAAAGTATATTCTACTGTCTTGCAGTAGACAGCCCTGTATAAGTTCATTATTCCTATTTCCTCTAATTTCTCATTTAGGGCTTTTATGTCTTTGCTAGTTTTCTGCCTGGTAGATCTGTCTAGTTGTCATAGTGGTGTATTGAAATATTCTACTACTATCACATTTTTTCAGATGTTTCTCTAGTTTTGCGAGCAAATGCCTTACATATTTACTGGCTCTACAGTCGGCTCATAAATATTGATCAGAGTTAGTACTTCTTGGTCTAAAGTCCCCTGATCAGTAAATAATTACCCTCTTGGTTTCTGAGCCCTTTATTGATGTTGAATTCAATTTAATCTGATTTATATCAGCTGGCTGTCCTAGCTTTTTTGTTTTCCATTCGCTTTAATAATTGATTTCCATTCTCTTATTATAAGCTTGTGTCTATCCTTTTCTGTTAGGTGTGTTTCTTGGAGGCAGCTGATATCTCCTTTTTGTTTTCTTATCCAACTCTATTCTGTGTCTTTTATTGGGGGAATTTATCCCATTGATATTAAAGGTGATTATTAACAGAGAGGGTTGTTATGCTATTTGTGTATTGAGTATAATGGTTGTTGTTACAATCGGGGGTTTGGATTGTGTAATACATCCTTGAGTAGTTTGTTTAGAGTTGGTTTGGTTAGCGCAAATAGTGGCATTCTTTCTTACCTGAGAATGTTCTTAGTTCTTTCTCCCATATGAATGTAAGTTTTGCCAGGTAGTGGACTCTAGGTTGGAAGTTTCATTCATTCAGTAGTTTGAATATGTCGTTCCACTGTCTTCTTGCTTGAATTGTTTCAAATGGGAGATCTGACTTTATTCTTATATTTCTTCCTTTGTACTTGAGGTTTTTTCCTCCCTTATTTCTTTAAGGAATTTATCTTTCTCTGTTTTTGTTTGTTTTTTCCATTTGAATTACTATATGTCTTGGTGTTGTTTCATTGTGTCTATTTTATTAGGTACTCTTTTCCCCTCTTGGTTTTGCTCCAGAGCCTCTTTCCAGAGGGAAATTCTGCTATGATTTTCCTCACCACTTGTTCATCCCTTTTCCTATTTCCCCCCTTATTGTATTTCTACAATCCATAGATGATTTCTTTTGTCTTTTTTCATTAAATACATAACATTTTCTTCCAATGCTTTACCTCTTTTATCCTTATTGGCTTCTTTGTCATTTTTGGTTTGTAGTTTTTCTTCAAGTTTTTCTATGGTATTTTTCAACTGTGTAGTTCTGCTATTATCGCTTGGTAAAACTTTTTAATTTTCTTTCATCCCATTTGTACGGGTTCTCTCATCTTCTGTAAAAATTTATATTTGAGTTTTTTGACCTGTTCATCTATGTATTTCTTGATATCACTGGCTAGTAATTTCTTGGTTTCTATTACCATGGCTTTCGTTGCCACTTTTAGGTCCTATTTATTGGGCTCATGCATTTTGGTGGACTTGGAAACATGCTAGAATTTCTCTCCATATCCCAGGCTGCTAGTGTCTTGCTTAGTTTCCCAATATTTCTTTGCATTTGGTGGCTTAGAGTGCTGTGCCCTTGTTCACAGCCCTCCTTTGTCACATGTGGTGTATGGCTGGATCAATAATCTGGGTTGCAGCCCTAGGTACGGATGGTGATGGGCATGACCCCCCAAAGGCCTCCTCCCTCCCAATACCTGTGAGAAGGTGCAGTCCCCAAGTGCTGACAATGGTGACCACTGGTAGCCTTGCAACCTGGTACCTGCCAAAGATGCACTTCACACTCTACCCAAGTCCCCAAGCCTGACAATGGTGACCACAGGTAGCCTAGCTTCAAATTTCCTCCTATTTATCTATTTTTGTTTCATATAAGTATTCCATTTATTTTCTGTTTCATACCATTTAATAACAATTAAATAACTAAAATATAAACTATAATTTTGCTTTAAAGAAAATGAATATTGTCCATTTCTTGAAATTTTATTTAGTAGTTTCAATAGTATTCAGTTCGTTATTAGCAAATAGACATCATGTAAATAAAGTATATATACCCAAGGAATCAAAGACATCAAAAAATCCACTAACATTCTCTGTTGATTATGGACTTAGCTAATAGACAGTGGTAAGGTATTTGAAAAATTTTGGGGGGAAATTTTTTTATGTTATGTTGTTTTTAATTTAATTTAATTTTTAATTTAATTTTATTTTATTGAAATAATTGTGATGTACAAAGTCCTTTATAGTTGAATTTTGGATACACAATGATTTAGGTTTCTTTCAGTGTTAACCTCCCCCCACCAATGGAACAGAGTGCATTCTATCCCACCACCCTTAGCCCCGTGGCCTGCCAATGTAATGGACCCTTTTTGAATTTATATTGTTTAAGTTTAGGTCCCTTGATTTTATTATTGTTGATGTTGACTTGGATATTTAGTTCTGTCCTTATTTATTCCCTTGCCAATGCATCCCAGACCACTTGTGCCCTGGCCCCAAGCCTTTTTTTATTCCATTCTTGGTATTTTTAATGAAAAATGTGGGAATATGTGGTCAAATAAAGTAATCTGTGTACCAAGGTTCTATGAAAAAGGCAGGAGCCCTGATTTAAAAGATAAGAAATATAAATACAGTACATAATAATTTAAAGAAGTTCTGTGCATGGAAGGTTATTTTAATAGGCAGATCAAAATATGGAAAAAAGAAAAAGAAAAAAATTTGACCTAAAAGCAGGGAGACTTTACACATGAAGCATCCTGCCATAGATCAATTATAGGCTCTGGGCATACTAAGTTGTCTAACCTCAAAGTCTTTCTATGAGGTACTAGTAAAAGCTCTTCACAATAATGGTTGTTGCAGTCAGATTTCTTTAGAGATCTCGTCTTTGTACAGATCCTGTGCTGAAGTCAGGTTGCATGAGTGTCTTCTTCTTTCATCTCACAATTAGGTGGCAATATAGAGAACCCTATCCTGAAAGCAGGTTGTTGCTGCTACCAAGTCATCCTGTGTTGTATAAACCCACACTGTAGCAAGTCTATGCCAGAGCAAAACTACGACCTTCCCTAGCAAAAGTCAGAATCCTGGTGCTGGTGTAGAAAACTGTGCTAGTTCTTTAGATGGGATCCAATGTTCAGAGGTGAAAGCCAATGTCCAATCTACTGAAACCTAAACCAAGTCATTATGACAAGTTTTCAAGGTGTAAAGCCCCACTGAAATATAAAGATTATGTATTCTGAAATATATTAGATAAGAACTTATTTGCACACATAAAATGTTTTCATCTTAATGTGCTTATGCAAAAAGAAACAATATACCACATGGTATAACTGGTGCATATGAAGGTAAAAATAACAAGCTAAACAATCCCTATAACTTTGTTCTAACAGGAACTCGGAACACTAGAGAAATGTTTGTATTAGAATTTCCTTCTGTGGGGCCTGACTCTGAGAAACTGTGAGTGCTACCTGTGTGTGTTTGTCTCCTGTCCTGTCTCCTAAACCTCTTGGGAGTGGGCCAAAAAGAGCCCAGAAAATTTACTCTCCCAGAGGCTCATTCAAGGGGCCAGAACTACAAGGGACTGCTTCCTAAAGTGAAAACCGGCTACAAGAAGTACTTCACAGAAGGCAAGTTCCCTGTTTGTGACATCAGGCTAGGAAAATCTATGCAGGCCCAGTGGGGCTCAACTGTGAGAAACTGTGAGTGCTGCCTGTCCTGTCTCCTAAACCTTGGCCTTTGCTACGGGGCTGTGCACTCTTTCTAAGGAAAGAACGCCACTGAAAAAAGAAGAAAAAATCACACAAAGAACTGAGCTGGATCACTGAAGCCCAGCATCTATCCCCGGACTGTATTCTCTGCTGTGTGCTCGTGCCTAATATTTGATCCTGTGTGAGGCTTCATCCATGGAGGACTCCCCTTCCTTGGAGGCAAGTCGACCCACCCAGAAAGGGCAGAGCCAGAGGAGCGTGGCTGCACACATCATTTAGCCAATGAATAACACCACAACACATAGAAAAACCCACAATAAAAGTGTGACAATGGGGAAACACCTCAGGCCAGCATCAAAAATAGAGAATGAAGATGACAACTCTGATAAACAGAAAAAAACCAGCCAACTAATCAGTCTCTCAGATAAAAAGTTTAGAATAGAAATATGAAAGATGCTCAAAGAACTCAAAAAACCATGGACCGAGTTGAACAGAACACTAAAAAGAACCAAGAAAATATGAAGTCAGATATCACAAAACTCCAAATTGAAATAACAGGTCAAATAACAGGCCTTAAAAACTCAGTAAATGAATTGAATAGCAAAATGGATACACTTTCCAACAGGCTAACAGAAGCTAAGTATAGAGTTGGTGCTGTGGAAGATGAGATAAATAACAACTCCATACAGCAGGAGAGAATGGTGAACAACTTAAAGCAAATGAACAGACAATGGAAAAATTAGTCAAAGAATGGGAACAGATGAAAATAGAAGTCTATAATAAGCTCAACAGAAACAACTTAAGAATCATTGGAGCCCAGAGACCCAGGAAGAAAATTTCCAGGAAGAATCAATGGTCAAGAACATCATTAAAGAGAAACTACCAGAGCTAAAGAATATATGTGATCAAATCCTGCATGCCCGAAGAGTACCAACCAAAAGAGACCCCAGAAAAAAATACCCCAAGGCACATCCTAGTCAAAACTAAGAATCCCACAGATAGAGACAAAATTCTGAAAGCAGCAAGATCAAAAAGGTAAATTACATTCAAGGGAACATACTTGAGATTTAAAGCAGACTGTGACCAGAAACACTCAAGGCCAGAAATCAGTGGTGGGACATAGTGACAAAAATGAATGAAATAAATGCTTCACCTAGAATACTTCACCCAGCAAAACTCACTTTCAGGTTTGAAGGAACAATACATGTTTTCACAGAAAAACAACAGCTCAGAAACTTTACAGACTCAAAACCAGTCTTAAGAGAAAAACTGAAAGACCTAATTTAAGTCAAGACTAACCAAAAGAGACACCAAATTTCGATATACAGGTGGCATTAAATCCCAGGACAATTCTTTCTCTCAATGTCAATGGACTAAATGCACGAATTAAGAGACACAGAGTGGCAAATTGGATCAAAACACTCAATTCAACCTTCTGCTGCTTACAAGAAACACACTTGAATAGTCAGAACAAACATCGACTCAAAATAAAATGCTGGAGGAAAACTATTCAAGCAAACAACACCCATAAAAAAGCTGAAGCAGACAAATTAATATCAGATGATGCAAACATTATACTCAAGAAAGTTGTAAGGGAGAAAGATGGACATTTTGTATTAATCAAGAGATATGTACAGCAGGAAGAAATAACTCCCCTAAGCATATATGCACCCAATAAGGGACCAGCAAAATATTTAATAAAATTGTTGACAAATCTGAAAAATAATATCAATAACAACACAATAATTGTGGGGCACCTCAACATGGCTTTGCCAACACTGGATAGGTCAACCAGACTGAAACCCAACAAGAATATACTAGACCTGAGAAGAGAAATGGAAGAAAGAGGCCTAGTAGATATATATAGGACACTCAATCCCCAGAAACCTGGATACACACTTTTCTCCAATGTACATGGGACATTCTCCAGAATAGAGTACATGCTGGCACATAAAACATACCTCCATAATATCAAGAAGATAGAAATTTTGCAGGATACCTTCGCTGAACACAAGGCTCTGAAATTATATGTAAATTCCGAAGGGACACAGAAGAAAAACTTTAATACCTGGAAGTTAAACAACCTTATACTGAATAACCAGTGGGTCTGAGATGAAATCAAGGAGGAAATCAAAAGGTTCCTGGAAACAAATGATAATAAAGACACAAACTATCAGAACTTAAAGGACACAGCAGAAGCAGTACCGAGAGGAAAATTTATAGCTTTGCAAGCACACATCAGGAAGGAAAAGGGGCCTACCTAAATAGCTTAATGATGCGGCTCATAGAATTAGAAAGTGCTCAACAAAAGAAACCAAAAATAGGGAGACAGAAGGAAATAAGAAAGCTGAGAGCAGAAATCAACGAAGTGGAAACCCAAAAAACAATCTGAAAGATCAATGAAAGCATAAGTTGGTTCTTTGAAAAAATAAACAAGATTGATAGAACACTGGCAAAACTAAGAAAAAAAGAGAGAGAAACTTGATAACTCATATTAGGAATGAAAAAGGAGAGATCACTACTGATATGGCAGAGATTCAAAGGGCAATCAGAAACTACTTTGAGAAACTCTATGCCACTAAAAATGAGAATATGGAAGAAATGAATAAATTCTTGAATTCTTACAGTGTTCCACAGTTGAATGAAGAGGATGTAGCATATATAAACACCCCCATCACTATTGATGAAATTAAAACGGTAATCAAATATCTGCCCCAAAACAAAATCCCAGGCCAGATGAATTCACTAATGAATTCATTCAAAATTTCCAAGAGGAGAGCTCTAGCCGCATGGGGTTTGGGGAGACCCCATGTGGAAGGCCTTTTCCCTAACTTGGGTGTGCTGGGAGCCTTGATAGGCCCCAGCCTTCCCCTCTTCTGCCCCCGGCCTCCAGGCCTTCTGGGATGGCAGCCCAGGTGGCCAGACAAGATGGGTGTTGGGGGGTCCTTCCTGGACGGGGTCCCAAGATTTCTCCACCCTTCCCCCAGCTCTAGGGTGGGAAGGGCACAGGGTGTAGGGCGGGCAGATCCTGGCTTCCGGCTCTCTATCCATCCTCTCTTGAGCTGGAGGCTAACTCTAGCCGCATGGTGTTTGGGGAGACCCCATATGGAAGACCTTCTCCCTAACTTGGTTGCGCTGGGAGCCTTGATAGGCCCCAGCCTTCCCCTGTTCTGCCCCTCGCGTCCAGGCCTTCTGGGGTGGCAGCCCAGGCGGCCAGACAAGATGGGTGTCCAGGGTCCTTCCTGGATGGGGGTCCCAAGCTTTCTCTGCCCTTCCCCCAGCTCTTGGGTGGGAAGGGCACAGGGTGTAGGGCGGGCAGATCCTGGCTTTCGGCTCACTCTCCATCCTCTCTTGAGCTGGAGGCTAGCTCTAGCCACATGGGGTTTGGGGAGACCCCATGTGGAAGGCGTTCTCCCTAACTTGGGTGCACTAGGAGCTTTGATAGGCCCCCAGCC
This sequence comes from Suncus etruscus, assembly GCF_024139225.1. Lineage (NCBI taxonomy): Eukaryota > Metazoa > Chordata > Mammalia > Eulipotyphla > Soricidae > Suncus > Suncus etruscus. The sequence continues at coordinate 66,853,713 of NC_064868.1, read as the reverse complement.
TTCCCCTCTTCTGCCCCCAGCCTCCAGGCCTTCTGGGGTTCCAGCCCAGGAGGCCAGAAATGGTGGGTCTTAACTTGGGGTGTGCTGAGATTTGCTCGGTTGCGCTAAGTTTGTCACTGGCAATTTCTGACTAGTCCACATATGGAAAACCATGCGAGGGCACAATGCATGTATGAAGAGTATCCCTTATCTTTATGTTTGTTTTGCATATCCAGAATGTCAATTTTGTATTCTTCCCTTTCCCACACCCCTACAAAACTCATTTTTACTCCTTAACTCTCTCAACCAGCCAAACATCACTAACCCACATTACTCTTTTTGTTTGTTTGTTTGTTTTGTTTTTGGGCCACACCCGGCGGTGCTCATGGGTTACTCCTGGCTGTCTGCTCAGAAATAGCTCCTGGCAGGCACGGGGGACCATTTGAGACACCGGGATTTGAACCAACCACCTTAGGTCCTGGATTGGCTGCTTGCAAGGCAAACACTGCTGTGCTATTTCTCCAGGCCCACATTACTCTTTTTAACTTTAGTACTGCACAATCCTAATCACAGACCAAAGCCGTGCATTGTGTGTGTGACAACCCCAAACTGTTTCAAAAGACATAAAATGGACACGGATTTCTTTCAAATATTTTGTGTTTTTTCTCTGACAGCTATAAGTCTTACTAAATATTTTCTTATACAGTGACGATTCTAACCACTTTTTATCTTCTCTTTATGAGCTGTTCAACAAGGAATTTTGTTGAAAGAGTCCCCCAGTTTAATGCTTATGATTGAACCATGTCATGGTGATTGTTGGACTTGTTCTTATGGCCCACATATGTGCCAATAACGCAACATGGCATTGCTCCTTTTCTGCATAGGCACATTAAAATGGGAAAATACTATACATACAATAAATACTATACATACAAATAAGATCCTATCTAATAGAGATTGGAACACACAAATCTTGTAGTGCAAAGGGACCTTACACCCAGAACATTGACATAATGAGCTGGCACAGGCCTCAGAAGAAAGGGCATTTTCCATTCACCCCTGAACCAGGGAAGCCATCTACGAAACATCCAGGTTTGTCTATAACATCACCTGGAAGCAATCCTCTACCACGGAAGACCCTACCACTGTTCAGACATCGACCTGCTCAAAAGAAACTTCCCTTAACACTGAGAAGACTTAACAACAACAACAACAACAACGACCTGCTTACAGGACAGGGCTCTCTTCAGTGCCCTTTATGGTGAGGTGAAACAAGAGGACTCTTTACATCCTGACTTCAATGTAGGAATGCAGATTTCAGGATATTTAATACAGAAACATGATACCAACAACAGAGACTGTGTGAAAAATAAAAGTGTGTTGGCACTACAGACAATGTCTTGGATTGGACGATCTAGCTTGCCTGGAGCCTAGAGTTGGTCTTATGCCAGGAAACTTCAGAAGTTGGGTCTCTTTGTATTTAGGCCAAGGTTATTCCTTTCCATGCCTCTCATATTTTGGTGGGCCTATGCAAACAACAATTGCCAATCTAACACCATTTTTACTATGTTCCTTTGACTCTATTTCTTAAAAAAAACACTTAAAATGTCAGGTTAACTTAAGCTAATATGAATGTACATGGAATTGTAAAAAATACTATGCCTCTAATGTTTAAGGAGTTATGTAAGATTTATGGCTTTAGATTGCCTTGTGTGCTTTTAAGAAATATTATAATGTGTTACAATCTGCGGATGTGAGGGACAACGTAATTGTACATGGATTCTGTTTTATTTATCTTAATGTTATTTGTCTGAAAGTTCAGTTAAGATATGAGCAAGGGGACTTCTTCTGAGAATTATGTTATGGGTGATTGTCCTTCCACTGTAACTTTACCTTGTCCGCTTTATTTGCATCTTTGTTCTCATAATTAAAAATTAAAAAATTTAAAATATTTCCAAGAGGAACTACTACCAATCCTGGCAAGACTCTTTCATGAAATCAAAAAAAAGGGAACAGTTCCAAATAGCTTATATGAAGCCAACATCATCTTGATATCTAAACCACACAGATATGCTATGGAAAAAGAAAATTACAGACCAATATCGCCGGTGAATGCTGATGCAAAGATCCTCAACAAAATCCTGGCAAATAGGATTCAATGCCTCATGAAGAAGATCATCCACTAAGTTCAAGTAGGTTTCAACCCAGGAATGCAAGGCTAGCTTAGCATCCGTAAATCTATCAACATTATACATAACATCAACAACAAGAAAAATAAAACCACATGATCATATAAATAGATGCAGAGAAAGCATTTGATAAGGTCCAATACCCATTCTTGACCAAAACTCTCAGCAAGATGGGAATGGAAGGAACCTTTCTCAATATAGTTAAGGCCATCTACCACAAGCCAGTGGCAAATATTATCCTCAATGGAGAAAAAATAAAGCTTTCCGTCTAAATTCTGGCACAAGACAAGGCTGTCCTCTCTCACCACTCCTATTCAACATAGCACTGGAAATACTTTCTATAGCGATGAGGCAAGAAAAATATATCAAGGGAATCCAGATAGGAAAGGAAGAAGTCAAGCTCTCACTGTTTGCAGATTACATGATTCTCTAATTAGAAAACCATAAAGACTCTACTAAAAAAGCTTCTAGAAACAATAGAGTCATATAACAAGGTGGCAGGCTACAAAAGTAACACACAAAAATCAATGGCCTTTCTATACATCAATAGTAAAAAGGAAGAAATGGGCATTAAGAAAACAACCCCATTCACAATAGTGCCACACAAACTCAAATATCATGGAATCAACTTTACTAAAAATGTGAAGGACCTATACAAAGAAAACTATAAAACTCTGCTCCAAGAAATAAGACAGGACACTCGGAAATGGAAGCACATACCCTGCTCATGGATTGGCAGGATTAACATCATTAAAACGGCAATACTCCCCAAAGCAATGTACAGATTTAATGCAATCCCTCTACAGATACCCATGACATTCAAAGAAGTGGATCTGGCACTTTTGAAATTCATTTGGAACAATAAACACTATAGAATAGCTAAAGCAATCATTGGGAAAAAGAATATGGGAGGGATTACTTTCCCCAACTTTAAACTGTACTACAAAGCAATAGTTATCAAAACAGCATGGTATTGGAATAAAGACAGGCCCTCACATCAGTGGAATAGACTTGAATACTCAGAGAATGTCCTGAAGACATAGAATCACCTAATTTTTGATAAAGGAGCAAGATTTCCTAAATGGAACAGGGAAAGCTTCTTCAACAAGTGGTGTTGGCACAACTGGCTCGCCACTTGCAAAAAATTGAACTTAGACCCCCAGCTAACATCATGTATGAAGGTAAAATCCAAATGGATTAAAGACCTCGATATCAGACCCAAAACCATAAGATATATAGAACAACACGTAGGCAAAACAGGACATTGAGACTAAAGGCATATTCAAGGAGGAAACTACAATCTCCAAGCAAGTGAAAGCAGAGATTAACAGATGGGAACATATTAAGCTGAGAAGCTTCTGCACCTTAAAGGAAATAGTGCCCAGGATACAAGAGCCACCTACTGAGTGGGAGAAACTATTCTACAAATACCAATCAGATAAGGGGATAATCTCTAAAATATACAAGGCACTGACAGAACTTTACAATAAAAAACATCTAATCCCATCAAAAAATGGGGAGAAGAAATGGACAGACACTTTGACAAAGAAGAAATACAAATGGCCAAAAGACACATGAAAAAATGCTCCACATCACTAATCATCAGGGACATGCAAATCAAAACTATGAGGTACAACCTCACACCACAGATATTGGCACACATCACAAAGAATGAGAATAAGCAGTGCTTGCGGGGATGTGGAGAGAAAGGAACTCTTATCCACTGCTGGTGGGAAAGCCGTCTAGTCTGACCTCTATGGAAAGTGATATGGAGATTCCTCCAAAAACTGGAAATCAAGCTCCCATACTATCCAGCTCTACCACTCCTAGGAATATACTCTAGGAACCCAAAACTACAATACAAAAATTCCTTCCTTACATCTATATTCCTTGCAGTACTATTTACCATAGCAATACTCTGAAAACAACCAAGATGCCCTTCCACAGACGAATGGCTAAAGAAACTGTGGTACAAATACACAATGGAATATTATGCAGCTGTCAGGAGAGATGAAGTCATGAAATTTTCCTATACATGGATGTACATGGAATCTATTATGCTGAGCGAAATACGTCAGAGAGAGAGAGAGAGAGAGAGAGAGAGAGAGAGAGAGAGAGAAACACAGAATGGTCTCACTCATCTATGGGTTTTAAGAAAAATGAAAGACATTCTTGCAATAATACCTTTCAGACATGAAAGAGAAAAGAGCTGGAATTTACAGCTCACCTCATGAAGCTCACCACAAACAGGGATGAGTTTAGTTAGAGAAATAACTACGTTATGAACTGTCCTAATAATGAGAATGTATGAGGGAAATAGAAAGCCTGTCTAGAGTACAGGTGGGGATTGGCTGGGGAGGAGGGAGATTTGGGATATTGGGGATGGGAATGTTGCACTGGTGATGGGTGGTGTTCTTCACATGACTGGAACCCAAACACATGTATGTAATCAAGGTGTTTAAATAAAACATATATAATATATAAAATGAATTTCCTGCTAAATAAATCCCTAAAAGTAATGGAGGAAAGTACCTCTGCATAAGAATATAGTCAATAAGAAGTATACCTATTAGGGAAATACATCTAACAAAATATTCGAAGAAGATATACATGTCCCATTTAAGTCTTGTGAAATAGTCAAGGGGGATAAAATCTGGAGCACAGCTTCAGCTGTGATTTGATCTTGTGGAGTCTGAAAAATAGTTCCAGCAGTCACATATCAGGAAATGTTTTCAAGATGAAGGCTTCTCAGAGACCGAATCTGGTAGCGAGCAACAGTCCATAGTGAAGGGAGGTGGGTGATAGAGGCAGCCTAGAGCAAATGTGCAGCAGATGCTGTGGCAGATTCTTCTCAGGCTGAGGCAAGGCAGGCTGGGAATCTTTCTTTTAAATTTGGCAGCTGACTGGGGTGGGGGAATGTTCAGCTTCATGAGGAGTTAAGAACTGAAAGTAAAAAGAGTTAAATGGGGAGGAAATCCCAGATCGGGGCTGATAGAGTGAAGAACAAAATTTGTAAGGTGGTAAGCGAAAGGGGAGAATGGGGTGCTACATAATAGGGGGAAGGACAATATAAAACATAGATAAACATTATGTACATTACAGAAAGACAATAGACAGACATTGAGATGGCCAACGCATACCCTCACACACACATAGACAGACATTTTGGATCAATCCATGGGTTAAAAGTTGACTCAGGTGAAATGGGTCAGAAAGCTTAAAAATATATAAAGCGGGCAAATCAGATGTAAAGCTTTCTATTTTCTAGGCCTATCATCATTGGTGAGAGTAAACTTTACTAAAGAAAGGCTTCGTGGGTTAGACTATATATAGAACATTCTTTTTTATATATTTTTAAACACCTTGATTACATACATGATTTTGTTTGGGGTTCAGTCATGTAAAGAACACCACCCATCACCAGTGCAACGTTCCCATCACCAATGTCCCAAATCTCTCTCCTCCCCACCCAATCCCCGCCTGTACTCTAGACAGGCTTTCTATTTCCCTCATACATTCTCATTATTAGGACAGTTCAAAATGTAGTTATTTCTCTAACTACACTCATCCCTGTTTGTGGTGAGCTTCCTGAAGTGAGATGTAATTTCCAGCTCTTTCCTCTTTCATGTCTGAAAGGTATTATTGCAAGAATGTCTTTCATTTTTCTTAAAACCCATAGATGAGTGAGACCATTCTGTGTTTTTCTCTCTCTCTGACTTATTTCACTCAGCATAATAGATTCCGTGTACATCCATGTATAGGAAAATTTCATGACTTCATCTCTCCTGACAGCTGCATAATATTCCATTGTGTATATGTACCACAGTTTCTTTAGTCATTTGTCTGTTGAAGGGCATCTTGGTTGTTTCCAGAGTCTTGCTATAGTAAATAGTGCTGCAATGAATATAGGTGTAAGGAAGGGGTTTTTGTATTGTATTTTTGTGTCCTAGGGTATATTCCTAGGAGTGGTATAGCTGGATCGTATGGGAGCTCTATTTCCAGTTTTTGGAGGAATCTCCATATCGCTTTTCATAAAGGTTGAACTAGATGGCATTCCCACCAGCAGTGGATAAGAGTTCCTTTCTCTCCACATCCCCGCAAGCACTGTTTATTCTCATTCTTTGTGATGTGTGCCATTCTCTGTGGTGTGAGGTGGTATCTCATCGTTGTTTTGATTTGCATCTCCCTGACGATTTTCTTCCTGGGTCTCTGGGACTCCAATGTTTCTTAAGTTGTTTCTGTTGAGCTTATCATAGACTTCTATTTTCATCTGTTCCCATTCTTTGATTAATTTTTCCATTGTCTGTTTCTACGTGTTTTGGTGGTATTCATTGGCTAAATGATGCAGGCAGCACACTCCTCTGGCTCTGCTCTTTCTGGATAGGTCGACTTGCCTCCAAGGGAAGGGAGTCCTCCGAGGATGAAGCCTCACACAGGATCAAATCTTAGGCTCGAGCACGCAGCAGAGAAGACAGTCCGAAGAGAAATGCTGGGCTTCAGTGATCCAGCACAGTTCTTAGTGTGATTTTTTTTTCTTGTTGCGATGGTGTTCTTTTCTTAGAAAGAGCGCATGGCATTGTAGCGAAACGGAGCCAAAGTGCTCTGCTGGAGCATCTTTTCGGCCCACTCCCAAGAGGTTCACGCAATAGGATAATAGACAGGCACACACAGGCAGCACTCACAATTTTTTAGTCAGGCCCCAGTGGGCAGGCGTTGTTTCATCTATATAGAAGATTCTTATAAAAACAATCATAATATTCAAGTTTAGAAAAATAACTGATATGTTAATTAGCATGGTAAGAGGAGTCTACACAATGAAGAATCATCTAGAGTAGGGGTCTCAAACTCAATTTACCTGGGGGCCGCAGGAGGCAAAGTCGGGGTGATCCTTGAGTGCAAAGTCAGTAGTAAGCCTTGAACATTGGGGTGTGTGACCCAAACAACTACTACAAAACAAAACAAAAAAGATTCCTCTAGGGCAGGGCCACAAAATGTTGTATGGGGGGCCGCAAATAGCCTGCAGGTTGCGAGTTTGAGACCCCTGATAGAGGGTCTTGAGCATCAAGGATCCTTTTCTTAAACAAAACTAAAATCATGAGCATTATTATATAATGTTAAACTAACTGAAATTAAAGACAGATTACAATAAACCAATGAATGAATTCTATAACAGGAGAGTTTGGCATGCAGTTGCATATTCCATTGTTATCCTATTCCATTGTAACCCATTGTGGACATAAACATTAGATTATATTAGCAGACATATTCAAGTAAAAAATAAATAGATTAGAACTTTTGTCAAGACATTAATTTAATGAGCACTGACTTCTGAGTCTCATATAGTATAGCATTGCAATGTAGAACTAGGGCGACCATGATGTCAGTGGCTTCTGTCTGGCAGCGCCAGAGGATTTTAATGAATCTATGTCAGGGAGAATGGGTTACATGAACTGGAAAACGAAATATAAAATATAAAAAAATGAGACCACATAACAAAAGTATGGGGACACACATTCTGGCAAGCATGTGACAACTTTAATCTCCATGCTAGGAATATTTAAGGGGGAAAATGACAGTCTTAGGCATGAAAGGATTTTTTTTTTGCGTTGACAAAGAGCAGGAATTTGGAATAACAGAAATATTAACAGTAGACCTTTTAATATATACATAACAATTCTGGAGTGGCTAGGCAGCTCAGGTGAAAAGGACCTTATATAGGAAGTCCTGAGTTAGAAGGGAATGTGGCATAACCAAAAAGTGGAAACTGTTTGGCTACTATTTGAGAGCTAAGACAAAATTACAAGCTCTACCGGCTAGCAGGCAAAAGTTGATTTTTGAGTAAGAGAGGGCCAGTTAAAAAATGTAAATTTTGTACCTAAGTAGGAGCTTCAATGACTCAGAGCTAAGTTTCTGACTTGACTTTAAGATGTAAATAAGGATGACAGAGAGAAGAAAATTGTCTTACTTTCATTTTGGTACTGAGAATCCTCTGGACAAAAGAATTTGATTGAGGGCATATTTCAGCCTCTAAATATACAAGGGAGAAATAATATTTAGCCAAATAATATAAAGGGAATATAATGTCAGTACCATGACACAAATTTTAGAAATCTCTTCGGGAATTCCTCAACTCTCCATGCGGGGGCAAAGCTTCCTCAGCAGGCCTTTTGATGAATCCCATGGAGTTTTTCAGTTTGCACCAGGAAAATTCGAGACTACTTCTGGCGGGTTTACTGAGTTACCCCTTATATTATGAGATATAGAAATTGCCAATGGCTTAGACAAAACCAACCTACATCTTCAAGTACTACTGTGGACAAAAGATCATGGAGTTATATCGCCACCACAAAGTAATAAATGTTTCATCCTCAGGCCTGCTGAGAGTCCTTTTCTCAGTGCAGATAGCTGGCCAACATGATTGATGAGTGCGATATTTCTCATACTTATTAACAGACATTTATTTCACCTAAATATGAACCTCTTTAATCTTGTCCATAGGCCCACTGAGATGTTTCCCTCAGTGTGGATTACTGACCAAGATTTCTAATGGTGAGGTGAATAAAGAGATCTCATCAGAAAGCCCACTGAGAAGTTTTTTTTTCTCAGTGTGGATGGCTGATCAAGATTTCTGTTAGAGAAACTGACATTCTGCATGCTTACTAACAAACATTTAATTGGCCTAAAGATGAATCTCCATTCTACTGTATTAAGTGTGTATATAGTTGAACCTTTAACTTAATAACATAAAGATTTTTACAAGCAAATATAGCCTTAATTAAATTTCTTTTTACCAAAACTCAGCAACAAAAAGACACTTAAAAACTTCTTTCCTGTTTTTCTTTATAATGTCCTTCCAGTTCTGCTTTTAGGACATCTTCAAAGGACCTTAAGTACTTGTTAAATAATTTTTACCTCAGAATTTACATCTAAAGGTTTGGCCAGGATGTATCTTTGTGCTGTTGAACTTTTACCAGGTACAAAATCTGCATCCATTTTTAGATATATCTTGTCTCCTTCATTTGCTCCTTATACAATAAAACCTCTCCCCTTGAAAATAGGAAGTCTGATAGGGAAACTCAGTTCCCTGCTAAATCCCCTAATTTTATCTGAGGCTAGCTGGAGAGGAACTGCTTTAAGATGTTGAAATTAACCACATTTTTAAGTCTGGACTTTTATTTGAAATATATCTATTCATCAAGGTCTGTGCACCACCGTAAGCCAGGTGAATTGTTTTGTGAATAAAACAATGTATACTGATAACGCTACTGTTAACTAGAAAGATATTTGTGCTTTGCAAACGTGAGCATTCCTTTTATGCCATAAAAAAACTGACTGGAAAATGCACAATTTATACCCTTGATTCTTTATTAAGGACCAGAATACCTTGTTCTCTCACATAGTCTTAGTGTGCTTTCTCATTTCTTCATATTTCTCCATACAGTGCTTGTGCATCCTCTCTCCTCGAGAGGACACAAAGAAGTTCTCTAATGCAACCAGACCAAAGCTAGATGTGGCAGAGTTATTATAAACATAGTAAAATTAAGGCATTGAAACTTCTTATAGGGAGCACTGTAGTGGAAGTCCATGGCTTCCAAAATCATTCTTCACCCGTTTCTGTGGATAAAAACATTAAAACATTATTATAGACATCTATAAAGAGCAGTTGATTGAAAACCTGCTCATCTAAACAGCTGTATCCGCTTTTGATGGGAGATTTTAGTCCCTTGATAATTAAGGAAACTATTGACAGAAAGACCTTTTATGCTATTATATTGTGTAGGGTTGTTACAATTGGGAATTTTGTTTGTGTATTGCTCTTTGAGTAGCTCATTTAGGGTCGGATTGGTTAGCACAAATGTTGTGAGTTCTTTTTTGTCTGAGAATGTTTTTAACCCTCTCTCCCATGCAAATAGTTTCTTTTCTTTTCTCTTTTTTTTGGGGGGGGCACACCTAGTGATGCTTAAGGATTGCTCCTGCCATGCACTCAGAAATTGCTCCTGCTTGGAGGATCATATGGGATGCCGAGGGGATTGAACCTCGGTCTGTCCTAGGTTATTGTATGCAAGGTAAATGCCCTATCACTTGTGCCACCTCTCTGACCCCTGAAAGTTTCTTTTATTTAATAGTTTGAATATGTCATTCCATTCTTTTCTTGACTGGATTGTTTCAAATGGAAGATCTTTTGATTCTTATGTTTTTCCTTTATACTTGAGGTTTTTCTTATCTCTTACTGCTTTTAAGAGCCCATCTCTGTTTGTTTGGGTTTTTTCCATTTTGATTATTAAATGTCTTGGGGTTGTTCTGTTAGGGTCTATTTTGTTGGCACTTTTTTGCCTCTTAGATTTATTGAGAAACCTCTTTCCCAAGAATGGGGAAGTTCTCTCTATTATCTCCCTCACTACTTGCTCTATCCCTTTCCCATTTTCTTCCCATTCTGCTATTCATTTTTTTTTGTTCATTAAGTACCTTATATTTTCCTCCAATATTTTTTATCTTCTTTCTCTTTTGTCTTCTTTGTCACTGCTGGCTTGTAATTTTTACTCAAGTTTGTCTATGTGATTCTCCACTTGTGTAATTATACTATTATGGCTTGCTAACATTTTTTTAGTTCCTTGAGTTCCATTTATATGGATCCTCTCATTTTCTGAAAGAGTTTTTCTTTGAGTTGGTTGAATTTATTGTCTATAGATTTCTTAATTTTGCAGGCTAGTGACTCCTTGATTTGATTTATGTCCTCATCTATAAGGTTCAGGAGTTTGGGTAGACTTGGTGATTTGCCAGTATTTCTCTTCAAATACCCCACTGTAGGTGTGTTCCTTAGCTTCACCATTGATCTTTGCATTATTGGTTTGGAATGCTGGAGATCAGAGTGTTTAAGAAGTGTTCTATTAAATTGTTTGTATGAAATGTGGCCTAAAATATATCTTCTTTAGAGGTTATTTTTTAAAAGTAGCAAAGTTGTCTAAGTATGATAAAGTAGTGCATGCTAGTTTATTGGTTAGTTCAGCAAGATTTTGAGCTGTATATTTTCTTTTTTATTTATTGTGACCAATGTGAATTACAAGTCTTCCACAGTTATATTTAAGGTACAAAGCGACAGTGAATTAGGGCAATTCCCACCACCAGTGTTGTCCTCCCTCAACCCCTGTTCCCAGCATGCATCCCATACCTCCCCCCTTTGCTCCCTAGACTGCTAGTGTAGGCAGTCTTTTTTGTATATCTCTTGGGTTTTTTGTTTGTTTGGGGGGGCACACCCAGTGATGCTCAGGGGTTACACCTGGCTATGCGCTCAGAAATCACTCCTGCTTTGGGGAACGATATGTGATGCTAGGGATAGAACTGTGGTTCGTCCTAAGTCAGTCACGTGCAAGGCAAATGCTCTACCGCTGCACTATTTCTCCAGTCCCTTTTGTATACGTCTTGATGTAGATTGGGTAGCTTTATTCTGTTGTTGATGACTTTTGGGTTTGGTGTTTTCATCTGATCATTTTTATTTCCACTCATTGTTCATCTGACTGTTTGCTCCTGGTACCATTCACTTTTTCCCCTTCATTTATGAGGCAAAACAAAATGATTCAAGCACTGTGATTCTGTTGGAAAAAAGAAAGAAAGAAAGAAACGATGCTGGGAGGGGTCTGTCTAGGAGCTATCAATATCAATTTAAAAGGAGAAAGGGGAAAAAGAAGAGGAAAAAAGAGAAAGGAAAGAAAATAAGCAGGCACTGACAAGAAACATGACAGGAAAAATAAATACAAGTTAAAATGGCTACAATGTAAGAAAAGAAAAAATATAAGAAAAGGGGGGAGAAAGGAGTGTGTGTGGCAAGGTTTTGTGTCTTATTTTCTTTCTTTTTGGGTCACATTCGGCAGTTCTCAGGGCATACTCCTGGCTCTGTGCTCAGAAATCGCTCCTAGCAGGCATGGGGAACTATATGAGATGCCGGAATTAGAACCATCTTCCATTCTGGATCGGCTGCAATGCAAAGCAAACGACCTACCACTGTTCTGTTTCTCCACCACCACCACCACCCCCATTTTGCATAAGCACACAGTATTGGAAAAATTAGAAAGGAAATTCCTTTGGCCAAAAAGATACTGTGTTTTTTCACACTTCAAGAATATTGTCATGGGAACAATGACAGGCTCATTGGAAAGATAGTAAGTGTGTAGGGTATTTGTTTTGCATGCAGCCAGCTCAGTTTTAATTCCTGGTTCCAAGACCTGCCAGGAGTTATTTATGAGCACAGAACTAGGAGAAAATCTTGAGCTCTGCCAGGCATAGCCCCAAGACAAAAAAAGACAAAATGAAACTATAAGATTTCACCTTGCACCAGTGAAACTGGCTTATTCAAAAACAGAACTAAAACAACCAGTATTGGCATGCATTTGGGATAAAAGAAATCCTCATACACTGCAGTTGGGAATGCCAATATTTTAATATTTTTGTAAATTAATTTGAACACTTTAAAAAATAAGTATGGAGTTTCCATATGACCAAGTTATTTCACTTTTGTGTGTGCATCTCAAGGACAGAGGACTCTATTTAAGAAAGATATTTCACCCATCTGTTCACAGAAACATTATTCACAATATCCAGAATCTGTAAGCAGCATAGTGTCTAAGCATAGGTTACTGAGTAAAAAATGCTGGTATATGTTCACAATGGAATTCTACTTAGCTAGAAGAAAAGACAAAACCATGTAATTTGTCACTATGTAAATAAAACTGGAGGGTATAATACTGAATGAAGTCAGTTAGAATGAAAGAGAAATATTTGGGACTTAAAGACACACCGTGAGTCAGCCACAAATATCCAAAGTCAACATAACTGGCATACACAGCTGAGGTGTGTATGTGAGAGTGATATTGATAGGAAGGAAACTGGTGATGGATGGGTTTGTTGTGGGACTAATGTCCACAAGAAATCATTATGTTTAATATTGTAGGTAAAAATTAAACAAAATAAAATTTAAAAATAGGAGAGAGAAAGAAACTGAATGATCTTTCTCATATGTGGGGTATAAAGAAGTAAAGTAATAGAATAACAAACCATGGAAAACAACAGAACTGATTTATAAGATAGAGTTTATAATGTTAGTGAGGCATGGAGTGTAGAAAAGAAAGAGGGCTGAAGAAGATCGTCCCTGACGATCTAGGGACAATGTTTGAGCTAAGAGACACCCTGTTGTGGGGTGATCTAATAGTGAATTTTGTATACAAGAAACTCTACTGTTGACAGTATTGTCAAAGTGTAATGTACAGCGACTTAAAAAAAATAAAATAGCATTCCTTACATTTATTTACCCTATGGTGATTTCCTTGTGGGTCTTAACTTTAAATATACTAGCACTGAAAAATCTATATTCCATTGTTAATGTAATTTTAAGGAGATTACTGTCAATGTATGTTTAAGGGGTAAGGAGCTCTTCCCTGTAATGGCGATGGGACTGGGACACGCCCCCCCCTGTAAAGGACAACTACCCTAATATAAAAAGGTAAAGTCTGGCAGTTGTGGGGATTCATGATAATACCGAATCAGAGACAGCAAGCTGAGGGAACAGAAGTCCACTGCCCCCTTCCCCTGAACAGGTCAGGCTTAACACACAGCACCAACAAAATGCAACTTGCTCCACCTTTCTCTCTCTCTTTTCCAGAGCTACAGGCCTCCTCATTCCTCCTGGCTCTCTAGCTAGTGATCTCTCTTTCTCTCTTGCTCAAGCCCTTGGACAAACGTAAGGAAATGCACAGCAATAGAGAGCAAGGTTGCTTCAAATTCCCTCCCCTCCCTTGCCGTCCTCTCCCCTCCCTTCACTCCCCTCTTCTTCCCCCCTCTTCTCCTCTCTCCTCCCCCTTCTCCCCTCCCCTCCTTTCCACTTCTCTCCCCTCCCTTTCTCCACTCCCATCCCTTCCTTCTCTCCTCCCCTCATCTCCCCTCCCCTCCCCTTCTCTTCCTTCCCCTTCTCCTTTATCCTTCCCTCCTCTTCCCTCCTGTCATCTCATCCTCTCTCCTCCTCTCCCCTCCCTTCCCTTCTCCTCTCCCTTCCCCTCTACTATCCTTTTCCCTCTCCTCTTTCCTCCCATCCCCTCTCCTCTTCTCTTCTCGCCCTTCCTTCCCTTCTTCTCCCCTCCTCTCCTCTCCCTTCCTCTCCCTTCCCCTCCTTTCTCCTCCCTTTCCCTCCTCTCCTCTCCCTCGGAATACTTATACTAAGTTTTGGTTCGCTATATTTGGCATCCCTGGGTGTCCCATGGCAGATAGCACACAGATCAGTTGGGGATAATTGAACCCTGGTCCTTTGCAAAGAACTAAAAGTGGAAACCTTGAGGAGACAAAGATGTGAGCTATAGAATGAATGTTGAGAGATAAATTAAAAAGTGAGAAATTAAAGTGAGACAGTAACGAAAAGATGAGAAAAATGAGAGAGCAAAAAAAATTTAGACAGCAAAAGATATTTAGAGAGAAAAACGAGAAAAATAAAGAAAAAAGTAATCAAAAAAGAAGAAAAAAAAACAAAGAAAATGAGCAAAAGAGTTTTTTTAAAATAGAGAATATTGGGGCCGCAGAGATAGCATGGAGGTAAGGTGTTTGCTTTGCATGCAGAAGGAAGGTGGTTAGAATTCTAGGATCCCATATGGTCCCCCCCCCCCCGAGCCTGCCAGAAACGATTTCTGAGCGTAGAGCCAGGAAGGACCGCTGAATGCTGCCAGGTGTGACCCAAAATACAAACAAAAAAATAGAGAATATATACCCGTAGATAGTGGAAAACTGACAAACTCACAAGGTCCTTTGTCAGCATGAAGGAGATAGAAAGACTTCAACACTCCAGTTACCCAAAGGATCAGAGTTTTAAACTTTCTTAAAATAAGCTTAGATTTTAGAAACTAAGCAATTACTATTTATCTTCCATATAGAAACATTGTTTTGTTTCTTTCATACACTTTCTCTCTCGGCTCTGGAACTTTCAAATTAACACCCAGGACAAGCAGAAAACACAGCTGTCTAGAAGACTTGCAGAAAACACAGCTGTCTAGAAGACTTGCAGAAGATTTTATCCTGGGGCCAGAGCAATAGTGCAGTGATAGGGTGTTTGCCTTGCAGCGGCTGACCTAGGACTGACCTGGGTTTGATCCCCAGCATCCCAAATGGTCCCCCAAGCCAGGAACGATTTCTGAGCACATAGCCAGGAGTAACCCCTGAGCATCACCATGTGTGACCCCCCAAAACAAACAAACAAAAAAAAACAAAGAAAAAACAAACAGAAGACTATCCTGACTAATCTCCACTAACAGCTGAAGAAAACACTCCATCGAGATTGGATTTATATAGGTTGACTATGAACAGAGTAGAGGGTCACTCTTCAAATTGGATTTATATAGGACTAATATGGACAATATAGAAGATAATTTTCCAGATTGGACTTACCTGGGCAATACTGTTTCATTTATGTACTATTTTAAAATTATTTTAACTGATATAAAAGAGGGAAATGCTAATGTATTTAAGAGATTACTGTCAATGTATCTTTAAGGGATGATAATGCACCCCTGTAATGGCAGTTGGAATGAGATGTACCCCCCTGTAATGGACAACTGCCGTAGTTCAAAAAGGTAAAGCATGGCAGCTGGGGGGGGGGCAGGAAAAATGGCATAGCAGAGAATGCTGGCCGGGGCATCAACTCTCCTCTCTGTCAAACTCCCAGGCTAGGCTTTGTAGCCAGTAATCTCTCTCTCTCTCTCTCTCTCTCTCTCTCTCTCTCTCTCTCTCTCTCTCTCTCTCTCTCTCTCTCTCTCTCCTGTTTCAGTTAACTACATTTTGGACTACCAGGGTTGGCCCTGGCAGGCCAGTACAAAATACTCAGTGAATTTAGTCATTGTTGGAGTTTTTTTAAATAAAAACAATTATTGCTATGTTAACTTGTATATCAACCAAATTTTCACTTGAACAGAAAAGTTCTAGGTTCTCTGACCTGTAGTGGCATATTATTCTCTCTATATATTTGCTTATTTATCATAGTCTTATTTATGAAGGCAAAAATTTTAAAGGCAACAAATAATTCTAAAACACAGACTTAGAAAAACAAACATTAAAATTAAGAAATATGTCTATTAGTCGGAAATAATTTATTGTCTCTATAAAAGCCTAAATAAAAACCCTATAAAAAGTACACATTAGTTTGATGTGGTTTTAGAATGACAGCATGTTTCAGAGGTAGTACCAGTAAAATGTGATACAAGATTGCTAAAAAGAACAGCTCAATAAATAAATGCAAAACAACTTCAATTTTAGCAACATATAGTGAGTACACATTTGGTGAAAATAAGTATATTTTCATAAAAATAACACCTTGTTTTCATTTGTCCTGTAAGAAATAACAATGAAGAAATATTTGATCTATGGTGCTTACTATGGTGAGTAGACTCTCCCTGTGACATTAGAGACTATAATTTGGTGAAGAGCTTGTTAGAGTGCTACCTGCCTAGGATAAAACTAACTTTAAAAACAAAAAATACTTATTTGTTAGATTAAGTGGTATTAAAAATCCCTAGAGAAATAATCATCAGAATTTTCCTTTTAAAACTATTAAAATATGGTACACACAATATTTCTGTTATCTAATAAGAGTATTGTGCAGAAAACATAGGAGTCAAATTTTCAGAATTTTTAAAGGTGATCAGAAGCTACTATGCTAAGATGAGGAAACTATTTCTTGAAAATGAACAGAAGTTTCCTCCTATGTCTCAAAATATGTTAGAGAAATCATGATGCTGATAATGCTTCTAAATATTTTATCACATGTTTTCTTACAAATTTACAGACATCTGATTATATAAGTGACTTAAAGTTGGTGTTGCTGTCATTGAGGAAGTAATCAATGGGCATATTTTGAGGTCTTGGTAGTAAACAGTATACAAACTGCATTGGGCAGCAGTCTATTCATCTTCAAGAATAAAACTTTTATCACATGATTAAGATAGTAGTACAAAGTTCTGCTGTTGATAACCTTAAAACAAAATATTCCAAGTTCCACAAAGAGGTTAATTTTCTTCATATTTTTCACAGTTGCTGATATTTCTATTATCCAATTCTCAGTTTCTTATGACTAATCTTATAGGAATATGAGTATAGTGCCTTTATTTATTTCAGTGGATATTCTGAAAGTTAAGGATTGTTAGATACACATTTTAGAAACTGTAAACAAAAAGTACAAAAGTAAATAAGGCATAAAACACAGCTTAAAAAGAAAAAAAGGTGTGTTTTTAATGTTGAGATCTGTCTTCATGAGAGATGCTTCAAAGATTTATAGTGTGTTTCAATATTGTATGAAAGCCTCAAAAACTATCTGTTTTACTCGCTCAAGTCATAAAGATGCTCATAAAAGCAATAAGATTTGGTATAATTTGTTCTTGACTAAAATGTCTCAAAAACAGTCCCAGTCTAACGTGATAATATACTTCCTACATAATAGATTTCTAATAAGTGATTTTGGAATAATTTTTAAAATACGCAGTACAGAATTTAAATTTTTTTCAAATAAAATATTTCCATGATACATCTATTTCCTTTGGTTTCTTATATAGAACAGTCATATTTCATTTTATAAGTGTATTCATTCCAATGATAGCAAAAGAAATACTTCTGGTGCTGAAACAGTAAATATTTAGACAAAAGATTAAGCTTACTACTTTTGTTTTTAGTGTCCATCTTTGACTAATATTCCTAGGAGTCACACCTAGCATAATCCTTAAATCTGTTTAAAATTATTTTACTTTGTAAATGGAAAAAATAGTTTATCATGAGGTTTATGGCTTGCTGGGAGTAGAAAGTCTATACCTTATAACAATAGCACAATATTTTTAGAGAATAATTATTAGGGTGAAAATACAATCAATAGAAATGGAAAATGTTAGAGGGAATAATCTATTGATGTTAAAGAGATACTACAAGCGTTAAGGAGTTTGCCTTGATTGTGTCCAATCCTGTTTGATAACTCACAGCATATGTGCTCACAAACACTGCCAGGACCATGCCCAGAGCAGAGCATGGATGTGGCCAAACCATTCGCCCTCATCCCAAAAAAAAACAAATAAAAAATGTTTGAATAGAGACAGAGGAAAATATGGTTTAAATATATGATATCAACATCATTAAAGAGACTGGAAGTCTTATAACTTATTTATATTATTTTAAGAAAGGTTTTGGATTTGATATTTATAGCATGGACTTTCATATTTTTTAAAATTTATATCACTGATATTTTTTCGTACAATCAAAGGTTCTGTTACTCAGCACTGCTTTCTCAGTTTGTTACTAACTAGTCAATAAGAAGTATTAAACTAAATTTTAAAAGAACCATATGATTCTCAGCTAGAAGGGAGCATACCTGACTGTATAAATATTGATACTAACAAAAGAACAAAAAGAGTAGTATGGCAGCAATATTAAATCAAACAGATAGTTGAGAAAATGAATAATTTTAATTCATCATAGAAAGTTGTATTATAAGAGGATAGGACATTTAAAGATACTAAAATCATGACAAATTCTCTGCATTCAAAAGTTGGTATCTATGAGTTTCAAAATCAAAACTTGTTTTATTTACCAACTATTAAAATACACAAACCAAAGAGGAAAATCATGATCTAGCCACTTAATCTTTCAGGTATAAATAGTAATTAAAACTTGTGAAGCAAGGGGCTGGAGTGGTAGCACAGCTGGTAGGCATTTGCCTTGCACTTGGTTAATACATGTTCGAGTCCCGGCATTCTATATGGTCCCCCAGAGACTGCCAACAGTGACTCCTGAGTACAGAGCCAGTAGTAACACCTGTGAGCCACTGGGTATGGCCTCCAAAAAGAAAATTAAAAATCAAAATAAAATAAAATAAAATAAAAACTTTTAAAGCAGTTTCATATTGCTAACTCACGATATATGGAAGTATGCACAGATGAAGCATCCAATATTTTCCTTTATATGGATTTGGGTAATGACAATCACTGCCCTTGATAAAAAGGTTTTATAGGAATTGCTTTTTTGTTTGCTTGTTTGTTTGATTGTTTTAGGGCCACATCGGTGGTGCTCAGGAGTTACTCTTGGCTATGTGCTCAGAAATTAGTACTGGAAGGCTCAGGGGACCATATGGATTGCTGGGAATCAAACCTTCATCAGCCGCATGAAAGGTAAACTCCCTCCCTTTGGTGTTATTCCTCTGAACCCAAGTTTTATAAGAATTGTTTACAGTGCCTTGCATATGGTACATTATAAAAAATCTTTAATAAGGTGGCTATTTTAACAATTTGCTCATAGAATAGTACCAATAAATTCAAGAATTGTATTGTAAAACATAAGTAGTATCACTTTAAAATATATTATCTAAGCTTGACTCTCAAACAATGAATTCATATTTCAAATAAATTTCTTGCTCTGTAGCCATTATATCTCATTCTTTAACAGACATCTTGTTTCAACAACACATTTTTCCAACTGAATTATTTCAGGGCAGAAGAATTTAGTTATCTTTAGATGCATATCTGTCAGGCAAGCAATAGACTACATATATCACCCTTATCCTCGAGTCACAAACTGTCTGAGGCATTTTTCTCTGATAAAGAAGACACAGTGAGTGATATATCAAGAGGCTCTGGTGAAGTATGATCAAAATCCAGTTCTTCTAATTCAGGAGGTAAATCTGACAGTAGTGCCTGAGAGAGAAAAAATATGTTTGAATGAATCATAACAATTTTCAATTTTATGTTAGTAACATGAACATCTAAATTTGGTTATTCATATAAATGTAAAGAAAGGTGAAATTCTCTTTTAGGATATTGTACAATATCTTAATTCAAATGATACGTAGTAACAGGATATTAAATCTTGATAATATGAATTGCACAGGATAGTAATATGGAAATGAACCATAATTTAAGCCAATAATTAGATGGTTTCATAAGCATAATTTTTATACTAGTTTTGAGAATGCCATGTCTGAGAATGCATTGATGAGTACTCTAACATTGTTATGTATTGATATAGTCCTGTATGTTTATTTCATACAGGAAAAAAGACATTTCAACAAAGATTATTTTGTTAGGAAAGCATGTATTTTTTATCTATTTTACTTTAATAACTTGAGAAGACAAACTGATTTTTTTCTTTCCTAAAATTATACATATATCTACAGATGGCTAAGCACCCACCAGAGCAACTTAACCACCAAATCTGGTTGTATAAAATGCATGAGAGGAAAGTCTATTTGTAGTCATTAAAATAAACCAAAATTCATGAACTAAGTTTTGTCATGTTAAAATATTTTCGTTTGATGTTGCAGAACATGCATATAGACAGAAGTAAATAATAAAATCAACTTTCCTGTCACAGAGAATAGTGATGTTAATTTGAATACAAGAAATAGTTAACTAAATTACTGATTTACTGTTTATAATTTAAAAATTGTGAAGTATTACATGAAAATTTATTCATTTTCTTTTTCGGATATTTTTGCCACCACCAGCAATATTCAGGAGGCTACTCCTTGCTCTGCACTGAGAAATTACTACTGGCTGTGCTTGGGGACCAGATGGACCAAACTTATGTCTGCCACATGTAAGGCAAGTTCCCTATCAATTGTACTATTGCTCTGGCCCTGTTTTTGTTTTTTTTAATAATTTTTTATCGAAACCAATGAGAATTACAAGTCTTTCACAGTTGGATTTAAGGTACATAGTGACAGTGAACTAGGGCCATTCCCATCACCAGTGTTGACTTCCCTCCACCCTTGTTCCCAGCATGCAACTCATACCTCCACCATTAGCCCCCTGGATTGCTAATGTAACAAGTCCCTTTGTCTATAGCTTATTATAGTTTGGATATTTTGATTCTATTGTCATTGATTTTGGTTTGGGTATTAAAAATGATCAAATCATTTTTTAATTTCCACTCAATGTTCCTGAGACCGCTTGGCCCCTGAGTCCCATCTACTTTATTACCTCAGTTTGTAGGAAGACATAGAATTATGAGTCAAAACAAGATGATGTATGTTCTATGCTTTTGTAAAAAAAAAAAGAGTGGGTGGAAGCTATTAAATGACAAGCTACACAATCTCTGTTCCCTGGTTTTGACCTGAGCTCTTATCCCAAGCAAGACTTTGCTACTAGAATTTCTTACTAAGCAGAACCAAACAATGCCCACCGAAAAGGATGAAGGAAGCTATCTCTACATATGAAAATAAACACACTAAGAGTTATTAATATTAAGGAAATAAACATACAAAGAAAATATAGATATCCCTCTTAAGTGTTTTGAGATAGTCTTAGAAGGGAATAAGTTCCAGGGCAGATTTTCTTTATTTTTTCTTCTTTTTTTTTCTTTAACCAACTTTATTACATACATGATTGTATTTGGGTTTCAGTCATGTAAAGAACACCAACCATCACCAGTGCAACACTCCCATCACCAATGTCCAAAATCTCCCTCCTCCCCACCAAACCCCCGCCTGTATTCTAGACAGGCTTTCTATTTCCCTCCTACATTCTCATTATTAGGATAGTTCAAAACATAGTTATTTCTCTAACTAAACTCATCCCTGTTTGCGGTGAGCTTCATGAGGTGAGCTGTAAATTCCAGCTCTTTTCTCTTTTGTGCCTGAAAATTCTTATTGCAAGAATGTCTTTCATTTTTCTTAAACCCCATAGATGAGTGAGACCATTTTGCGTCTTTCTCTCTCTCTGCCTTATTTGACTCAGAAGAATAAATTCCATGTACATCCATGCATAGGAAAACTTCATGACTTCATCTCTCCTGACAGCTGCATAATATTCCATTGTGTATATGTACCACTGTTTCTTTAGCCATTCATCTGTTTAAGGTTATATTGGCTATTTCCACAGTCTTGCTATGGTAAATAGTGCTGCAAGGAATATAGGTGTAAGGAAGGGATTTTTGTATTGTATTTTTGTGTTCCTAGGGTATATTTCTAGGACTGGCATAGCTGGGTCGTATGGGAGCTCGATTTCCAGTTTTTGGAGGAATCTCCATATTGCTTTCCATAAAGGTTGAACTAGACGGCATTCCCACCAGCAGTGGATAAGAGTTTCTTTCTCTCCACATCCCCGCCAGCACTACTTATTCACATTCGTTGTGATGTGTGCCAATCTTTGAGGTGTGAGGTGGTACCTCATAGTTGTTTTGATTTGCATCTATCTGATGATTAGAGATGTGGAGCATTTTTTCATGTGTCTTTTGGCCGTATGTATTTCTTCTTTGTAAAAATATCTGTCCATTTCTTCTCCCCATTTTTTGATGGGATTAGATGTTTTTTTCTTGTAAAGTTCTGTCAGTGCCTTGTATATTTTGGATGTTAGCCTGTTATCTGATGGGTATTGAGTGAATAGTTTCTCCCACTCAGTGGGTGGCTCTTGTATCCTGGGCGCTATTTCTTTTGAGGTGCAGAAGCTTCTCAGTTTAATATATTCCCATCTGTTAATTTCTGCTTTCACTTGTTTGGAGAGAGCAGTTTCCTCCGTGAAGATGCTTCTAGTCTCAACGTATGGAGTGTTTTAGCTACATGTTGCTCTATATATCTTATGGTTTTGGATCTTATATCGAGGTCTTTCATTCATTTGGATTTAAGCTTCTTACATGATGTTAGCTGGGGGTCTAAGTTCAATTTTTTTGCAACTGGCTAGCCAGTTGAGCCAACACCACTTGTTGAAGAGGCTTTCTTTGCTCCATTTAGGATTTCTTTCTCCTTTATCAAAAATTAGGTGATTGTATGTCTGGGGAACATTCTCTGAGTATTCAAGCCTATTCCACTGATCTGAGGGCCTGTCTTTATTTCAATACCATGCTGTTTTGATAATTATTGCTTTTTAGTACAGTTTAAAGTTGGGGAAAGTAATTCCTCCCATATTCTTTTTTCCCAATGATTGCTTTAGCTATTCTAGGGTGTTTATTGTTCCAAATGAATTTCAAAGTGCCTGATCCACTTTCCACTTCTTTGAAGAATGTCATGGATATTTTTAGAGGGATCGCATTAAATCTGTACAATGCTTTGGGGATTATTGCCATCTTAATGACGTTAATCCTGCCAATCCATGACAAGGTATGTGCTTCCATTTCCACGTGTCCTCTCTTATTTCTTGGAGCAGAGTTTTATAGTTTTCTTTGTATAGGTCCTTCACATTTTTTTGTCAAGTTTATTCCAAGATATTTGGGTTTGTGTGGCACTATTGTGAATGGGGTTGTTTTCTTAATGTCCATTTCTTCCTTATTACTATTGGTGTATAGAAAGGCCATTGATTTTTGTGTGTTAATTATGTAGCCTGCCACTTTGCTATGTGAGTCTATTGTTTCTAAAAGCTTTTTGGTAGAGTCTTTAGGGTTTTCTAAGTAGAGTATCATGTCATCTGTAAACAATGAGAGCTTGACTAATTCCTTTCTTATGTGGATTTCCTTGATATCTTTTTCTTGTCTAATCACTATAGCAAGTACTTCCAGTGCTACGTTGAATAGGAGTGGTGAGAGAGGACAGCCTTATCTTGTGCCAGAATTTAGAGAAAAGGCTCTTAGTTTTTCTCCATTGAGGACAATATTTGACTCTGGCTTGTGGTAGATCCCTTAACTATATTGAGAAAGGTTCCTTCCATTCCCATCTTGCTGAGAGTTTTGATCAAGAATGGGTGTTCGACCTTATCTAATGCTTTCTCTGCGTCTATTGATATGATCGTGTGATTTTTATTTTTATTGTTGTTGATGTTGTGTATTATGTTGATAGATTTATGGGTGTTAAACCAGCCTTACATTCCTTGAATGAAACCTACTTGATCATAGTGGATGATCTTCTTAATGAGGCAGTGAATCCTATTTGCCAGGATTTTGTTGAGGATCTTTGCATATGTATTTATCAGCGATATTGGTCTGTATTTTTCTTTTTTGGTAGCATCTCTGTCTGGTTTAGGTAACAAGGTGATGTTGGCTTCATAAAAACTATTTGGAAGTTTTCCTGCTTTTTCGATTTCATGGAAGAGTCTTGCCAAGATTGGTAGTAGTTCCTCTTGAAAGGTTTGAAAGAATTCATTAGTAAATCCATCTGGGCCTGGGCTTTTGTTTTTGGGCAACATTAGATTACTGTCTTAATTTCCTCAATAGTGATGGGTGTGTTTAGATATAAGAGTCCAAAAATTTATCCATGTCTTTCAGGTTTTCATTTATAGTGGCATAGAGTTTCTCAAAGTAGTTTCTGATTACCCTTTGAATCTTTACCATATCAGTAGTGATCTCTCCTTTTTCATTCCTAATACGAATTACCAAGCTTCTCTCTCTTTCTTTGTTAGCTTTTCCAGTGGTCTATCAATCTTGTTTATTTTTTCAAAGAACCAACTTCTGCTTTCGTTGATCTTTTGGATTGTTTTTTGGGTTTCCACTTCATTGATTTCTGCTCTCAGCTTTGTTATTTCCTTCTGCCTCCCTATTTTTGGGTTCTTTTGTTGAGCACTTTCTAATTCTATGAGCTGCGTCATTAAGCTATTCAGGTATGCCCTTTCTTCCTTCCTCGTGTGTGCTTGCAAGCTATAAATTTTTTTCTCAGTACTACTTTTGCTGTGTCCCATAGGTTTTGATAGTTTGTGTCTCCATTGTCTTTTTTTTTCAAAAAGGTTTTGATTTCCTCTTTGATTTCATCTCAGACTCACTGGCTATTCAGTATTAGGCTGTTTAACTTCCAGGTATTAAAGTTTTTCTTCTCTGTCCCTTTGTAGTTCACATATAATTTCAGGGCTTTGTGGTCAGCGAAGGTAGTCTGCAAAATTTCTATCCTCTTGATATTATGGTGGTATATTTTATGTGCTAGCATGTAGTCTATCCAGAGAATGTCCCATTTACATTAGGGAAGAATGTGTATTCATGTTTCTGGGGGTGGAGTGTCCTGTATATATCTACTAGGCCTCTTTCTTCCATTTCTCTGTTCAGGTCTACTATATTTTTGTTGGGTTTCAGTCTGGTTGACCTGTCAAGTGTTGACAATGCCGTGTTGAGGTCTCCCACAATTATTGTGTTGTTATTGATATTATTTTTCAGATTTGTCAATAAATTTATTAAATATTTTTATGGCCCCTCATTTGGTGCATATATGTTTAGGAGAGTGATTTCTTCCTGCTATACATATCCCTTGATTAATACAAAATGTCCATCTTTGTCCCTTACAACTTACCTAAGTATAAAGTTTGCATCATCTGATATTAGTATGGCCACTCCAGCTTTTTTTTTTTGGGTATTGTTTGCTTGTTTGATTTTCCTCCAGCCTTTTATTTTGAGTTTATATTTGTTCTGACTATTCAGGTGCGTTTCTTGTAGGCAGCAGAAGGTTGGATTGAGTGTTTTGATCCATTTTGCCACTCTGTGTCTCTTAACTGGTGCATTTAGTCCATTGACATTGAGAGAAAGAATTGTCCTGGGAGTTAGTGCCATCTTTATATCGAAGTTTGGTGTGTCTGTTGGTCAGTCTTTTCTTAAAGTAGGCCATTCAGTTTTTCTTTTAAGAATGGTTTTGAGTCTGTAAAGTTTCTGAGCTGTTGTTTGTCTGTGAAACCATGTATTGTTCCTTCAAACCTGAAAGTGAGTTTTGCTGGATGCAGTATTCTAGGCGAAGCATTTATTTCATTGAGTTTTGTCACTATGTCCCACCACTGCCTTCTGGCCTTGAGTGTTTCCGGTGACAGGTCTGCAGTTAATCAAGGATGTTTCCTTGAATGTAATTTCTCTTTTCGATCTTGCTGCTTTCAGAATTCTGTCTCTATCTGTGGGATTCGTCATGGTGACTAGGATGTGTCTTGGGGTGTTTTTCCTGGGGTCTCTTTTAGTTGGTACTCTTTGGGCGTGCAGGATTTTATTGCATGTATTCATTATCTCTGGTAGTTTCTCTTTAATGATATTTTGACCGTTGATTTTTCCTGGAGATTTTCTTCCTGGGTCTCTGAGACTTTAATGATTCTTAAGTTGTTTCTGTTGAGCTTATCATAGACTTCTATTTTCATCTTTGAGTAATTTTCCCATTGTTTGATCATTTGCTTTGAGAATTTTTCCCAATTTCTTCTGCTCTGTGGAATTGTTATTCACCTCATCTTCCAGTGTACTAATTCTATCCTCAGCTGCTTTTAACCTGTGGGAAAGCTCAACCATGTTTTTCTTCAATTCATCTACTGAGTTTTTCAGACCTGTTATTTGACCTGAAATTTCAATTTGGAGTGTTCTGATTTCTATCTTCATATTCTCTTGATTCTTATTAGTGTTCTCTTCTATACTTTGTTTGAGTTCTTTGAACATCTTCCATATTGCGACTCTAAACTCCTTATCTGAGAGACTGACTAGTTGGTTGGTCATGTTCAAGTCATCAGAGTTGCCATCTTCATTCTCTATGTCTGGCGCTGGCCTGCGTTGTTTCCCCATTGTCACACTTGTATTGTGGGTTTTTCTACGTGTTGTGGTTGTATTCATTGGCTAAATGATGTGCATGGTCGCGAAGTGAAGTGGAGCGGCCATGCTCCTCTGGCTCCTCCCTTTCTGGGCGTGTGGACTCACCTCCACGGAAAGCTCATGGGAAAGTGGGCCATCTGCCCATGAGCCACACACAGGATGAAATCAAGCCGAAAATGAAGCACAGCACAGAAGAGAGGCAGATAGGGGTACTGGCATCTGAGATCCAGCAGAGTTCAGTGGCTCCTCCCTTTCTTGGCATGTCGACTCACCTCCACGGAAGGCTCACGGGAAGACGGGCCATCTGCAGATGAGCCACACACAGGATAAAATCAGGCCGAAAATGCAGCACAGCACAGAAGAGTGGCAGATAGGGGTGCTGGCATCTGACATCCAGCAGAGTTCAGTGGCTCCTCCCATTTTCCCAAATTAATTTTTTAAAAGAAGCAGGATGGGGGGAGGGGGTGGCAGGCATTCTCTTGCACTGCATGGCTCTGGAGGCCCAGGGCAGATTTTCATCCTGTACTGTGGCCCTTTGGAATCTTAGAAATGGTTTGGAGCAGTAAGGGATCATGTATTGTCCTCGAGATGGGAAACACTTTTGAGCTGAATTATGGCTCGGTTTCTGAGCAAGTTTAAGTGGTGCCGTTTGTTGTGTTGACCTGACTTATGGTGCAGTGGTAATCAATGATCAAAGAAAAATAATAAATTCAGTCAATCAATAACCAATTAAGCACAAAAGTAGGGTTTATTGGCAAACATATGAAAATTTTTTTAAAATAAAAATATTATTATACTGCATTCATTAAATGTGAAAGTTATAAGTCTTAATTTATTAATATTAATTAATTAATTTATTTATTTATAATTTTCTTGTTCTAAATGAGAGTATCTGTAAAAGATACTTGAAGTCATTACATAATTTCTCAGGTCCTATATTGCTGAAACAAGGTGCAGACTCTGTTTTACTGCTGAGTCTAACTGAAAAAAGTGCTGACAATGACAAATATAGTCTATTAGAAATATATCAGTGGATATAGTTGAGTTTTCAATTTGAAGAATACATATTAAAAAACCAAAGTGTCTCAGAGTACGCTAAATAATCATATGCTTAGGGACTTGGATAATTAAATGAAGAAACTCAACAATATTCGAAATTCTAATGAAGAAATTTTTGACTCAGAAAAGAACTATTATCTATGTATTTATCTTAGCATTTCATTTATTTGATTGACTAAAACAATTTTATATTAAATAAGAAAACAAAATCTATGTCCTTATACAACACTACTAATATATTAACTCTACTATTTCTTTTCAGTAACTTACTGATTTGTAACACTGTCATACTGAACAAATTTTTGGATTATTTCCGTTTGTAGAAATGCATTTTATAGACACTAAAGTAAATTAAAATTAAATTTTTACTATAGGATTTGCATTATTTTATCTTCAGATTTGGTGCAGCACTACTCAAGAATTACAGTTCCTTGAGTTCTCAGTAGTAAGCCCTGAGCCCCACCAAGTGTGGACCAAATATCAAGAGAAATTAGAAAAATATATTATCTGTGCGTTTATAGTACTTATTCTAGGCTCTAGGGTGAGAATGCCAAGATCCTTTTTTTTGCCAAACCTAGTGGAATACCCCATTTTTTAAATTATATTTATTTAAACACCGTGATTACAAATATGATTGTAGTTGTATGATTTTCAGTCATGTAAAGAGCACCCCCCTTCACCAGTGCAACATTCCCACCACCAATGTCCCAAAACTCCCTCCTCCCCACCCCACCCACACGTGTACTCGAGACAGGCTTTCTATTTCCCTCATTCATCCACATTGTAAGGATAGTTCTCAATGTAGTTATTTCTCTAACTGCACTCATCACTCTTTATGGTGAGCTTCATGTCATGAGCTGCACCTTTCAGCCCTCATCTCTTTTGTCTTTGAGAATCATTGCAAAAGTGTCTTTCATTTTTCTTAAAACCCATAGATGAGTGAGACCATTCTGCATCTATCTCTCTACCTCTGACTTATTTCACTCAGCATAATAGATTCCATGTAGATCCATGTATAGGAAAATTTCAATGTAGAATATGCAAATTCCAGGATCTTTAATATAGAAACCTGGTGCCAACAACAGAGACTGTAAAAAATAAAAGTGTATTAGCACTACAGACAATGACTTGGATTGGACAAACTAGTTTGCCTGGAGCCTAGAGTTGGTCTTATGCCAGGAAACTTCAGGGGTAGGGTCTCCTTGTATTTAGGCCAAGGCTTTTCCTTTCCATGTCCCTCAATTTTGATGGGCCTATGCAAACAATAGTTGCCACTCTAACACAGTTTTTACTGTGCTCCTTTGACTCTAATCCTTAAAATAAAACCACTTAAACTTTTTAGGTTAACTTAAACTAATATGCATGTGCATGGCAATGTGAAAGAATACTATGCCTTCAATGTTTAAGGAGTTACATAAGTTTTATGGCTTTGGATTACTTTGTGTAATGCTAAGAAATATTTTATGTACTACAATCTGGGGACTTGGACAAAGTAATTGTACATACGTTTTGTTTTATTTTTCTTAATGTTCTTTGGATGAAAGTTCAAAATTAAGGTATCAGCAATGGGAATTCTTCTGAGAATTTTGTTTATGGGTGATTGTCCTTCCACTGTAACTTTACCTTGTCCTCTTTCTTTGCATCTTTGTTCTCATAATTAAAAATAAAAATTAAAAAAAGAAAAAACTGCCCATTAGTTAGTGGTATTGAGGAAATAACAGAGTCAGGATTCAGAAGAAATTTATGAAATCTGTGCACTATTCTTAGATGCCAAGAGACATAGAAACTGCAAGTTAATTTGGAATATTTTTATTTCAAAATCACTCTATAATTCTTGGGAATAGGATAAAACATCAAGTTATTTGTATGGTTATATTTGATTCTGTCTATTTACATCATTATCTAAAAGTTCATTGACCTTGTGAACATGTTCAAAACTATCACCTTATTCAAATATAACCTGTAAATATTTATTAAAAATATTTTCAATGTAGCACAGAATAAATATGGCTCATATAATAAAATATATAAATACAATTAGGAAATAAGCTGAAGACTCCTGTCTTGGAATACCTTGGTATATGTCACACTGAACAAATAATTAATGTGCATACTGGTCTGAACTTCATAAATAAATTACTTTAGTTTACTCTTTATCATTTATTGTTTGGGAGAAGTACACAGAAAATTTTGCTTTGAATAAGATGAGAATATTGATGTTAATCATAATATTTTACCTGTCTCAAATAGGATGCATAAGTGTAATCTTATTTAGGTATAAGAGTTATATTTTTTCTCTCTTGAAACATACTAAATAACAGTGTCTTATATTTCTTCCTAAATAATTGTTACCTTCATGTTATACTACTCATATTATATTTTACTTCTCAATGAATCAACTTTACATTTAAGAGACAACTTTGTTGTCATTAAGAGATGAATAAAACATTTAATCTAATTTTACTATTTTATTTGGAAAACAATTATAATACAAATTTGATAAGAAAACAGAACAGAAAATATTATTAGCAATAAATAGTATTAAAAATTCACAGTGATAAAAGACACATTATATTACCTCTTTGTGTACAGTAACCAAATACTTTTTAAACTGGAGAAAGGAAATATGTATGTACTGTAATCACAAAGAATTTAACAAATATGTTTTGTATATCTACCTTATTGAGTAATAGCATTTTATCCAAATATTGGTACTCCTTAATGGGGTGTGGAAAGTAATCTAATTTTAGGGAGAAAATAAATATCTTAATCTTTTTATTATAAAACGTTTCCCCATATGTATAAAATGTACCTTTCATTTTGGCAAATTACACTTATAAATATATATTGAGGAATTTCTGAAAATAAAAAGATTTCGCATATTTTTCTAACTTAAAGTTTTCTTAGAATCAACAAATCTGTTAACCAAATATTTCTATTAAATAAGTACACAAAAATAAACATTAATTCTGAAAAAAAAACTGCTAATAAAAGTCATGAAAGGAATAGTTCCTTTGTGTCTTCTGGTACCTACCTGCTGTTGTTCCTTATTGTCAGCTTTCATAGCTAGTATCAAGTTTCTAACGAATGTTCTAAGTTTAAAGTATTTTTGCTTTTGAACTTCCAGCTCATTTTCAATGAATCTAGCTTCTTCATTCTGAAGAAAACATCAAACAATGTAATTAACCTGTGCAAACCAAGAAATAATTGCACATTATACAAAATTCTAAAAATACAATATAAAACGTTAATAAGGATACAACTTTTAAGTAAATAACTTTATAAAAAATAAACACAAATAGAGATTCGCCTGTCACTTTCTTTAAGCAAATAAAGAATAAAAATAAAAGATGAAATATAGGGGGCCAGAGAGGTGGCATAAACGTTAGGGTATTTGCCTTGCATGCACTGGACTCTGGTTCAATCCCCTGGTGTCCCATATGTTCCCTCAAGCCAGGAGCAATTTCTGAGTGCATATCTCGTAGCAACCCTTGAGAGTCACCCGGTGTAGCCCAAAAAGAATTTTAAAAAAGATGAAATATAATAAAATAATTCCTAGAATGATAAAAATCAGAAAAGTTTTCTTCTTGTAGACTCCTCTTATTAACTAAATTAACATATTTAGATTAAATTTAATTATATAACCATATTACCTTGCTTAGGCACAGTATATTTATTATACTGAACATTCACATAAATAAAAATCTAAAACTAAATTTATTTTTATATTAAGAAGGGACTGATATTTTACTAATTTTTTGTTTTATTTTTGGGGAGCACACCTGGCGCTGCTCAGGGGTTACTGCTGGCTCTGTGCTCAGAAATCACCCCTGGTCAGGCTCGGGGTGATGGGATGCTGGAATCAAACCCAAGTTCGTTCCAGGTCATCCATGTGCAGGGCAAATGTCCTACTGCTTTGCTATCTCTCCACCCCCTCTTTTTTTTAAATTTTACTAATACTTAAAAAATAAGCTTCCTAATCTTTATCCCACCTTTAGTCTGATTTGAAAACTAAAATTTTTAATATAACAACTGATTTGTGACTCTGTTTCCCTGAATTATTTTTGCTAGCTGCACAGGAAAAGCACAATAAACTAGCAATTGGGGGATATATTCGTGATTGTACTATTGATAATTTTGTATACATGAATAAACCAATTAACATTATGACTCTTTACTTATCAGTAAAAACAGATAAATGCTAGTAATCCTTAACTTTAATCTAGCTTTAAGTGTTATATATTTCATAAAACACAACCATAGAAATGTACTAATTGGGGCTTGAGCTATAGCACAGTGGGTGGGCTTTTACCTTTCATATGGCTGGCCTGGGTTTTATCCCTGGCAACACATATGGTCCCCTGAGCCTTCCAGGGTTGATTTTTGAATGTAGTGCCAGTAGTTATTCCTGAGCACTTGCCAGGTGTGGTCCAAAAACAAAAAAAATCACTAACTTACCTTTTGCTATTCAAGAAAATGTATTATTAATAAAATGGTTGGCACATTGATGAATAACAGTCCAGATTAATCTAGCTAAAAGACCTGGAGAACATACTTTGCATGTAAAGTTATAGAAGCCCTAATTCAATCCTTAGCACTTAATGTTCCCTTGTAAAACACAGGAACAACTTCTGAGCACCATAAAAAGAAATCACACATATCTGGAAATGAATAGGTGTGATCCTAGACACACTAAGTAAAAATAATATTCAATCACAGTATGTTTACAAAAATTCTGAGATTTATGAAATTTATGTACAAGCGATAGTTTTTCAAAATGCAGTGGTAAGGTGTAGAGTATTTTGGTATTACTCTATGTTCTTAGTTCCCACCTGGAAATGTCGTCCCACCTGGATCTTCCAGGTGAGGGCGATTGAGTGTGAAATAAAAGAGCTTGTGGGGGAGGCCAGAGAGGCTTTTGGCAGAGCTGACAGCTGGGTCTGATGGCTGATTGAACTGGCATCAGACTGTCAAAGAACTCTTTTTGCCAAACCTTTGGTCCCCTAACTTCGTTGTCTGAAGTGAATTATTTGTGGCAGATAGTTGTTGTCCAGGAGGGGGATGGAATAATGAGGTTTAATCTTTCTATCTGGGAGTTATTTTTGGAGTCGCAGACCTCCAGCAAGGGGTTCAGCCTCCCCCCACATTTGGTGCCCGGAACAGATGAATCTGGACCCTCTGGAACTGTAAGTGACATATTTTATTGGGAATTACCTCTGGAGGTCCTTGGCTGGTTTCTATGTATACTCATGCTCACTATGTCATCTGTTATTAAATACATTGGTTCGGCATTATTCAAGTGCATTATTCTGTTTGGATGTAAACCACTTGATTTGACACTAGTAAATATCATTGTCGTCGGATGGTTGCTGTTTACATTCCAATAGAAATTTTCTACTCCAATATTTGCATCGCCTGAGGGTTCTCCATTAGTTATAGTTTGTGGAATTTCTGTGTTGGCTAATATAGTTATCTTATGCATAGGAATTGGCTGTTGGTTAGAAAATAGACAGTGTGGAAATTATAAAGTAATTAACAGTATGGACAATAAAAATTTATCCTACAAAAATTCAGACTAAGGTACAGGCTGATAAATCTAGCACTGGAATCAAGAGTACAGGCATTTTTGCCGGTAAAAAATCAACCCAGATACGTAATTTAGATACTCATGATCCAAATCAAAATCGTGACACTGATGACCAACCTCCAGTGCTAAGTTCACAAGGGAGTCCTGATTCTATTCACAGTATGGACTCACATGTTAGTGCCAACTCAGACAATGAGCCACATTCTAGTACTCCACACCTCAGCCCTCAGAGCCCTGTGCAGGGTACTTCTGCTAATCCAGCCTCAACTCCATTGCAGACAGTATATGTTTCAACTTATCAACCTCTCGAAATGGAGGATGTGGAACGGTTTAAAAAGCATGTAAAGAATTTGGGGCAATCTCTCCATATTGTCTGGAGATACTAAGAATTTGGTGTCAAAAACAATTTGGACTCTGTATGACTTTAAAAATCTTGCTGAAATATGCCTGCCATCTAAACAGCAAACTTAATGGGAAATGTTTTATGCAGAGGGTGTGAAATCCAAACTACATAGTCCGGATGGAACAAAAAAAATGAGTGGCAGGGGTTAATCTCTCATATGAATTATTAATGGGAGAAAATCAATATTCAGATGTCCAGACACAAGTGACTTTACCTAAGGAAATCTAAAAAATAAAGACATTGCATTATCTTCATGGGAAAGAATTGATACTAACAGTACTGGTGAGGGAAACTTTTTAAGAATCATCCAAGGTCCCCATGAGCCTTATGTAGAATTTGTGCCTAAGCTCAAAGATGCTTTGAAAATACAAATTAGAAATGATGAGGTGAGGAAATTTATAGGAAAATATTTGACTTAGCATAATGTGAATTTGGCTTGCAAATTGGTATTGGCTCCGTTGCAGGAAAAAGCTGATTTAAATAATTTTTTGTGGTTTTGGGGTCACACCCGGCAGTGCTCAGGGGTTACTCCTGGCTCCATGCTCAGAAATTGCTCCTGGCAGGCACGGGGACTATATGGGACACCGGGATTCAAACTGATGACCTTCTGCATGAAAGGCAAATGCCTTACCTCCACGCTGTCTCTCTGGGACTGATTTAAATAAATTTTTATATGCATGTAGGAATGTTTATGATATGTCCCATTCATTAGCAAACTTAGATCTGGTGCAAACCTTTGCAATTACTAAAGGAACAACACCTATTTACTTACAGGGACAAAAGGTAGCCTAAAAGCCAGGTTTCTGCTCAAAATGTATAAAAGGTCACCACTGGGCGAAAGAATGTAGATATGGAGATCCCCCTAATAATAACATAGGGAGAGTTTTTAACACAAACCCTAGGAGACAATTTGCCTGTTACCATTGTGGAAAACGGGCATATTAAAAGAAATTGTCATCTTTTGTTAAATTCAGCTCCTCTAAGACCTACATTTAAGGAACAGGGAAACACCTACAAGGCCAATCCCCAGGCCCTTTCAAATTAGGGACAAAGTCATCAAACCATAATTCTTTCCAGCCCAACCCAAGAAGATTAATTTCAATTAATGAATTAACACATGCCATGGCAGGCAGTGCTGAGCTTGATATAACTTGACCTGAGGACATTACAATTTACCCAGGAGAATGCCCTTATATGTTACAAACAGGCATAGTGGGACCACCACCCCCAGATACTGTAGGTTTGATTTGGGGCAGAAGTTCCCTTAACGTAAAAGGTATATCAGTAACCACAGGTGTCATTGATTCAGATTCAAAGGGAGAAATTATTGTAGTCATTAATGTGCCGGTTACTTGGACTTTCAAAAAAGGGGAGATGATTGCCCAGATAGTAATAATACCTTATGTTAAATTTGGGACTTCATACAAGATAAGAACTCAAGGTTTTGGAAGCACAGATCTGGAGGCTGCCAAAAACCTATTAGTGGCTCTGATTACTAAATGTAAAGATGAAAATCCAATTATTAAACTTAATTTAGAAGGGCAATTCTTCAATGGCATGATAGACACAGGTGCTCAGGTTACTGTAATTTCTGATAAAGAATGGCCAGAAAATTGGCCTTTTCGGGAAATTCCATATTCATTAAAAGGAGTGGGAGGCCTGAGTTCTTGTTTGTTAAGCACAAAAACCATGGTATTTTATGGCCCAGAAAACCAAAAAGCTAAAATCAGATCTCACGTGGGCCCATTCTCACCATCCCTGTGGGGCCATGACCTGCATAAACAATTGAAGACAGAATTCCATATTCCATTAGCTCAAGATGAGCCTGAACCTTCTCCTGAATTAAAAACCCAAAATTTTTGGTAGGGTCCACTGCCAGAAAAACCCCAGCACTGATAAAAATAAAATGGAAAAAACAATTTAGATAGGCCAGTGGCCGCTTAAATCTGATAAATTAAAGGTGCTGACAGAATTAGTGGAAGAGCAGCTAAAATTAGGACATATTGAGCCTTCTTTTTCTCAATGGAATTCGCTTCTATTTATTATGAAAAAAGAAATCTGGTAAATGGAGTTTGTTAATGGATCTGAGAGCTATGAATTTATCTATGATTCCTACGGGAAAATTACAGACAGGTTTACCATCACCTGTAGTAATCCCTAAGGAATGGCCACTAATTATAATTGATTTGAAAGACTGCTTCTACCATACTCCTATTCACCCAGATTATAAACACCGTTTTGCATTCTCAGATCCTTCTATTAATAATATACACCCTCGCAGGCATTTTCAATGAACTGTTCTCCCCCAGGGCATGCTAAATTCACTATGTGTCAATTTTTGTGGACAAAATTTTGAGCCCTGCTCGTGAAAGATTTCCCCAAGCCATTATTTATCATTATACTGATGATATTTTAATTACAATAAATAATGAAACAGATTTACAAATTATATGCTTATGTGATTAATTGTTTGCAAACAGCAGGACTGAAAATAGCTTTAGAAAAAATACAGACCATGCCACCATATCAATACTTGGGCTTTATTTTGGACAGAACATCAATACGTCCACAAAAAATTTTCATCAAAAAAGAGAACCTTAAAACACTTAATGACTTTTAGAAACTTTTGGGTGACGTAAATTGGCTCCACCTAGCACTAGGAAAATCGAATGCAGAGCTGTTTAATATGTTTAAAACTTTGGAAGGTAATCCTGTGTTATATAGTCCCAGAAATTTAACACAAGCTGCCAAAAATGAATTGGACATTTTCTTGAACAGACTACAAAAATCATTTCTCTTAAGATTCATCCTGGGAGAGAAGGTATTTTTTTATTAATTTTTCTTACAAGTAAGAAACACCTACGGCGGCTTTGATGAAACAGGCTGGTCCTTTGGAATGGGTGTATTTACATAACAGCCTCGGCCTGTGATACCTTACCTACAATTAATCTCAGAATTGGTTATCAAAACAAGACTCAGATCAATATCTTTATTAGGTTTTGATCCAGATATTATAGTATTGCCAATACCAAAAAAGGAAATTGAGTTAATATTGCCTCTTAATGAATCTCTGCAAAGGGCCCTCTCAGATTTCACAGGAGAGATTTCTTCTCATTATCCAAAAGGAAAGACCTGGGACTTTTTGAAAAAGACTCAGTTTGTTATTTCTTCAATTGTACGGGATTCTCCTATTCCCAATGCAAAAGATTTTATGTAGATGGATCTAGCAGAGAAAGGGGAGGAATAACCGGAGAGAATATGAATATAACGATAGAAACCAAGTATAAGTCTGCACAAAAAGTTGAATTAGCAACGTTAATATACCTATTAGAAAATGTATCTGAAGCCATGAATGTCATTTCTGATTCTTTATATGCTGTAAATTTATGCCCGGTGATAGCCACTGCCTCCCTCAATACTCATAGTCCAATTATACAGAACTTAGTGAAAAATTACAACAACTTATTTAAAAACGAACTGAACCCATTTTCATCACACATATTAGAGCACTTTCAGGTCTTCCAGGGCCAATGGCTAAAGGAAATAAAACTGCTGACTTGTTGGCAATGCCTATATTTAAATCACCTGTAGAGGAACATTCAGCCTTATACAAAAATGCTCATCGCTTACATGTGAATTACCAAATTCCATGGAGGCAAGCTAGAGAAATTATAGAAAGATGCAACATATGTGCCCCGTTAGCACAGAAGACTCATATAGCAGGAGCAAACCCAAGAGGCTTAGAGTCTAACGAATTGTGGCAAATGGATGTAACTCAGACAGACTTATTTCCAAAAAAAAACATATCTTCATGTGGTGGTGGATACCTATTCTTGATTTATTTGGGCAATTCGAATGTCTTCCCAAAAAACTAAGGCAGTTTGCAGTTTTCTTTTATAATGTTTTTCTGTTATGGGTATTTCATATTCCATTAGAACTGATAATGGACCTACCTATATAAGCAAAACTTTTGAATTTTTTGTAAAGAATGGAAGATAAAACATCTTAAAGGAATTCTTCACAATTGTCAAGGACAAGCAATTGTGGAAAGAGCCCACAGAACTCTAAAAACTCAATTGCAAACATATAGAAAAAGAGGTTTAGCGCCAACTGAGCTGTTATCTTTGACTCTTATCACACTAAATTACCTAAAATTACCCCAAGGGGAAAGCCACATAGCAGGGGAAAGACATTTTAAGGAAGATAATCAGAGGCAAGAAAAAACAAATATTCCAATTTGGATAAAAGAGGATAAAATGGATTGCTGATTATCTCCTCTTGAGAGGGAGGGGTTATGCTTATGTTTCTACAAATGACAACCCTCCCAAGAAATTTTGGGCCCCCTTGCACCTCGTTAGAAATCGGACTGGCACAGATGAACAAGGTCAGGTTGCTGGGACTATAGTTCTCCCCAACATCAAGTACAGAGTGCTCAGGATATTGACAGTTGTGGTGCTGTTGAGGTGACTGGGAAAGTAGGTGAGGGATTAACTTTCATACCACATATTCTCAGTGAATCTGACAATAGTGAAAAATCCTTACAGTTTGAAACACAAATAGAAAAGCAGAAACCTGTTTTCACTGGATTACAAAATTTAGGTAACTCATGTTACATGAACTCAATATTAAAATGCCTATATAATATTACAGACTTGACTCAGTATTTTATCAAGATCATTATAAAAAAGATATTAACAGGAAAATACGCCTGCCCAGTGCGGCCCGACTGTGGAAATTTGTGAGTGCTGCCTGTGTGTGTCTGTGTACTGTCCTGTTGCGTGAACCTCTTGGGAGTGGGCCAAAAAGAGGCTCCAGAAAACTCGCTCTCCCAGAGCCCAATTCTAGGGTGGGAATGCCAAGAAACTGCTCCATAACATGAAAACCGGCTATACTTTGCAGAAGCCAGGTCCCCTGTTTGTGACATCAGGCTGGGAAATCCACGAAACTACGCCTGCTCAGTGGGACCCAACAGTGAAAAATTGTGAGTGCTGCCTGTGTCTGTCTGTCTACTGTCCTGTCATGTGAACCTCTTGGAGTGGGCCGAAAAGAGGCTCCAGCAGAGCCGGCTGCTCCGCTTCACAACGCGGCCATGCGCTCTTTCTAAGAAAAGAACACCATCACAACAAGAAGAAAAAATCACACTAAGAAATGTGCTGGATCACTGAAGCCCAGCATTTCTCTCCAGATTGTCTTCTCTGCTGCGTGCTAGAGCCTAAGATTTGATCCTGCGTGAGGCTTCATCCATGGAGGACTCCCCTCCCTTAGAGGGAAGTCGACCCATCCAGAAAGGGTGGAGCCAGAAGAGTGTGCTTCTTGCATCATTTAGCCAATGAATACCACCACAACACGTAGAAAAAACCCACAATACAAGTGTGACAATGGGGAAACAATGCAGGCCAGCATCAGACATAGAGAATGAAGATGACAATTCTGATGACCAGATAATGACCAACCAAATAATCAACCTCTCAGAAAAGGAATTTAGACTAGCAATATGGAAGATGCTAAATGAACTAAAAGAAAGCATGGATCGAGTTGAACAGAACACTAATAAGAACCAAGAAATATGAAGACAGAAATCACAAAACTCCAAACTGAAATAACATGTCAACTAACAGGCCTGAAGAAGTCAGTAAACGAAGTGAATGACAAAATGGATAAGCTCTGGGACAGGGTATCAGAAGCTGAGAATAGACTTGGTACTGTGGAAGATGAGATAAATAAAATTCCATACATCGGGGAAGGTAAGGAAGTCCCTCCCGCCCGCCCCGACCGCGCGAACGCCGGCCTCCCTGCGGCTGGGGTTCCCTTGCCCTGGGAAGGTAAGGAAGTCCCTCCCGCCTGCCCCGACCGAGCGAACGCCGGCCTCCCTGCGGCTGGGGTTCCCTTGCCCTGGGAAGGTAAGGAAGTCCCTCCCGCCCGCCCCGACCGCGCGAACGCCGGCCTCCCTGCGGCTGGGGTTCCCTTGCCCTGGGAAGGTAAGGAAGTCCCTCCCGCCCGCCCCGACCGCGCAAACGCCGGCCTCCCTGCGACTGGGGTTCCCTTGCCCCCGGGAAGGTAAGGAAGTCCCTCCCGCACGCCCCGACCGAGCGAACGCCGGCCTCCCGGCGGTTGGGGTTCCCTTGCCCTGGGAAGGTAAGGAAGTCCCTCCCGCCCGCCCCGACCGCGCAAACGCCGGCCTCCCTGCGACTGGGGTTCCCTTGCCCCCGGGAAGGTAAGGAAGTCCCTCCCGCCCGCCCCGACCGCACGAACGCCGGCCTCCCTGCGGCTGGGGTTCCCTTGCCCTGGGAAGGTAAGGAAGTCCCTCCCGCCCGCCCCGACCGCGCGAACGCCGGCCTCCCTGCGGCTGGGGTTCCCTTGCCCTGGGAAGGTAAGGAAGTCCCTCCCGCCCGCCCTGACAGTGCGAACGCCTGCCTTCCTCCGGCTGGGGTTCCCTTGCCCCGGGAAAGTAAGGAAGTCCCTCCCACCCGCCCCGATCGCGCGACCGGCTGCCAGCCTCCTGCTGGGGTTCCCTTGCCCTGGGAAAGTAAGGAAGTCCCTTCCGCCCGCCCCGACCCTGCGACCGGCTGCCTTCCTCCTGCTGGGGCTCCCTTGCCCCCGGGAAGGTAAGGAAGTCCCTCCCGCCTTCCCCAACAGCGCGAACGACTCCCTTCCTCCTGCGGGGGTTCCCTTGCCCCAGGGAAGGTAAGAAAATCCCACCCACCCGCCCCGACCGTGGGACCGGCTGTCTGCCTCCTGCTGGGGTTCCCTTGCTCCCGGGAGGGTAAGGAAGTCTCTCCCGCCCGCCCCGACCGTGCGACCGGCTGCCTTCCTCCTGCTGGGGGTCCTTTGCCCACAGGAAGGTAGGGAAGTTCTGCTCACCCACGCGGAGAGCGTGAACGTGCCCGCCCCCCGTCGGGTATTTCCTGCCTCCCAGAAATAGCTGACAACAATAGGGCAAAGCAACGAATCAGGCCACAAAAAGAGCACAAGAGGAGCCAAACTGGGGCAAGCCCACCCAACAGTACCACTAGATCCACCCTCAGGGAGGGGACCCATTCCCACACCACAGGGGATCAAAACAGACTGAAATTGGAAGAAACAGCTCTCCAAAGCACACCAATAAACACAAGGAAATATGGGTAAATCAAAGAGAACCCTAAGATCTGAAGATACGGAGACAAACCCTAACAAATTTCCAAGTCCGCCAAAACGCACAGATTTGTGGGAAAGTGACCTAAAAGCAGCAATGAGGAAGGAAACACAAGAACTAATAAAAGAAATGAGAGAAACTTTAGCTACTGAGTATAAGATATCTATGGAGGAACGAATCACCCAAATTAAAGAAGAAATGTTAAAGAGTATGAGAGAGTTCATTCAAAAAGAAGTGAAGGAATTAACAGACAAAGTAACAAGCCTTACTAGCAGAAACACAGAGTTGGAGAAACACATCGAAGAACTCGAAGGAAAACTGCAAACAAAAAATGACCAAGAAACCAACAAAGAAATAAAAGGCAAAACACTGGAAGGAAAAGTCCAGTACCTAATGAACAAGGACAAAAGAAACAATCTAAGAATCGTGGGTATACCAGAAGGGGAGGAAATAGGGAAAGGGGAAGAACAAGTAGTCAGAGAGATAATAGCAGAGAACTTCCCCACCCTTTGGAATGAAACTTCAGGGCAATTCCAGGAAATCAAGAGAGTTCCTAGTAAGATAGATCCTAATAAACCTACAACAAGACATATAGTAATCCAAATGGCAAAAAACAAAGAGAAAGAGGAACTTCTTAAGGCAATAAGAGAGAAAAAAAACCTCAAGTACAAAGGTAGGGACATAAGAATCAAACCAGATCTCCCAATCGAAATAATTCAAGCAAGGAGACAGTGGAATGACATATTTAAACGACTGAATGAAAGAAACTTCCAACCTAGAGTCCAATACCCGGCAAAATTATCATTCATATGGGAGAACAGACTGAAAACATTTTCAAACAAGACCGAACTAGAGCTATTTGTGCAAACAAAGCCGATCCTAAACGACCTACTCAGAGATGAACTACACAATCCAAACCCCCGATTGTAACAAAAGCCACCCTACACAACACAACTGCACAACAGTCCTCTCTCTCAATAATCTCCCTAAATGTTAATGGACTAAACTCTCCAATTAAAAGACACATAGTAGAGAACTGGATTAGGAAAAATAAACCGGACTTCTGTTGCCTACAAGAAACACACCTACAGCTACAGGACAAGCATAGGCTTAAAATCAAAGGATGGAAAGTAATTATTCAGGCCAATGGAAAACAAAAAAGAGCAGGGACAGCCATTCTTATATCAGACCAAATTGCATTCAACCTCAAGAAAGTGGTCAGAGATAAAGAGGGTCACTACATACTGATCAGGGGAACATTAGATCAAGAAACACTAACCCTGGTCAATATCTATGCACCCAATGTAGAGTCAGCAAAATATGTGAGGCAACTGCTCGTAAACCTGGAGAAACACATGAAGGGAAATGTGATAGTAGTAGGGGACCTCAATACTCCACTATCACCACTGGACAGATCCACCAAACAGAAAAATAGCAAAGAAATAAGAGCTCTAAATGAAAAATTAGAAGATTTGGGGCTAATAGACTTATATAGAGCCCTCCATCCCCAGAAAGCAGAATACACATTCTTCTCGAGCCCACATGGAACCTTCTCCAGAATAGACCATGTCTTGGGATACAAAACCAACCTATATAAGACCACAAAGGTAAGGATCATTAGAAGTACCCTTTCAGATCACTATGCAACAGAACTCAAAATCGATGTCAAGAAGAAAAAATGGAGAAAAACCAATACCTGGAGATTAAACAACATGCTGCTCAACAACAGCTGGATCAAAGAACAACTCAAGGAAGAAATAAAAAGATTCCTTGAGACAAATGACAATGAAGAGACAACATGTCAA
Source organism: Suncus etruscus (assembly GCF_024139225.1). NCBI lineage: Eukaryota > Metazoa > Chordata > Mammalia > Eulipotyphla > Soricidae > Suncus > Suncus etruscus. The sequence goes on along the minus strand of NC_064868.1, from coordinate 66,811,097 downwards.
AATTTATGGGACACAGCAAAAGCAGTAATTAGGGGGAAACTCATAGCGATACAGGCCTATGTCAAGAAACAAGAAAATAACAAAACCAACAGTTTAAAAGATCACCTCAAAGAATTGGAACAACAGCAACAGAGAAATCCAACCACAACCAGAAGGCAAGAAATAATAAAAACCAGAGCAGAAATAAACAACATAGAAACTAAAAAAACAATACAAAAAATCAATGAAACCAGGAGTTGGTTTTTCGAAAAAATAAACAAGATAGACAAACCACTGGCAAAACTCACCAAAAAGAAGAGGGAAAACACCCAAATCAGTAGGATCACAAATGAAAGGGGAGAGATTACAACAGAACCTCAAGAAATACAACATATCATAAGATCATATTATGAACAACTATACTCAGCTAAGATAGAGAACCCAGAAGAAATTGACAGATTCTTGGACAAACACCCTCTTCCAAGACTGGAAAAGGAAGAACTAGAAAGCCTAAACAGACCAATCACCTCAGAGGAAATTGAAGATGTAATTAAAAAACTCCCTAAGAACAAAAGCCCAGGCCCAGATGGATTTACAGGTGAATTCTACCAAACATTCCGGGAAGATTTACTACCACTTTTCCATAGGCTCTTCCAAGCCATAGAAAAAACAGGAATCCTCCCTAACTCCTTCTATGAGGCAAATATCACACTCATTCCCAAAGATGGCAAAGATACCACCAAGAAAGAAAACTACAGACCAATCTCACTAATGAACATAGATGCAAAGATACTCAACAAAATATTAGCAAACCGAATCCAGCACTTCATCAAAAAGATCATACATCATGACCAAGTGGGATTTATACCAGGAATGCAAGGTTGGTTCAACATACGCAAATCAATCAACATTATACATCACATCAACAACAAGAAAAACAAAAACCACATGATCATATCAATCGATGCAGAGAAGGCATTTGACAAGATCCAACACCCTTTCATGTTAACGACACTCAGCAAAATAGGGTTAGAAGGAACCTTCCTCAAGATATTCACAGCTATCTATGAAAAGCCTACAGCCAACATTATACTTAATGGCGAGAAACTAGAAGCATTTCCATTAAGGTCAGGAACTAGACAAGGCTGTCCACTCTCTCCACTCTTATTCAATATAACCCTAGAAGTCCTAGCAATAGCAATCCGACAAGAGAAGGGAATCAAAGGAATCCAAATTGGGAAAGAGGAATACAAGCTATCTCTATTTGCAGATGATATGATGATATACATCGAAAATCCTAAAGAGTCCACAGTAAAACTCCTAGAAACAATTAACCAATACAGCAAAGTGGCTGGATACAAAGTCAATACACAAAAGACAGTAGCATTTCTATATACAAACAACGAAATCGAGGAGAGAGAGATTAAAAACACAATACCATTTAAAATAGTATCAAAAAATATCAGGTACCTAGGAATCAACCTTACAAGGGAAGTGAAAGACCTATACCAGGGAAACTTCAAAATGCTTCAGAAAGAAATTGAAGACGATCTAAATAATTGGAAAAACATCCCATGCTCATGGATAGGTAGAATTAACATAGTCAAAATGACTATCCTACCCAAACTACTATATAGATTTAATGCAATCCCTATCCAAATCCAGACACCATTCTTTAAAGAAATAGAACAATCAATCATAAAATTTATCTGGAACCACAAAAGACCCAGGATAGCCAAAAACATACTGAAAAACAAAAAGCTGGGAGGCATCTCCTTACCTAACTTGAAACTATACTATAAAGCCATAGTAGTCAAAACAGCATGGTACTGGAACAGAGACAGGACTTCAGACCAGTGGGTCAGAACAGAATTCCCAGACATAAACCCCAAGATATACAGCCAACTAACATTTGATAAAAGAGGTAAGAACCTGAAATGGAACAAAGGAAGTCTATTCAACAAATGGTGTTGGTACAACTGGAAAACCACATGTACGAAAGTGAAGATTGACCCATACCTCACCCCTTATACAAAAGTTAACTCAAAATGGATCAAAGACCTTGAAATCAGACCTGAATCTATAAAGTTTATCGAGAATAAAATAGGTAGAACACTCGAAGACCTATACATCAAAAAGGTCTTTGAGAATGGAGCACCAATGGCAAGAACATTAGCATCAAATATAAACAAATGGGACTACATTAAACTTAAAAGCTTCTGCATGGCAAAAGAAACCCTACTTAATGCAAGAAGACAGTTAACAGAATGGGAAAAAATCTTTTCACTAGACATATCAGATAAAGGGCTGATATCTAGAACATACAAAGCACTCAGAAAGCTGAGCCCCCCAAAACCAAATAAAGCCATAAAAAATGGGGAGATGAAATGAATAGACACTTCTCTGAGGAAGACAGAAGGATGGCCAACAAACACATGAAAACATGCTCACCTTCACTCATCATCAGGGAGATCCAAATCAAGACAACAATGAGATACCACCTTACACCAGTGAGGATGGCTCACATCAAAAATAATGGAAACAACCTTTGTTGGCGGGGATGCGGTATGAAAGAAACTCTCATCCACTGCTGGTGGGAATGCCCCCTAGTCCAACACCTATGGAGGAAAGTCTGGAGCGTGCTCAAAGAACTCAGAATTGAGCTGCCATTTGACCCAGCAATTGCTCTCCTAGGCATATATCCACAAGATGGAAGGACATTCATTCCAAAATACGTATGCACCCCACTATTTATTGCAGCACTCAGTATAATAGCCAAATCTTGGAACCAACCTAGATGTCCAACAACGGATGAATGGATCATTAAGATGTGGTACATATACACAATGGAATATTACATGGCAGTTAGAAATGATACAATCACAGACTTTGCAGCAACATGGATGGACCTAGATCATGTTATGTTAAACGAAGTAAGTCAGAAGACAAAAGAAAAACACAGAATGGTAGCACTATTCTGAAACACCTAGAACATATATTTTACACACAACTAATACCTAACAATCATACAACAGGGTTTAACAGGGTAGAAACTCTGAACACTGTAATAGTCAACATATACGTGGGAGCAGTGTCCAAAATACATGAAAAAGGAACAACGCAAACTCTTGACGGCTCATTATACCACAAAGAAAACAGCAACAACAGAAACAGCAACATAGAGAGAACAGGTACGTAATCAGACCCCCACAACAAAAGCTCACAATAATCCCTTAGAGATCGTAAACAGGAACACAAGTATAGAACACCACAGGAAATCACGGAGTGCAATGGCAATATACCATAACACTACGTTTTAATTCCTTTACCTTGCTACATTTTAAATAACCTCTCAGCTTTTCTGTCCACAGGCACCCTTAGATACAAAGGGCGGACAAACTAAGATGGCAACTCGGGATACCACACGAGATACCATACCTTGTTTGCAAGACGAGATGGCCACGAGAAAACTCTTTAACATAGACTTTATTTCTAGGTTAAACCTTCTTTTAGGAATTGAAGCACGGGACCAGTCAGACCACCAAAGCAGTACGTGTGACGACGTACAGACCTAAACTACAGGCTCTAGTCATCGAACACATTCAACCAAACCAGCATTCCCTTGCTACTCTCTCCTTTCTTCTCGCTACTTTTTTCTTTTTTTCTTTTTTTTCTCTTCTATTCTTCTCTTTACTTTTTCCCCTTTCTCTTCTCCCTTTCTACGGTATTTTCTCTTTTCTCTTCCTTCATACCCCTCCCTTATACCTTCCCCTTCCCCCCCCCGGAAATCCAACTATCCCATCACCCCTCAATCCCATCCAGATCTCCCACCATATTAAAACTCTCCACCCTCAGTCCCTAATCTCTTAGGCATCAAGATCGACCTCCTACCCAACGAACCAGTACCCAGCAACCAGGCGAGGGGACACCCAGCCAATCCAACACCTCATCTCCTGCAAGAAAAGACAGCCAACTTCCCTGAAGACTCATGCTACGAGGCCCTCCCTACCATCTCCCCCTAACGTGGACTGTTTCCTGAAACCGGACTTAGGTCCAATAGTATCCCCAATGCAAGAACTCCTCCAAGAATTCCCTGCCGCAAATTTTTACCAATATGAAGAAGGTCAGGGGGAGTGATTGGAAGATGCCTGGGAACCCACACACCACAAGAAAAATCCAAAAGACAACGGGAAAAACTGTACTTTCAACATAGGCATAAGACCTGTAATACACCACCTCTTTACATGTTCTCCTCCAAATGTAAAGTAGTCTCTTGCACCACTTTGGTCCTTTAAAAATTTCGCTAACTCATTTTATCTCTCTCTCTTTTTTTTTCTTTTTTTTTTTTTAAATGTTTGCCCTACATATATATTTGTGGGCACATACACTTTTATTTCTTTTTTTTTTTTTTTAATCGTTTTTGGGTATGCGACCTATTTTTGTTACCCACTCTGTCCAATACAAATACACCGACAGTATAATGGAGCACCACTTCCCTCTGCAAAGGCACACTAAATAAAGGGGAAATCTTACATATAAAAAAAAGAGAGCTTATCTACTAAAGATAGGAACTCATAGTTGTTTACAATACAGGGTTATCTCCTACCTTGAAAATATGTCATGTGGAATCAACTTAGACCTCAGGTGATTAGACACCACTCAACCAACCTTGAACCCTGGATCCCAGACATAGAAACGGCACAGCTCTTCACAACAGCTGCAAGAAACAAACTCCATCTGGGACAGCATTAGTACTGCAGGGTCAACAACAAGGGCCAGCCTAAACACGATATCCCGACAATGAGGAAAATGTGAACAACTTGACCTCAGAGCAGTTTAGCCTACCTCACCAGCCAACGACAAGACAAAACCAGAAGACGTGGCACCCTTTGGTAGGTCCAAAAGCCAAGATTGTGTTTTACAGATGACTGTATACGAGAACCACGACCAGACTGTATACATCTTGGGACCAATAAAAAAGCCCTAGTCTAGGGTTTGAACTAAGACCTGCACAATAAGCATGATCCTCAGTCCCAAAGATCCGACAGAGACAATTGTAACGGAAAGGGGCTTCTGGAAGCACAAAGAAAGACGCTATCCTAGATGCCATCCTAGGTTCAGGGCAAAGACTAAGATCACCAACCACAGAAGACGGATTAAAATGGCACTGAGGTAACAGAACCTCTAGATTCACAAAGACTGACTTCACCATAAGTCCCATCTCAGGATCTGTACGGATACTGAGACCTCTAAACACAGAGCTCTGATTGCATCACCCTGGACAGAGCAGAAGTCTTCCACACACCAAAAAATAAATAAATAAATAAAAAAACCCACCACCGGGAGAGTAATGATCCTGAACAAAGACTAGAGTTGATCCCATGACAGTATACTCCAAGGACGGAGAAACCCCATATCGCATAGGGCAAGTGAATTCCTTTTCGAATGACCCCAATATTTACTGTGCCAGGGCAGAAGGGAAAAAAAAAGAAAAAAACACAAAACCTTGGACATTTATATATATATGTATATGTATATATATATTACCTTCATTTATTATTGTTATTATTATTTTTATTTACCTAGCTATTTTGGTCGATTTCTCTGTTTGGATGTGATTATTGAAATCGTTGTCCCCAGATATCCTTATTTATTTATTTATTTACTTTTCTTCTTTTCTCTCTTCCTTTTCTTTCGAGAGGGGCTACACCAGGTTTCTTATTTCAAGACCACGGCGTGTTTTTTTTTGTTTGTTTGTTTTTTGTTGTTTTTGGTTTTTGTTTGTTTTGTTTTATTTTGTTTATCTGTCTTTAGTGGTGCTTATCGATATAGCTGGAGTCCTCACTGGATATTTGACACTTTTTTTGGTACTGGTGGAGTGTTTCACATTCTTTCTCTCACTCATTTCCCAAATCGATGATGAGAACCTCTGGAAGGATTCTGCCCATCTTCGGGGTATTAGACTTTTACCCCCAGTTTATATATTTTCACCTTTTCAGGCAAAACCACGCAACTTGAACTAGCTAGCCCTGCCCCCACTTAGAGGGGGAAATCAGGGAGACATCAAGACCAAACTGATGCAAGACTACTAAGTAGTAGGTTAGATACAGAGGGGACCACATATTCTAGACGCCCTGGGGGAGAGGGAAGAGGAAAAGGGAGGTAGGACAAAAACGGAGGTGTAGGGAGGACAATTTAGGGATGGGAATCCCCCCGGATTTTATGTAAATATATACCTAAAATATTATCGTCAACAATATGTAAGCCACTATGATCAAAATAAAAATTACATTAAAAAAATATCTTTAGGACAAAAATAAATATTTGCAGATTAAAAAAAAAATTCCATACATCAGGAGAGATTGGAAAAAAAAACTTAAAGCAAATGAACAGACAATGGTAAAATTATTCAAAGAATGGGAACAGATCAAAATAGAAATCTATGATAAGCTCAACAAAAACAATTTAAGAATTATTGGAGTCCCAGAGACCCAGGAAGAAAATTTCTAGAAGGAATCAAGAGTCAAGATCATCATTAAAGAGAAACTTCCAGAGCTAAAGAATATATGTGATCAAATCCTGCATGCTCAAAGAGAACCAAACAAAAGAGACCCCAGAAAAACGACCCCAAAACATCCTAGACACAATGACTAATCCCACAGATAGAGGCAGAATTCTGAAAACAGCAAGATCGAAAAGGGAAATTACATTAAAGGGAACATCATTGAGATTTACAGCAGACCTGTCACCAGAAACACTCAAGCCAGAAAGCAGTGATGGGATATTGTGACAAGACTTAATGAAATGAATGCTTCACCTAGAATACTGTACCCAGCAAAACTCACTTTCCGGTTTGACAGAAGAATACATGGTTTCACAAACAAAAAACAGCTCAGAAACTGTACAGACACAAAACCAGTCTTAAGAGAAAAACTGAAAGACCTAATTTAAGACAAGACTAACCAAAAGAAACTCCAATTTTCGATATAAAGATGGCATTAAATCCCAGGACAATACTTTCTCTCAACATCAGTGGACTAAATGCACCAGTTAAGAGACACAGAGTGGCTAAATAGATCAAAAAATTTAATCCAACCTTCTACTGCCTACAAGAAACGCACCTGATGAGTCAGAACAAACATAGACTCAAAATAAAAGGCTGAAGAAAAATTATCCAAGCAAACAACACACATAAAAAAGCTGGAGTGGCTATACTAATATCAGATAATGCAAACTTTATACTCAGGAAGGTTGTAAGGGACAAAGATGGATATTTTATATTAATCAAGGGGTAAGTAGAGTAGGAAGAAATAACATTCCTAAACATATATGCACCGAATGAGGGGCCAGCAAAATATGTAATACAACTGTTGACAAATATGAAAAATAATATCAATAACAACACAATAATTGTGGGGACCTCAACAGGGCTTTGTCAATACTGGAAAGGTCAACCAAACTGAAACCCAACAAGAATATACTAGACCTGAAAAGAGAAATGGAAGAGGCCTAGTGTATATATATAGGACACTTCATCCACAGAAACCTGGATACATATTCTTCTCCAATGTACATGGGACATTCTCCAGGATAGAGTACATGCTGGCACATAAAACATACCTCCATAATATCAAGCGGATAGATACTTTGCAGACTACCTTCGCTGAATACAAGGCTCTGAAATTATTTGTGAATTCCAACGGGACACAGAAGAAAAACTTTAACAACTGGAAGTTAAACAGCCTCATACTGAATAACCAGTGGGTCCGAGATGAAATCAAGGAGGAAATCAAAAGGTTCCTGGAAACAAATGACAATAAAGACACAAACTATCAGAACTTATGGGACACAGCAAAAGCAGTACTGAGAGGAAAATTGATAGCTTTGCAAGCACACATCAGGAAGGAAGAAGGAGCTTACCTGAGTAGCTTAATGACACAGCTAATAAAACTAGAAAGTGCTCAACAAAAGGACCCAAAAATAGGGAGACAGAAGGAAATAACAAAGCTGAGAGCTGAAATCAAAGAAGTGGAAACCCAAAAAACAATCTGAAAGATCAACGAAAGCAGAAGTTGGTTCTTTGAAAAAATAAACAAGATTGATAGACCACTGGCAACACTAACAGAGAAAGAGAGAAACTTGATAACTTGTATTAGGAATGAAAAAGGAGAGATCACTACTGATATGACAGAGGTTCAAAGGGTAATCAGAAACTACGTTGAGAAACTCTATGCCACTAAAAATGAGAACCTGAAAGAAATGGATAAATTCTTGGACACTTATAATCTTCCACGGTTGAAGGAAGAGAATGTAGCATATCTAAACACCCCCATCACTATTGATAAAATTAAAACGGTAATCAAATGTCTACCCAAAAACAAAAGCCCAGGCCCAGATGGATTCACAAATTAATTCTTTCAAACTTTCCAAGAGGAACTACTACCAATACTGGCAAGACTCTTTCATAAAATTGAACAAACGGAAACACTTCCAAATAGCTTTTATGAGGCCAACATCACCTTGATTTAGTTACTGAACCAGATAGAGAGGCTACGAAAAAAAAATTACAGACCAATATCGCTGTTGAATACAGATGCAGAGATCCTCAAGAAAATCCTGGCAAATAGGATTCAATGCCTCATTAAGAAGATCATCCACTACAATCAAGTAGGTTTCATCCCAGGAATGTAAGGCTGGTTTAACATCTGTAAATCTATCAACATAATACACAACATCAACATCAACATCAAGAAAAATAAAAACCACATGATCTTATCAATAGATACAGAGAAAGCATTTGATATGGTCCAATACCCATTCTTGATCAAAACTCTCAGCAAGATGGGAATGGAAGAAACCTTTCTCAATATAGTTAAAGCCATCTACCACAAGCCAGTGGCAAATATTATCCTCAATGGAGAAAAACTAAGAGCCTTCCCTCTATATTCTGGCACAACACAAGACTGTCCGCTCTCACCACTCCTATTCAACATAGCACTGGAAGTACTCACTATAGCGATTGGCAAGAAAAAGATATCAAGGGAATTCGGATAGGAAAGGAAGAAGTCAAGCTCTTACACTTTGCAGATGACATGATACTCTACTTAGAAAACCGAAAGTCTACCAAAAAGCTGCTATAAACAATAGACTCATATAGCAAGGTGTCAGGCTACAAAATTAACACGTAAAAATCAATGACCTCTCTATACACCAATAGTAATAAGAAATTAATGGACATTAAGAAAACAACCCCATTCACAATAGTGCCACACAAACTCAAATATCTTGGAATCAACTTGACTAAATATGTGAAGGACCTATACAAAGAAAACTATAAAACTCTGCTCCAAGAAATAAGAGACGATACGCAGAAATGGAAGCACATACCCTTCTCATGGATTGGCAGGATTAACATCATCAAAATGACGATACTCCCCAAGGCATTATACAGATTTAATGCTATCTCTCTAAAGATACCCATGACATTCTTCAAAGAAGTGGATCAGGCACTTTTGAAATTCATTTGGAACAATAAATACCCTAGAATAGCTAAAGCAATCATTGGGAAAAAGAATATGGGAGGAATTATTTTCCCCAACTTTAAACTGTACTACAAAGCAATAGTTATCAAAACAGCATGGTAATTGAATAAGGACTGGCCCTCAGATCAGTGGAATAGGTTGAATACTCATAAAATGTTCCCCAGACATACAATCACCTAATTTTAGAGAAAGGAGCTGGAAATCCTAAATGGAGCAGGGAAAGCCTCTTCAACAAGTGGTGTTGGCACAACTGGCTAGCCACTTGCAAAAAATTGAACTTAGACCCCCCAGCTAACATCATGTACGAATGTAAAATCCAAATGGATTAAAGACCTCAATATCAGACCCAAAACCATAAGATATATAAAACAACACAAAACACTCCAGGACATTGAGACTACAGGCATCTTCAAGGAGGAAACTGTACTCTTCAAGCAAGTGAAATCAGAGATTAACAGATGGGAATATATTAAGCTGAGAAGCTTCTGCACCTCAAAGGAAATAGTGCCCAGGATACAAGAGCCACTACTCAGTGGGAGAAACTATTCACCCAATACCCATCAGATAAGGGGCTAATCTCCAAAATATACAAGGCACTGACAGAACTTTACAAGAAAAAAATCATCTAATCCCATCAAAAAATGGGGAGAAGAAATGAACAGACACTTTGACAAAGAAGAAATACAAATGGCCAAAAGACACATGAAAATGTGCTCCACATCACTAATCATCAGGGAGATGCAAATCAAAACAACCATGCGGTATCACTTCACACCACAGAGAATGGCACACATCACAAAGAATATGAATAAATAGTGTTGGCAGGGATGTGGAGAGAAAGTAACTCTTCTCTACTGTTTGTTTTAATGCCGTCTAGTTCAACCTTTATGGAAAGCGACATGGAGATTCCTCCAAAATCTGGAAATCTAGCTCCCATATGATCCAGCTATTCCACTCCTAGGAATATACCCTAGGAACACAAAAATACAATACAAAAACCCCTTCCTTACACCTATATTCATTGCAGCACTATTTACCATAGCAAGATTCTGGAAACCACCAAGATTCCCTTCAACAGACGAATGGCTAAAGAAACTGTGGTGCATATACACAATGGAATATTATGCAGCTGTCAGGAGAGATGAAGTCATGAAATTTTCCTATACATGGATGTACACAGAATCTATTATGCTGAGTGAAATAAGTCAGAGAGAGAAAAACGCAGAATGGTATCACTCATCTATGGGTTTTAAGAAAAATGAAAGACATTCTTGCAATAATAATTTTCACACACAAAAGACAAAAGAGCTGGAAGTTACAGCTCACCTCAGGAAGCTCACCACAAAGAGTGATGAGTTTAGTTAGAGAAATAACTTCACTTTGAACTGTCCTAATAATGAGAATGTATGAGGGAAATGGAAAGCCTGTCTAGAGTACAGGCAGGGGTCGGGTGGGGAGGAGGTAGATTAGGGACATTGGTGATGGGAATTTTGCACTGGTGATGGGTGGTGTTCTTTATATGACTGAAACTCAAACACAATCATGTATGTAATCAAGTTGTTTAAATAAAATATAAAAAATATTAACAGAGAACATCCAAATGGACATAAAGGTAAATTAGCAGATGAATTTGGTCATCTCATCAAAATCATGGGAAATGGATGTCATAAGTATTTCAATCCTGAAAGCTTCAAAGTGACAATAGGTTTACTTAATGATCAATTTGCTGGACACAACCAACAGGATCCTCACGAATTATTAATGTTTCTTATAGAAGGACTACATCAGGATTTGCTTAAAAATTCAATAACTAATGAAACTATACACCTTATAGACAATGAAAAATATGAACAATTTAGGGCTTGCGAATCTATTATTTATGATCTCTTTCAAGGACAGTTTAAATCTATACTACAGTGTCTTACATGTTACCAAAAGTCTGAGGTTTATGAAACATTTGTTCTGTTGTCCCTGGCTGTTAATTCTGCAGATAAATGTACTTTACAATAATGCCTTGTTAAATTTTTAAAGAAGATTTGAGAGATAACAATAGAATTCACTGTAATAATTGTAACACTAAAAGGAATTTTTCAAAGAAAACATATTTATGGAAAATACCTCCTGTATTGATAATTCATTTGAAACGTTTTGCTTTTGATGGAAAACAAATTAAAAAAAACTGTACACTTATGTGGACTTCCTTTAGAAGATCTCAATTTAGCAGAACTCACTCAGGATGATAATAACAAGAATGAAAAATACAATTTATTATCAGTATCAAATAATTTTGGTCAAGTTTTCTATAGACATTGTACTTCATATTGTAAAATTACCACAGAACAATATTGGATCAATTTTTATGACAAGAATATCAAGAAAATCCCTATTGCATCAGTAAAATCCACAGCAGTATATATCCTGTTTTATACTCCTCAGAGATCTACTATGAATATCTAATAATCATTTCCTTTAATTTTAATTGTTATTAATGTTTTATGGGTCATTTTTTAGGTGTGATTGCTTAATAGGAGTGAATACGATGAATCCCCATTGTGGTTGCGTGCATGATGTATTTATGCCTTAATTTCAGTATTGTTTTAGGTCATTATTAATTGGAAAATTTTGTTATATATTGATGTTACTTAAGACCTATATGAGAAAAAGATTCTTTATCATGTTAATGTTGCTTTATGATTGTGTTTAGACATATATTCATTTGGCAACTTTTGACTTTTTATCGTAACATCATTGTTTTATTGCCCTCAACGTATATTTTGAGATGCAGGTATAATCATAGTTTTGATATAACCATACTTTTTGGGTAGACTCTTTTCACAGTGCTCATCATCAATGACTGATTTCGATAGATTTACTGTTTTATATTTACATTATTGGGTTCCATGGTCATATTGTGCATGAAATTCTTTTTTAGATTTACTCGACTTTGTCTTAAAAATATTTTTTGTTGTTGTTGTGAATTTGAAGATATTCATCTAAACAGTTTTTCCGTTATTGTATTTTTAAAGTGTTATTTGTTGATTCAGTTGAATTTTTTCTTTGGCTCTATTTTAATTCCTGCCTAATAGATATTTTTGTTAATTATGAGTGATGTTATTCTCATACTTTTGTATAGTATTTATATGCATATCTTATTGCTTACTTGCTTGTCTTGCATTTTTTGTATATGACACCCTTTTTCTGACAATTATCCTGATTTTATCTTCCTCAATTTATTATTCATCATTCTTTCCTTTTTTCTTCATAGTCTTTAACATTTTATTTGTAGGAATCCCTTCACATGTGTGGATCACCTCCTTCACCCACAATTACAAGCCTCCTGATCTCGGACTGAGGAAGACATCATTAACTGTTCTAGTGCTGTATCCTGTATCAAGTTACAACCCACCTTCCCTAACTCACCAAATGTCTTTGGTTGGACTTTTGGGAGTTCTATACTCCACAATTTTTTAGAGTGGTTTTGGACTTGGTAGAAATTTTAGCTTTTGTATTTGTATTTGTATTTTTATGATTGGAATCCTTTGAAGTGCATTTGATTCATATGTTTTTTAATTATTGTAATTAATGTTTTTATATATTGGTTTTTAATTTAAAAAAATCAATGTTGTATTTCATTAAAGTTTTGCTTTTGTTACTTTGGGTCTGTAGGTTGTATATTGTTACATTATTGTTGTTGTTGTTATTGTTATATTACTGTTATATTGCTGTATATTATTATTGTTTATAATATGGTTTATTATTGCTGTTTACTAAAAAGGGGGAATTTTAGAGTATTCTTGGTATTATTCAATGTTCTTAGTTCTGTGCCTGTCGTCCCACCTGGATCTTCCAGGTGAGGGCGATTGAGTGTGAAATAAAAGAGCTTGTGGGGGAGGCCAGAGAGGCTTTTGGCAGAGCTGACAGCTGGGTCTGATGGCTGATTGAACTGGCATCAGACTGTCAAAGAACTCACTTTGCCAAACCTTTGGTCCCCTAACTTCGTTGTCTGATGTGAATTATTTGTAGCAGATAGTTGTTGCTCAGGAGGGGGATGGAAGAATGAGGTTTAATCTTTCTATCTGGGAGTTACTTTTGGACTCTCAAACCTCCAGCAAGGGGTTCAGCCTCCCCCCACAGTAAGGCTATTCCAAACCTACACTTCAATCAAATTAAATATCATTCAGTATAAAGATTAGTGAAAGAAACAAAAGAAAATCATTAATAATCATTATTGCACAAAATAAAGGCCCAGGGAAGTTTACAAAGCTTCTTCTAACAAATATAAAGAAAGACTTTTACTGAAACCCAATAATAGTGTGAAAATTCAACACTCCACTTTCAGCACTGAACAGATAAACCAAATGAAAATATATCAGTAAAGAGATAAGAACGTTAAATAATAAGCTAGGGCGGGGTGGGGGAAAATAAATAAATAAATAAATAAATAAATAAATAAAAATGAGCTAAGTAACTGGGTTTGTTGGACATATGCATGGCTCTTCAACCTCCAAAACAAGAATAAACTTTTTTTCTCTATTGCAAATGGAACTTTTTTCAAGATAGAACATGTATTGGACATAACTCAAGTACATGTATATATAAAATATAGAATATATCCACCAAAGTATCTTAGACCATAAATCCAGGACATTAGAAACTAACCACAGAGACCAAACTTAGACCCCAGGTGATTAGACACGGACCGTCCAGCCTTGAACCCTTGGATCCCAGATATAGAAACAACACAGTTCTTCACAACAGCTACAGGTACCACACCCCATCTGTGACATCCTTAATACTGCTCGGACACCAACCTGTGCCAGCTCTAATATGATAACCTGACATTGAGGAAATTGGGAACCATTTGACCTAAGAGCAGGTTATCCTACCTCACCAGCTAACAATAAGACAAAATCAGAAGACTTGTCACCCTTTGGTTGGTGCAAAAGCCAAGATCGCGATCTACAGATCACTGGCAGATAGAACCATGACCGACCAATAAAAAAGCCATAGTCTAGGCTTTGATCTATCATCTAACAACAATCATTATTTCTAATTCCAGAGGTCTGACTGAGACAATTGCCACTGAATGGGCCTTCTGGAAACATAAAGAAAGATTATCCCAGGCTCCATCCTAGGATCAGAGCAAGGACCAAGACCACCAACCACAGAAGATGGATTAAAATGACACTGAGGGAACAGAACTTCTAGAACCACAAAGAAAGACTTCATCATAAGTCCCACTCCTTGACCTGTGCAGAGACCGAGATCTCTAGATACATAGGTCTGATTTTATCACCCAGGACGGAGCAGAAGTCTTCCACACACCACAAAAGCAGCAAGGGGAGAGTAAATTAACTTGAAAGAAGTCTATAGTTAATCCCATGACAATATACTTCAAGGGTGGAGAAACCCTGTATCTCTTACACAAGGAAATTCCTGTTCGAATGACACCAATGTTTACTGTGCCTATGCAGGAGGGAAGAAAAAAAAAGAAGAAAAAGGAAAAAAAGCACAAAATAATCTTTTTTATACATCTATATAGTCTTGGTCGATTTCTTTGATTTGGTCTGGATATTGAACTTGTCTCCATTTTTTTACAAGAGTCTATAGGATTTTAATAAATTTTAAAATATCCATGTAATAAGACATACATATAAAAAGGCTTAAAAATTTTAAGCTAGAATACTTCCCATGAAACTCTAACATAACAAATAGGTCTACCTGGAGCCAGGAATAACCCCTGAGCACTGCCAGGTGTGACCCAAAAACCAAAAAAAAAAAAAAAAAAAAAAAGGGGCCGGAGAGATAGCATGGAGGTAAGGCGTTTGCCTTTCATGCAGGAGGTCATCGGTTCGAATCCCGGCGCCCCATATGGTCCCCTGTGCCTGCCAGGAGCAATTTCTGAGCCTGGAGCCAGGAATAACCCCTGAGCACTGCCAGGTGTGACCCAAAAACCAAAAAAAAAAAAAAAAAACCAAAAAAAAAAAAAACAAATAGGTCTAAATTTATATATGAATATACAGGAGAAAGTAATTATTTTGAAATGTCTTTGGAAATTTTCCAAAAATTTCCATGATTACCTCCCTTCCTAATGACCATGGTATTTTTCTTTGTTTTTTCCTTCTTTATTTGAACATCTTGATTACATAAATGATTGTGATTAGGTTTCAGTCATGTAAAGAACACCCCCCTTCACCAGTGCAACATTCCCACCACCAATGTCCCCATTCTCCCTCCATCCCACCCCACCACCACCTGTACTCCAGACAGGCTTTCCAGTTCCCACATTCATTCACTTGATTATGGTAGTTCTCTGTGTAGTTATTTCTATAGCTGTACTCACCACTCTTTGTGGTGAGCTTCATGGAGTGAGCAGGTGTTCCAGCCCTCCTTTCAATGTCTCTGAGGATTGTTACAAAAATGAATTTTATTTTTCTTAAAACCCATAGGTAAGTGAGACTATTCTGTTTCTCTCTCTCCCTCTGACTTATTTCACTCAGCATGATAGATTCCATGTACATCCATGTATAGGAAAATTTCATGACATCATCTCTCCTGATGGCTGGATAATATTCCATTGTGTATATGTACCACGGTTTCTTTAGCCATTTGTCTGTGGAAGGGCATCTTGGTTGTTTTCAGAGCCTGGCTATTGTGAATAGTGCTGCAATAAATATAGGTGTGAGGAAGGGGTTTTTGTGTTCTTGTGTTCTTAGGGTATATCCCTAGGAGTGGAATAACTGGGTCGAATGGGAGCTCAATTTCCAGATTTTGAAGGAATCTCCATATCGTTTTCCATAGAGGCTGTACTAGGTGGCATTCCCACCAGCAGTAGATAAAAGTTCCTTTCTCTCCATATCCCCGCCAACACTGATTGTTCTCATTCTTTGTGATGTGCGCCAATCTCTGCGGTATGAGGTAGTATCTCATCGTTGTTTTGATTTGCATCTTCCTGATGATTACTAATGAGGAGAATTTTTTTCATGTGCATTTTGGCCATTTTTTATTTTAATTTTTATTTTCTTATTTTATTTAAACACCTTGATTACATACATGATTGTGTTTGGGTTTCAGTCATGTAAAGAACACCACCCATCACCAGAGCAACATTCCCATCACCAATGTCCCAAATCTCCCTCCTCCCCACCGACCCCTGCCTGTACTCTAAACAGGCTTTCCATTTCCCTCATACATTCTCATTATTAGGACAGTTCAAAATGTAGTTATTTCTCTAACTAAACTCATCACTCTTTGTGGTGAGCTTCCTGAGGTGAGCTGTAACTTCCAGCTCTTTTGTCTTTTGTGTCTGAAAATTATTATTGCAAGAATGTCTTTCATTTTCCTTAAAACCCATAGATGAGTGAGACCATTCTGCATTTTTTTCTCTCTGTCTCTGACTTATTTCACTCAGCATAATAGATTCCGTGTACATCCATGTATAGGAAAATTTCATGACTTCATGTCTCCTGACAGCTGCATGATATTCCATTTTGTATATGTACTACAGTTTCTTTAGCCATTCGTCTCTTGAAGGGCATCTTGGTTGTTTTCAGAGTCTTGCTATGGTAAATAATGCTGCAATGAATATAGGTGTAAGGAAGGGGTTTTTGTATTGTATTTTTGTGTTCCTACGGTATATTCCTAGGAGTGGTATAGCTGAATCATATAGGAGCTCGATTTCCAGTTTTTGGAGGAATCTCCATATCGCTTTCCATAAAGGTTGAACTAGACGGCATTCCCACCAGCAGTGGATAAGAGTTCCTTTTTCTCCACATCCCCGCCAATACTGTTTATTTTCATTCTTTGTGATGTGTGCCATTCTCTGTGGTGTGAGGTGGTATCTCATCATTGTTTTGATTTGCATCTCCCAGATGATTAGTGATGTGGAGCATTTTTATGTGTCTTTTAGCCATTTGTATTTCTTCTTTGTAAAAGTGTCCATTTCTTCTCCCCATTTTTTGATGGGATTAGATTTTTTTTCTTGTAAAGTTCTGTCAGTGCCCTGTATATTTTGATATTAGCCCCTTATCTGAAGGGTGTTGGGTGAATAGTTTTTCCCACTGAGTGGGTGGCTCTTGTATCCTGGGCACTACTTCTTTTTAGGTGCAGAAGCTTCTCAGTTTAATGTATTCCATCTGTAGATCTCTGCTTCCACTAGTTTGGAAAGTGCAGTTTTCTCCTTGAAGTTGCCTTTAGTCTCAATGTCATGGAGTGTTTTACCGACGTGTTGTTCTATATACCTTATGGTATCCGGTATAATATCAAGGTCTTTAGTCCATTGACATTGAGGGAGATGATTGTCATAGGATTTAATGTCATCTTTGTAGATAAGTTTGCTGTGTTTGTTGGTCCCTCTTGTCTTAGAGTAGACCTGTCAGTTTTTCCTTTGAGGCTGGTTTATCATCTGTGAAGTTTCTGAGCTGTTGTTTATTCATGAAGCTGTGTATTCTTTCTCCAAACCTGAACGTGAGTCGGGCTGGGTGCAGTATTCTCAGTGAGGCATTCATTTCATTCAGTCTTGTCACAATATCCCACCACTGTCTTCTGGCCTTGAGAGTTTCTTGTGACATGTCTGCTGTATGTCTTAGGGATGCTCCTTTGAATGTAATTTCCCTTTTTGATCTTGCTGCTTTCAGTATTCTATCTCTATATATTGGATTTGTCACTGTAACGAGGATATGTCTTGGGGTATCTTTCTTTTGGTCTCTTTTAGCTGGTATTCTTCAGGCATGCAGGATTTGATTGCATGTAGTCTTTAACTCTGGGAGTATCTCTTTGATGATGTCTTTGACAGTTGATTCTTATTGGAGATCTCCTTCCTGGGTTTCTGGGACTCCAATGATTCTTATGTTGTTTCTGTTGAGTTTATCAAAGACTTCTATTTTCATCTGTTCACATGCCTTGAGTACTTTTTCCATTGCCTTTTCATTTGTCTTAAGGTTCTTTTCCAATTCCTTTTCTTGTGTTGTGTTTTTCTGCATCACATCTTCCAGTACTCCGATTCTCTCCTCAGCTGCTGATACCCTGTTGGCGAGGCTATCCATTGAGGTTTTCAGTTGAGCAACCATGTTTTTCAGATCTGTTATTTCAGTTTGGAGTTTTCTGATTTCTGTCTTTGTGTTCTCTTCAGATCAATCTATCCTCTTTTTGAGTTCTACGAAATTATTCCATATTTCTATTCTAAACTCATCTGAAAGTTTAATCAGGTGGTTGGAATTTATTAGGTCATCCGAGCTTTTGTCTTCATTCTCTGTGGATGGTGTTTGCCTGCGAGGTTTCCCCATTGTCATGCTTGTAGTGTGGTTTTCCTGCGTGTTGTGATAGGGTTCATTGATTAAAAATAGTGCGCAGCTGCAAAGCAAAGCACTCTTCTGCTGCCTCTAGTTAACTCAGCCGCTTCAAAATGTAGTTTTTTGGGTGTGCACTCTCTAGGCCTCTGAGAAAACCTTCGGGGAGTTAGAAGCACAGTCACAGGCAGACAGAGATAGAAGTTTCTCCTGAAGTCCTCAGAGTGAACAAAGGCACAGCAGGGCAGAGTGACCCCGCAGCCAGAATCTTGTCTTCATTTTTTAAATTTATTTTCTTTCTTCTTTTCTCTTCTTCCGTTTTGTGCTCTGTCATGTTTTTCACTTCAAGACTATGGCTATTATGTGGTGCCTATCTTTATTGCTGTAGTGCTCACTGAATATTTTATTCGAAACTTCTTTATATACTGTTGTAGTGTTTCACCTTCTTTTTCCCCTTCATCTCCAAACAGAGAATGAGAGCCTCTAGAAGGACTCCACCCATTTTTGACGTTTTTGATTTTACCCCAGTTTATTACTTTTCTTTTCTTCAAACAAAACTACATAACTTGAACTATCTAGTCCCACCTCCCAATTAGAGGGGGAATAAGGTAGTTACCAAGATCAAACTGTCGTAAAATCACTAAGTAGTAAGTTAGGCACAGAGGGGACCACTCATTCTAGCAGCCCTGGGGATGAGGGTGGAGGATATGGGAGGCAGGACGGGAATGGAGGTGGACTGAGGAAATTTTGGTGATGGGAATTACCCTAAGTCAATGTTAATATGTACCAAAAATATTACTGTGAATGATATGTAACCCACTACAATTCAAATAAAAATTAAAATTAAAAACAAAGAAAAAAGGTGGGGCCGGGCGGTGGCGCTAGAGGTAAGGTGCCTGCCTTGCCTGCACTAGCCTTGGACGGACTGCGGTTCGATCCCCCGGCGTCCCATATGGTCCCCCAAGCCAGGAGCAACTTCTGAGTGCATATCCAGGAGTAACCCCTGAGCGTTACCTGGTGTGGCCCAAAAACCAAAAAAAAAAAAAAAAAAGAAAAGAAAAGAAAAAAAGAAAAAAAGGAACTAACCACAGAAAAAAAGGATGAAGAAAACTTCCAACACATGGAAGCTGAATAAAATATTGGTCACCAGAAATTACTTCAAAGAAGAGATCAAAGAAGAAATAAAAAGTATTCCTTGAAAACAAAAACAATGAAGATAGAAGCTGTCAGAACTATAAAATACAGCAGAAGCTGTTATATGAAGCTATAGTTTCCTATAACTATAGTACTGTGTACTATAGTTTTGCATACCTACATTAAGAAACAAAAAAATCATAAATGAACAACCTGAGCACACATCTCACAAATATGATGAAGGAACAACAATGAACCCAAAATCTAAGAGAATTAGGACAATAGTAAAAATGAGAACAAAAACCAACAATATAGAAACCAAAAAAGCAATTTAAAGAGTCAATGAAATCATGAGTTGGTTCTTCGAAAGAACAAACAAAATAAATAAAAGTTTAGCTAGACTCATAAAAATATTTGAATAAATCAGATTATAAATGACAGGGATGAAATGACAACATACCCTTCAGCAATTCAAAATATGAGAAAATAATATGAACAGTAAATATTGGGGTCATTCGAAAAAGAATTCCCATGGCCTAAGAGATACAGGGTTTCTCCACCCTTGAAGTATATTATCATGGGATTAAATATAGACTCCTTTCAGGTTCATTTACTCTCCTTTTGGTGCTTTTGTGGTGTATGGAAGACTTCTGACAACTTTATAATCTTAAGCTTGAAAACATAAAAGAAATAGACTTTTAGAAACTTTGAATCTCCCAAAACTGGACAGAGAGGAATTAGAAATCTTAAATAGACAATTCAAGAGTAAGAAAACTGGAACAATAATTAAGAAAGTCCTTGTAAAGATATATTCACTCATGATTTTTATCAAGTGTTACAGAAACGTGTTCTTTCTTTACTCCTTAAGCCAGGGGTCTCAAACTCGGGGCCCGTGGGCCGTTTGCTGCCCTCCATACAACATTTTGTGGCCCTGCTATAGAGGAATCTTTTTTGTTTTGTTTTGTTTTAGTTGTTTGGGTCACACCCCCCCAATGTTCAAGGCTTACTACTGACTTTGCACTCAAGGATCACCCCGACTTTGACTCCTGCGGCCCCCAGGTAAATTGAGTTTGAGACCCCTGCCTTAAGCGCTTCCACAAATTTGAATCTTCAGGAATCCTTTCTAACATATTTTATAAAGTTAAGATTTTACTGACACTCAAAGAAAACTAAGGCATTTCTAGAAAAGTAAATTCCACGCCAATATAATGATGTAAAAATTCTTAACAAAATATTAGCTTACCTAATCCAAAAATATATATAAAAATTAGACACTTATCGATCAGGATTTATACCAAGGATGCAAAGATGGCTCAACACATGCAAATTGATTAATATAGCACACACATTAATAAAAGGAAAGATTATAATCTCGTGATCATATCAATTGATGTAGAGAAAACTTTTGAAAAATTCCAGCACCTGTTCATGAATAAAGCTCTCAATAAAATAGGGGTGAATGAATCTTTCCTCCATATAGTAATGGCCATCTAAAACAAACTCAAACACAATCAGTATCATTCTTTATTTTCACTTAGGATTTTGGGTTACACCCAGTGATTATTAGGTGTTATTCAGAAGTTATTCTTGGCAATACTAGGTGAAATATATGGTCGACAGGATTTGTGATGTGGTTGCCTGCTTGATTCAAATACCCCACCCACTGTACTATATTTTAAGCTCTATCACCCTCCAGTATCATTCTTAGTGGTGAAACACAAACTATATCCACTGAGATCAGGCACAAGGCAAAAATGACCACTGTCCCCACTTTTATTCATTATAATATTAGAAATCATAGCTACATAAATCAGGTTAAAAGGCAAATTAAAGGGATCCATAATAGAAAATATGTTATAAAGTTAAATGTTGTATATATTATCTCTATGTTGTAAAAATATGTTGTGAAGTTATCTTTATATGAAAATGAGATGACAATATAATAGAAGATACTAGAGAGTACATAAAACCTCCTAGACAATAAGCCAATATAACAAAGTAACCAGCTACAAAGTCCATACAGAAAAATAGGTTACATTTTTAATTTTGTTTTGTTTTGTTTGTTTTTGGGCCACATCCGGTGACTCTCAGGGGTTACTCCTGGCTATGCACACAAAAATTGCTCTGGCTTGGGGGACCATATGGAATGCCGGGAGATCAAACCGCTTTATGTATTAGGTTAGCATCTGCAAGGCAGATGCACTACCACTTGCACTACCAATCCGGCCCCAATAGGTTGCATCTTTATGTACAAAAAATACCTGAATCAAAAGAGAGATCAAGGTGTATATCTCATTTTAAATAATGTCTCAGCTTGTCCCACTACTGCTGATGCCAGAAGCCACCATACCCAGAAGAGCTTGCTGATGGCATGTCAACAGAGGTGAGCTGACTCTACTTACACAGGATGGAGCTAGAGGAGCCTAGCCATACAGTTGATGGCCACATACATCTCCTAGTCAATGAACCCCAGCACAACACGTAGAAAACACCATACTACAAACGTCACACTGGGGAAACTACACAGCCCCCACCATGCATAGAGAATGAAGATAGCAATTCTGGTGACCCGAAAAGTGACAACAACCTATGTAGATAAGGACTTTAGAGACAACTATAGAGGATCATCATAAAACTCAAAGAAAGTTTGAAATAACTGAATGAACCACAAATAAGAATCTAGAGCAGGGGTGGCGAACAAGTTTAACACAAAGAGCCAAAATTTTGAACTGTGAGTGTCAGAGAGCCACACCACGCAGTGACCTGCCAAAACAGACAAACACACACAAAAGCATATAATTTTAATAATAATATTAAACACATATTGCGTTTTGCCATTTTGAGTGAGGGTAAAAATCCTGCAGTGATGGTGAATGTGTGCTGCGTCCTCCACACTAAGAACTAACGACATGATGTGACACAACATGTGACACACGGGTCCCCCACTCGTTGGCCCGTGCAGTTGTTTCCGAGGGATGGAAGACGGGATGACACATCCTGGGGGGCGGGACTACACGCTCAGAGATCTCTCCTCAGAGGTCCCTCCTCAGAAGCAGCGTAACAAAATCCATACTTGGCAAAAAGCCACCATATACAAAATAATGATAAGAGGCAAAGAGCCACATTCATTTTGGCCAGGAGCCGCATGCAGTTTGAGAGACGCATGTTTGCCACCCCTGATCTAGGGAATATGAAAATAGAAATAAGAAAACTCCAAACTGAAATAACAGGACAGAAAAACTTGGTACAGGGGCAAGAGTAATAGTGCAGTGGTAGGTGTTTGTCTTGCATGTGGCTGACCATGGATGGGCCTGGGTTTGATCACCAGTGTCCAAAATGGTCCACCAAAGTCAGGAGCAATTTCTGAGGTCAGAGCCAGGAGTAATTCATGAGTGTCACACCGGGTGTGGCCCAAAAACCAAAAACCAAACAAAAAACTTGGTAGACAAATTGAATAACTCACTGAAAAACCTCTCCAACAGAGTAACAGAAGCTAAGGACAGAATTATTGAGCTGGAAGATTAGATACATAACAACTCCATACTACAGAAGAAATTGGGAAAGAGCCTTAAAACAAATTACCATACAATGGAAACAGTCCTCAAAGAATGTGAGCAGACAAAAATAGTAGTCTTTGATAAACTCAACAGAAATAGCAAAAGAGTGATTTAAGTACCAGAGACCAAGGAAGAAAATCCCCATAAAGAATCAACAGTCAACTTCATCATTGTAGAGAAACTCCCTGAGCTAAAGAGTGCATGGAACCAAACCCTGCATGCCCAAATATTCCAAGCTAAAATAAATCTGAAGAAAAGCACTGCAAAACACAGCTAGTCACAATGACGAATACCACAGATAGGAACAGAATACTGAAAGCAGCAAGGTCAAAAAGGGAAAATACATTCAAAAAAGCATCCTTAAGATTTACAATAGACCTGTCGCAAGAAACCC
Organism: Suncus etruscus; assembly: GCF_024139225.1. NCBI lineage: Eukaryota > Metazoa > Chordata > Mammalia > Eulipotyphla > Soricidae > Suncus > Suncus etruscus. The sequence continues at coordinate 66,787,204 of NC_064868.1, read as the reverse complement.
TCAAGGCCCAAAGGCAGTGGTGGTATATAGTGAAAAAACTCAATGAAATTAAAACTTCACTTAGAATACTTCACTCAATCAGACTCACATTCAGATTTGAAGCAAGCAAACATAGCTTCAAGTGTAAAAAAGCACATAATCAGGGATATGTACAACAGTAAGAAATCATAATTCTAATAAAAATACACACCCAATAAGGAATTAGGAAAATATTTAATACAATTACTGACAAATCTGAAAGAAGACATCAATAGCAGCACAATAATAGTGGGAGACCTCAGCACAATCCTGTTACCCCTTGAAAGGTCAACTAGGCTAAAACCTAACATGAATCTACTAGCTCTAAAAGTCAAAATAGAAAAAAGCAGTTATATATATATATTTATATGCATGTATGTGTATATTTTATGTATATATAAGGCTCTCCCCCCTTAAAAACTGAATATACATTCTTCTTCAATGCACACAGGGCATTATCCAGAATGCCAATAGCCAATAAAACATAAATCCATAAAAATAAAAAGTTAGAAATTGTACGAATTAAACTCTCAGATCACATTGCACTGAAATTAGAAGTGAACTACAAAGAGACAAAGAAAAAAATTTTAACAACCGGAAATTACACAGCTCACTACTGAACAACTGTAGGTCAGAGATGAAATCAAAGACGAAATCAAAAGAGTTCTGGAAACAAATGTGAATGAAGACACAAATTATCAGAATTTGTGGGACAAAACAAACCTGGTATTAAGGAATATATATAGCTTTGCAAGCACACATCAGGAAGGAAGAAGGGGCCTACATAATAACTTAATGATTCAACTTACAAAAAATAAAGTGATCAACAAATTGAACCGAGTATAGGTATACAGAGGAAATAACAAAGCTTAGAGAAAAAATTAAATGGAAATCCAAAAAAATATCTGAAGGATCAATGAAAGCAAAAGTTGGTTCTTTAAAAAAAGACAAGTTCAACATACAACTAGCAAAAGTCACAAGAAAGGGAGAGAGAGATTTAATAAAGCAGATTAGATATGAAAAGGGGCAATTACTATAGATACTACAGAGATTCAAAGAGTAATCAGAGTATACTTTGAGAAACTCGATGCCACGAAACAAGAGAACCTGGAAGAAAAGAATGAATAATTGTCTCAAAAATCTTCAGACGATTGAGCTAGGATGATCTTGCATATCTAAACAGAACTATCACTACTGAGGAACTTAAAATTGTAATAAAAATTATTCCAAAAAACAAAACAAAACAAAAGCATAGGTCCAGATGGATTTTGTTACAAATTCTTCAAACTTTTCAAGAGGACCTACTACCATTTCTTTTCAGGCTCTTCCAGGAAATTGAATAAACAGAAGCAGTACCAAATAGTTTTTACAAGCATAACATCACCCTGATACCAAAAGCAATCAGAGATGATTAAAAAAAAGAAAACAACAGACCAATATTTCTGATAAACACAGATGCAAAGATCCTCAACAAAATTCTAGCAAGTAGAATCCAACACTTTATCAAGAAGGTCATACCCACATCCAAGTCAGTTTCATTACACAGATGAAAGAATGCTTTAATAGATGTAAATAAATCAACATAATAAAACATGTCAACAAAATAAAACATATAATCATATTAACAAATGCATAAAAAGCATTTGATAAGATCCAAAACCGATTTATGATAAAAATTTTAACAAGATGGGAATGGAGGAACTTTTTTTATTATATTCAAGTCCATTTACCACAGACCCATGGCAAATATTATACTCACTGGAGAAAAACTTAAAGCCTTTCCTCTAAAATCTGGTATAAGGCAAGTCTGCCCCCTCTCACCATTATTATTTAATATAGTACTGAAAGTACTTGCCTTAGAAATCAGGCAAGAAAAAGATTTCAGTTGCATCCAGATAGGATAAGAAGTCAAGCTTTCACTGTTTGCAGACGGCATACTTCTATATTTAGAAAACCCTAAAGACTGTACAAAAAACTTCTAGAAACAATAGTTTCATACCCTAAAGACTCATATAGCAAAATTGAAGAAACAAAAACTTCAGTCTGCAATACAGTTGTGTGAAGCTTGGAAAATGGCTCACAGCATTCACAGATCAGGAAATGTCCTAGACCCAAAGGTCTCTCAATAGCTGACACCAATTTAGAGCAATAGTCTGTGGTGAACTTAAGTACCATATTTTCCAGTGAATAAGATGACTGGGCATATAAGATTACCCCCTACTTTTCCTGCTAAAATATGGGTTGGGGCTATATTCACCATATAAGACTACCTCTCTTTTAATGCACACCAAATGGAAATTTTAAAAAATGTTAGAGAAAAAGAGTAGAACCCTCAAACATTAACATTATATGTTTAGTAAAGTTAGACTTTGAAGTGCCAACAATCATTTTATGTTTGTCATTTGTAGTGAGTTACTGTGATTTTTTTTTTAAAATTGTGATCTACATTGAGAGCAGGGAGAGGGGGGCCCCTCCAAGAGCAGCTGACTGGGGTGCAGTGATTAATGTGATAGCTATAGGGAGACAGAGCGCCTCCTCTGTGTCTCATAAAAACTGAACAGAGGAAAGCCACATACCAGCGATGACACCCGGTGGCCGGAGAGATGCAGCTCTTGGTAACTCAGATCCTCTGTGTGCCCTGAAAGATTAATCAGGACAAGCAGAGGACTTAGTAATGATGCCTGGCAGCTGGTTGAGATGCAGAGTAAATTTCAGCATGCCATATACAAGCGTATAAGATGATCCCCGACTTTTCAGAAGTTTTTCATGATTAAAAAATCGTCTTAAAGACTTTATCATAAGTCCCACTCCTGGACCTGTGCAGATACTGAGATCTATAGATACAAAGGTCTTATTTCATCACCCAGGACGGAGCAGAACTTTTCCAAACACCACGAAAGCACTGCCGGTAGAGTAAATGAACCTTAACGGAGTCTATAGTCAATCCCGTGACAATATACCCCAAGGATGGAGAAACCCTGTAGTGCTAAGGCCAAGTGAATTCCTTTTCAAATAACCCCAATATTTACTGTGCCAGTGCAGGAGGGAAAAAAGGCAAAAAGCACAAAACATTTTTATCTTTTATATTTTTTTCTTCATTTATTATTATTGTTATTATTATTATTATTATTATTTACCTATCTACTTTTTGTCGATTTCTTTGTTTTGGTGTGGTTATTGAAGTTGTAGTTCCCATTTATATTTATATTGTTTTTTTCTTCTTCTTTTCTTTCTTTAGGTGCTCTGCCATGTTTTTTAACTCAAGACCATGGCTTTTTTTGTGGTGCCTATCGTTATCACTGGAGTGCTCACTGGATATTTGACTCTTCTTTTTGTACTTTTGCGGTGTTTCACCTTCTTTTTCTCCTTCATCTCTCAAACCGACGATGAGAGCCTCTAGAAGAATTCCCCCCATTTTTGGCATATTAGACTTTTACCCCAGTTTATTACTTTGCTCTTCTTCAAATAAAACCACATAACTTGAAAAAAATGATCGGGCTTAAACACCAAATCCAAAGCCAATGACAACAGAATCAATACCCAATCTACAACAAGCTAGGCACAGAGGGGAGCACTTATACTAGCAGCTTGGGGGGGGGGGAAGGAGGATATGGATGCATACTGGGAACGCGGATGGAGGGAGGACAACTTTGGTGGTGGGAATTCCTGGATTCAATGTCAATATGTACCTAAAATATTACTGTGAAAGATATTTAATCCACTTTGGTCAAAATAAAAATTATTATATTAAAAAAGTCATCTTAAATGCCAGAAAATATGGTAGAAGAAATTGATTACGGAGAACATATCAGCAACATATGTGTGCCTGCCTTCTTCTTTTATTATGACTTGTACTTTAAGAAATCTAGTGACTACAACAGCAGCAGAAGCCCGATGATGACATAGAGCAGAGACCTTCATGTAGAATGAACCACAAAGAGGATCATAAGCAGTCCATATACCAATGGTGCTGCCTGCGCCCCACTTTTTATGAAGTGGGCGGTCTGCAACAAGTTAAGCTGGGTTGATTTATATAGATTTTACAAACTTATGCTGGAGGGGTACTGTAAGCACCAGCACGACCACTGTTGTAGCAGTGGCATCATCTTATTCCTGGAAAAAAGAAATGGTCTTATACAAGAAAAAAGGGGTAAATAAAATATGAACAGACATTGTATATAATATGGACAAACATAAAACATAGAGATGGTCACCACACACACACTCACTCATAGAAGGACAAAAGTATCAATCCATAGAAAATTTGACCCAAGTAGAATGGGTCAAAGTATTACAAAATATAAAGCTAGCATGTCAGGTGAAAAGGATTTCTACTTCCTTAGAGTAATCAACATCGATGAAGGAGAACTTTGCTGAAAAAAGGCTTCATGGTTTAGAACATGCAAAGAACATTCTTAAAACAATCATAATATGTAAGACTAGAATACTAAGTGGTATGGTGATGAGCACTGTAAAAAGAGTCTATGGCATTCAGATGCCTTAACCAAGGGTTTCTGTGTAGTGGGATATTAGAAGATATAAGCAGATAAAATAAAATAAAAAGCAAATGATTTAAAATATTTGTTAAGGCATCACAATGAGCACTGTATTAGGAGACCAACAGAAAATATCACTGTATTATGAAACTAGGGTATCCAAACTATATCTCCATGGATCATTGTTAAAAGAAGCATTAAGATTATTATGAACGTACTAGGAAATTAAGACACTGAAACATTCTAATAATGAGCACTATAGTGGGAGTTTGCATCTTTCAGGTGTTTTTTCTGTTGGTAAAAAGTTAAATGTTAGAAAATTATTATAGACATCTCTAATGAGCATTCAGTAATACATCTGCTAATTTTTTTGGGGGGGACACAATCATCAGTGCTCAGGGTTTACTCCTGGCTCTAAGCTCAGAAATCTCTCCTGGCATGCTCGGGGGAACACACAGAGGATGCCAGGATTTGAATCACTGTCCTCCAGTGTGCAAGGCAAACGCCCTACCTCCATGCTATGTCTCTGGCCCTTAATCTGCTAATTTAAATAGCTGTATTCATAGCAGAAAGTTTCTTTGAAATATAGAAAAGAATATAAGCTGCTGAAAATTGTACCCTAAAGAATATAGCAAAGTGGCAGCCTACAAAATTAACACACAAAAATTAATGCCCTATACAAATAATCATAAAGAATAAATGGACATTAATAAAATCAATCCCATTCACATTAGTGCCACACAAACTCAAACTCAATTACCATGGAGTCAACTAAACTAAAGAATTGACAGACTAAAACCCAACTACAATCATATTTGTAATTAAGGTGTTTAAATAAAGATATTAAAAACAAGAAATATCCAATTAAGTTAATGAAATATAACTTAAACCCAGAAATAAATCCACACACTTATGATAAAATATCTAATATTTTACAATGGAGCAAGAAATAAACTCTTCAGTAAATGATGTTGGAGAAAAATAACAAGAAAAATTAAAAAAAAAAGAGAGAGGTTACAGACCTGTACAAAGAAAATTACAAAACATTGCTTCAAGGAGTAAAAGAGGACACAAAGAAACAGAGACCCATACCCTGTCCATGGTTTGGGAGGATCAACATCATTAAAATGGCAACACTCCATAAAGCATTGTATAGATTTAATGCAATACCTTTAAGGATTCCCAGGACATTCTTCAAAGAAATGGACTAACATTCCTGAAATTCATTTGGATCAATAAATGCCCATGAATAGCTACAGCAATCCTTACAAAAAAAGAAGATGGGAGACACTACTTTCCCTAACTTGAAATTGTGTTCAAAGCAATAGTCATAACAATAGCATGGTATTGGAATAAAGACAGAACTTTAGATCAATAGTATCTACTTGAGTATTCAGAGAATGTTCCTCAGATTTACAATCAATGAATCTTTGATAAAGAAACAAGATACTCAAAATTGAGCAAGGAAAACGTCCTCAACAAGTGGTGCTTGGATAAATCGACAGCTGTGGGTTTAATTGGATTGTGGAATTGATATGATTGCATCCCACTCAGTATATGCCTTTTTATTCAGTAGTTGTAAACATCTTTAATATATCTTATTTTATTTGTGTTCAGACCTCCTAATCCCAACTCCAGGTGTGATTCCATACTTCAGAATAAATAAATACCCAGATTTTTATTAAATGGGAATGGGTTCTGGGCACTTTAACCCAGTGTCCACAATTAAAAAGATAAAGCCTCTTAAGTAACATACTGGAGGTATTTTGGTGAGGGTTGTGATATTCCTCCCCTTTGTTTATGCAAATCTTTTCCCCATAGGCTCAAAAAACTAGAACTACTTATGGCATGAACGCCACCTGTTTAATTTCCAGTACATGCACTTCAAATACCTAGTGCTCTGGTGTTTGAAATGTGGAGGCAAGACCCCTCCTATCCCTTATAAACTGTTCTGACTTTCTTATAAGGCCCCGTTTCAGGGCTAATTTCTTAAAGGAATCACTTCAGCGCCTGAGTCAAACATTTCTTCAAACTTCCTATCCTTACTTATAAGAGTTAACACTGGATTTTTCTCAGGAATATCTAAACCACAGCTTCCAGAAATGACAGGCTTTAATGAGCTTAATCTGTGGAACTCCCTCGCTCTGGACTGGGAAGCTGAATTATTGACGAAAAGGTACCCTGATTTTGTTTTGCTTTTTTTGTCGTTTTTGGGTCACACCCGGCAGTGCTGAGGGGTTGCTCCTGGCACCATGCTCAGAAATGGCTCCTGGCAGGCACGGGGGACCATATGGGAAGCCGGATTTGAACTGATGACCTTCTGCATGAAAGGCAAACGCCTTACCTCCATGCTATCTCTCCAGCCCCGGTACCCTGATGTTAAGGAGCCAGGGAATGGCCCCTTACCCAGTTTCTTGAGACAGGTTGATGTAGTCCTAGTCTCAAGGGGTCAGGTCCCTGAGCTGGTAAAAAAAAAAAAAGAAGTTGTGATCTGCATTTTTTTTTCTTAAATGTCCCATATTGCCACACTTAAAGTATCTGACTTGAAATCACGATTTTGGTTCTGAACCCTTTCCACATTTGCCAGTGAGGAGTTGACTAACTGAATCTCTCCTGCCAATGACCTCCCTTATGACATCTAGGACAATGTCCAAATACTTTCATTGGGCAAAGGCCACTGATCTGATTCCTGAAGTCTGCATATTTTGTTAAAGGAGCAGTGGCAGGAAGCAAGGACAGGCCAGAAGATCCCACAGGGACGGTGGTGGAGTGCATGAGAGGATGATTAATTATAAGTAACATAGGGAAGTGGAGAGAAAGAATTGTAAATGCTGGCCTCTCTACAAGCATGCAGGTATTCCATAGTATTCTCCTTTTACTCTTATAGGGCATAATATTGCTTGACAATATTTATTAGCATTGTCAAATGCTAAAGTTTTTGTCAGGAGTTTTTGAAGGTCATTATCGTTTGTCTCTTAATTGATTTTGTTAATTTACCTAAAATTTGCATGTGGCTCTGTAGTTCCCTGAATAATCTTAGTAACAGTGAATTAGGCTTCAGAGTCAACTTTTCCCCAAGCATCCAAAGCAAGATCTCTAATTATTCTTAAAATAACACATGGTAGGGGCCGGGCGGTGGCGCTGGAGGTAAGGTGCCTGCCTTACCTGCGCTAGCCTAGGAGACGGACCGCGGTTCGATCCCCCAGCGTCCCATATGGTCCCCCAAGCCAGGAGCGACTTCTGAGCGCATAGCCAGGAGTAACCCCTGAGCGTTACCGGGTGTGGCCCAAAAACCAAAAAAAAAAAAAAAAAAATAACACATGGTAATCCTGCCAGCTTATTTGCTTCTGTGAATTCCTCTTCTCCTGTCAGCACCTCATAATACAACTTAATTCCTGCAACCACCTTTCAAGAGTGATCTAGGCTATTATTTTTTCTTTTGCCTTTTTCATAAAACCACATCTTCCATTCTAAATACTGAGATGGTTTTAGACAGAATTTTGCTATGGTTTTGTAATTCTGATGAGTTCAATTTGCCCTATCACTCCAGGTACCAAGGAATTCAAGATAAAAATGAGAAAGAAAACCATACTCAGAGCATGCTTTCTTAAATCAACATGAGATAATCCACATTTAAACCTTCATAAGTTGAGGCTAGATTGTTTTCTTGATTAGGAAAATTTATTTCTAATTTTATATTAGTACCAATTCCTTTAATTTCTTTAATACTCCCATGGATTATTTTATTTCCGACAATCTCCTTAAGAACTATTCAGTGTGGTAAATTGTTTTTCTGGAGGGGAAAACAATTCAGATTTTTTGTTTTATTTTTGCCAAGCTCTCTAATAGGTATCCAGGTGGGAGAGTGATTGAGTCTGTGCTACACTCCCTGTAATATGTGGAGAAGTAATAGGATCTGTACTACATTTCCTTGAAGTCTATGGTGGAGATATAGGTACTTTACCACATTCCTTGGAAGTCTGTGGTAGACTGGGGTTTAGGTGATAAGCTTATAAATTTGCCCTCTAATTCAGCTGATGGGGGCTACATTAGTTTCTTGCATACAATAAAAAATTTTGGGTGAAATTATTTAAGGTTCTACATTAGCATCAATAAGTGATGAGAAGTCCAAACTATCTGGTGAAACAATTTAAGGCCTGCTGGCCTATCACCAGTAGATGGTATAGGAATACTAACTGTAGGATTTGGGACTTGACCCCATGAGTGACTGGAAAATCTGTAAATTTTGTTTTCTCTGTCTTTCAGAAAAAAATTTTGAAAGCATTTCAGACATATATTGTGGAAAGTCAGAGTATTTTTAAAGCATTTCAGACATTTTCTATAAGTCAGAGTTTTCTTTTAATATCTTTATTTAAACACTGTGATTACAAACATGATTGTAGTTGGATTTTAGTCACAAAAAGAACAACCCCTCTCCTTTGCCAGTGCAACATTCCCACCACCAGTGCATCCCATCTATCACCGCCACCAACACCCTCTGCCTGTATTCAAGACAGGCATTCTACTTCTCTCACTCATGAACATTGTCTTTATAGTTTTTAGTGTTCTAACTGCACTCACCACTCCTCAAGATGAGCATCATATTGTGATCTGGTCTTCAGGTCCACATCTCTGGGCATTTTATTTTCCTTAAAACTTATAGATAAGTGAGACTATTCTGTGTGTCTCTCTCTAAATCAGAGTTTTTTTATTTTATTACTTAAAAATACTCCAATAGCTTTTTGATATATTGAGTACCAAACATGCAATAATTGATAAAAATTCAATGGAATTTTCAATATTATATAAACTAAAATGACTTAAAATGATCTAATCTTAAATTTGATATGTACACATAAGTTTTTTTAAAAATAATTTATTTGTTTAAACACTGTAATTACAATCACAATTGTAATTGGGTTTCAGTCATAACAAAAACATCCCCCATCACCGTGCAACATTACCATCACCAATGCCCCCATCTCTTCCCTCCCCACCCCCTGCCTGTGTTTGAGACAGGATTTCTACATCCCTCACTCACTGACATTGTTATGAGAGTTCTCAGAGCAGTTATTTCTTTATCTGCACTCAACACTCTTTGTGGTGAGCTTCATATCTTGAGCCAATCCTTCCAGCCCTCATTTATGTGTTAGATTTTTCTCTCTTCATTTCTTTGTGAGTTTTGCTAGTACTTTATGGATCTTATTTATTTTTTCAAAGAATCAACTTTTGCTTTCATTGATTTATGAATTGTTTTTTGGATTTCCATCTCATTGATTTCTGCTCTATGCTTTTTTGATTTCTTCTGCCTATTTTTGGTTCTTTTTGTTGGACATTTTTAATTCTAAAATCTGTGTCATTAAGCTTTTATATAGGCCCTTTCTTCCTTTCTTATGTGTGCTTGCAAGGCTATAAATTTGCCTCTTAGTATTACTTTTGTTGTGTTCCATAAATTCTGACAATTTGGGTCTTCATTGCCATTTGTTTACAGGAATATTTTGATTTCCTTTTTGATTTCATCTCTGATGCACTGGTTGTTCAGTAGTGAAGTGTTTAGTTTCCAGGTGTTAACTTTTTTCTTCTGTGTTTTTTTTTGTAATTTACATCTAATTTCAGTGCCTTGTGATCAGTGAAGTAGTTTGTTAAGTTTCTATCCTTATGACTTTATGGAGATATATTTTATGGGGCAGTATGTGGTCTATTCTGGAGAATGAACTATGTTCATTGAAGAAGAATGTTTATCCAGGCTTCTTTGGATGGAGTGCCCTATATATATCTACTAGTCCACTTTCTTCCATTTCTCTTTACTGAGCTAATATATTCTTGTTGATTTTCAACCTGCTTGACATATCGAGGGGTGCCAAGCCAGTGATTAGATCTCCCATTTTATTGTGCTGGTATTAATATTTTCTTTCAGGTTTGTTGAGAGTTGTATTAAATATTTTGCAGGTCCATCATTGGGTGAGTATGTGTTTAAGAGTGTGATTTCTTGTACATAAACTTTGGTTAGTACAAAATGGCCAACTTTGTCCCATATAAATATTCTGAGTATAAAGTTTGTTTCATCTGATACTAATATGGCCACTCCAGCTTTTTTATGCATGTTGTTTGCTTGGATAATTTTACTCCAGCATTTGATTTTGAGTCTATGCTTGTTTTGATTATTCAGGTGTGTTTCTTTTAAGCAGCAAACGTTGGATTCAGCTTTCTTTTTTTTTTATAAAAAAGCTTTTAATTTCTCTTTGGGCTTAATTCTTGACAATAATTGTTGCTCATTGTCCTTTGCAGGACAGAATTTTATAAAACTTAAGGAGGTGAGAGAATACAAGGATCTAAGTTTGGAAACATTTCACAAAACACGGGGATGTCATTAGGCCACATAGTCACATCTGGTCAGTGAGTCCTCACACTGACTCACTCTACTCAATGACATATGGAAACTATGCGTATCCTGACTTGCCTAAATAATTCAGAAGACCTACCACCTTGTATCTTCTTTATTTCCCTAATGCTGGTGCTCAAACTCCTGATGAATCAGGAACACCTGGAAGGCTTGCTAAAATATAAATTTTTAAGTCAGAGGCCCAGAATAACTGATTAATATTGCTGGCCCGGAAATTTGCAAGCAAGTTTTTTAGTCAAACAAATATTTCTATACACATTATCCTAGTCTAGTTATATAGTTACTCCTAAGATCATCCAATGTCCAAAAATTTTTGAGACCTATATGACTCTTGAGCACCAATATGAGAGTGACCCCAAAGAATAGTTGATGAGCCCTTGAAAATGTCTTATGCAAGCTATACCAATGTTGATTCTTTAAATATTTAAACAAGTAATATTTATATTAATTTAATATATTTTATTCCATTGAATACATATTTCATTGCTACAGATGAAATTATGTTTATTATCATAAATAAAAATGTAATATGGGGCCAGAGCAGTGGCGCAAGCAGTAGGGTGTTTGCCTTGCATGTGTTTTTTATCTTTATTTAAACACCGTGATTACAAACATGATTATAGTTGTATGATTACAGTCATGTAAAGAACACCCCCCTTCACCAGTGCAACATTCCCACCACCAATTTCCCAGATCTCCCTCCTCCACACCCCCCTACACCTGTACTCGAGACAGGCTTTCTACTTCCCTCATTCATTCACATTGTTATGATAGTTTTCAGTGTAGTCATCTCTCCAACTGCACTCATCACTCTATGTGATGAGCTTCATGTCCTGAGCTGCACCTACCAGCCCTCATCTCTCTTGTCTCTGAGATACTGTTAAAAATGTCTTTCATTTTTCTTAAAGCCCATAGATGAGTGAAACCATTCTGCGTCTTTCTCTCTCCCTCTGACTTACTTCACTCAGCATAATAGATTCCATGTACATCCATGTATAGGAAAATTGCATGACTTCATCTCTCCTGATGGCTGCATAGTATTCCATTGTGTATATGTACCACAGTTTCTTCAGCCACTCATCTGTTGAAGGGCATCTTGGTTGTTTCCAGAGTCTGGCTATTGTAAATAGCGTTGCAATGAATATAGGCGTAAGGAAGGGATTTTTGTATTGTATTTTTGTGTTCCTTGGGTATATTCCTAGGAGTGGTATAGCTGGATCGTATGGAAGCTCAATTTCCAGTTTGTGAAGGAATCTCCATGTCGCTTTCCATAAAGGTTGTACTAGACAGCATTCCCACCAGCAGTGAAAAAGAGTTCCTTTCTCTCCACATCCCCGCCAGCACTGCTTGTTTTCCTTTTTTGTGATGTGTGCCAATCTCAGTGGCGTGAGGTGGTACCTCATAGTAGTTTTGATTTGCATCTCCCTGACGATTAGTGATGTTGAGCATCTTTTCATGTGCCTTTTGGCCATTTGCCTTTCTTCTATTTCAAAGTGTCTGTTCATTACTTCTCCCCATTTTTTGATGGGGTTAGTTGTTTTTTTCTTGTATAGTTCTGTCAGTACCTTGTAAATTTTGGATATTAGCCCTTTATCTGATGAGCATTGGGTGAATAATTTCTCCCACTCAGTGGGTGGTCTTTGTATTCTGGGCACTATTTCCTTTGAGATGCAGAAGCTTCTCAGCTTAATATAGTCCATCTGTTTATCTCTGCTTCCACTTGTTTGGAAAGTGCTGTCTCCTCCTTAAAGATGCCTTTAGTCTCAAAGTCCTGGAGTGCTTCACCTACATGTTGTTCTATATACCTTATAGTTTCAGTTCTGATATCAAGGTCTTTAATCCATTTGAATTTTACCTTTGTACATGGTGTTAGCTGGGGGTCTGAGTTCGCTTTTTTGCAAGTGGCTAACCAGTTGTGCCAACACTTGTTGAATAGGCTTTCCTTGCTCCATTTAGGATTTCTTGCTCCTTTATCAAAAACAAGGTGATTATATGTCTGAGGAACCTTCTCTGAGTACTCAAGCCTATTACACTGATCTGAGGGTTTGTCTTTATTCCAATACTATGCTGTTTTTATAAATATTGCTTTGTAATACAGCTTAAAATTGGGGAAAGTAATGCCTCCCATATTCCTTTTCCCAAAGAGTGCTTTAGATATTCGAGGTTGTTTTTTGTTCCAGATGAATTTCAGAAGTATTTGATCCACTTCTTTGAAGAATGTCATGGGTATCTTCAGAGGAATCGTGTTAAATCTGTACAATGCTTTTGGAAGTATTGCCATTTTAATGATGTTGATTCTGCCAATCCATGAGCAAGGTATGTGTCTCCATTTCCACGTGTCCTCTCTTATTTCTTGGAGCAGTGTTTTGTAGTTTTCTTTGTATAGATCCTTCACATCTTTAGTCAGGTTGACTCCAAGATATTTGAGTATGTGTGGCACTAATGTTAATGGGATTTTTCTCTTAATGTCCATTTCTTCCCTATCATTATTAGTGTATAAAAAGGCCATTGATTTTTGTTTATTAATTTTGTAGCCTGCCACTTTGCTATATGAATCTATTGTTTCTAAAAGCTTTTTGGTAGAGTCTTTAGGGTTTTCTAAGTAGAGTATCATGTCATGTGCAAACAGTGAGAGCTTGATTTCTTCCTTTTCTATCTGGATTCCCTTGACATCTTTTTCTTGCCTAATCACTATAGCAAGTACTTCCAGTACTATGTTGAATAGGAGTGGTGAGAGAGGACAGCCTTGTCTTGTACCAGAATTTAGAGGGAAGGATTTTAGTTTATCTCCATTGAGGATAATATTTGCCACTGGCTTCTGGTAGATGGCTTTGACTATATTGAGAAAGGTTCCTTTTATTCCTATCTTGCTGAGAGTTTTCATAAAGAATGGGTGTTGAACCTTATCAAATGCTTTTTCTGCGTCTATTGATATGACATGTGATTTTTATTTTTTTTGTGTTTATGTTGTGTATTATATTGATAGATTTACGGATGTTAAACCAGCCTTGCATTCCTGGGATGAAACCTACTTGATCAAAGTGAATGATCTTCTTGATGAGGCACTGGATCCTGTTCGCCAGGATTTTGTTGAGGATCTTTGCATCTGTGTTCATCAGGGATATTGGTCTGTAATTTTCTTTTTTGGCAGCATCTCTATCAGGTTTTGGTATTAAGGTGATGTTGGCTTCATAAAAGCTATTTGAAAGTGTTCCTGTTTTTTCGATTTCATAAAAGAGCCTCGCCAGGATTGGTAGTAGTTCCTCTTGAAAGATTTGAAAGAATTCATTCGTGAATCCATCAGGGCCTGGGCTTTTGTTTTTGGCAAATTTTTGACTACAGTTTTAATTTCCTCAATAGTGATGGGGTTTTTAGATATGCTACATCTTCTTTATTCAACCGTGGAAGGTTATATGAGTTCAGAAATTTATCCATTTCTTCCAGGTTCTCATTTTTAGTGGCGTAGAGTTTCTCAAAGTAGTTTCTGATTACCCTTTGAATCTCTGTCATATCAGTAGTGATCTCTCCTTTTTCATTCCTAATACGAGTTATCAAGTTTCTCTCTCTCTTTCTTTGTTAGGTTTGCCAGTGGTCTATCAATCTTGTTTATTTTTTCAAAGAACCATCTTCTGCTTTCGTTGATCTTTCAGATTGTTTTTTGGGTTTCAACTTCGTTGATTTCTGCTCTCAGCTTTGTTATTTCCTTCTGTCTTCCTATTTTTGGGTCCTTTCGTTGAGCACTTTCTAGTTCTATTAGCTGTGTTGTTAAGCTACTCAGGTAAGCCCCTTCTTCCTTCCTGATGTGTGCTTGCAAAGCTATAAATTTTCCTCTCAGTACTGCTTTTGCTGTGTCCCATAAGTTCTGATAGTTTGTGTCTTTATTGTCATTTGTTTCCAGGAACCTTTTGATTTCCTCCTTGATTTCATCTCGGAACCACTGCTTATTCAGTATGAGGCTGTTTAACTTCCAGGTGTTAAATTTTTTTCTTTTGTGTCCCTTTGCAGTTCACATCTAACTTCAGAGCCTTGTGGTCAGCAAAGGTAGCCTGCAAAATATCTATTTTTTTATTTTATGGAGATATGTTTTATGTGCCAGCACGTGATCTATCCTGGAGAATGATCCATGTACATTGGAAAAGAATGTGTATCCAGGTTTCTGAGGATGGAGTGCCCTATATATATCTACTAGGCCTCTTTCTTCCATTTCTCTTTTCAGGTCTAGTATATTTTTGTTGGGTTTCCATTTGGTTGACCTATCAAGTGTTGACAAGCCTGTGTTGAGGTCTCCCACAATTATTGTGTTATTATTGATATCCTTCTTCAGATTTGTCAACAATTGTATTAAATAGTTTGCTGGTCCCTCATTGGGTGCATATATTTTTAGGAGAGTGATTTCTTCTTGCTGTACAAATCCCTTGATTAGTACATAATATCCATCTTTGTCCCTTACAACTTTTCTGAGTATAAAGTTTGTGTCATCTGATATTAGTATGACCACCCCCGCTTTTTTAAGGGGGTTGTTTGCTTGAATGATTTTCCTCCAGCCTTTGATTTTGAGTCTATGTTTATTCTGACTATTCGGGTGTGTTTCTTGTAGACAGCAGAAGGTTGGCTTCAGTTTTTTGATCCATTTCGCCACTCTGTGCCTCTTACCAGGTGCATTTAGTCCATTGACATTGAGAGAAATAATTGTCATGGGATTTATTGCCATCTTTGTGTAGAAGTTTGGTGTGTTTTTTGTTCTGTCTTGTCTTTAGAATAGATCTTTCATTTTTTCTTTTAAGGCTGGTTTTGAGTCTGCAAAGTTTTTGAGCTGTTGTTTATCTGTGAAGCCATGTATACATCCTTCAAACCTGATAGTGAGTTTTGTTGGGTGCAGTACTCTTGGCGAAGCATTTATTTCATTGAGTTTTGCCACTGTATCCCACCACTGCCTTCTGGCCTTGAGTGTTTCTGGTGACAGGTCTGCTGTAAATTTCAAGGATGCTCCATGGAATGTAATTTCCCTTTTCGATCTTGCTGCTTGCAGTATTCTATCTCTAACTGTGGGTTTCATCATGGTGACTAGGATGTGTCTTGGGGTGTTTCTCCTGGGGTCTCTTTTAGCTGGTACTCTTCGGGCATGCAGGATTTGGTCACATGTTTTCTTTGGCTCTGGTAGTTTCTCAGTGATGATGTTCTTGACCATTGATTCTTCCTGAAGATTTTCTTCTTGGGTCTCTGGGACTCCACTGATTCTAAAGTTGTTTCTGTTGAGCTTATCAAAGACTTCTATTTTCATCTGCTCATATTCTTTGAGTAACTTTTCCATTGTCTGATCCTTTGATTTAAGGCTTTTTTTCCAATCTCTTCTGCTGTGTAAAGTTGTTATGCATCTCGTCTTCTAAAGCACTAATTCTATCCTCAGCTGCTTTTAACCTGTTGGAAAGCTCATCCATTATGTTCTTCAATTCGTCTACTGAATTTTTCAGACCTGTTATCTGACCTGATATTTCAGTTTGGAGTTTTCTGAGTTCTATCTTCATATTCTCTTGATTTTTATTAGTGTTCTTATATATACTTTCTTTGATTTCTGTGAGCAACCTCCATATTTCTTCTCTAAACTCCATTTCTGAAAGACTGCTTAGGTAGTTGGCCATTGTTGTGTCATCGGAGTTTCCACCTTCATTCTCTATGGTTGAAGTTGGTCTGCGTAGTTTCCCCATTGTCACACTTACGCTGTGGGTTTTTCTATTGTTGTGGTGGTACTCATTGTCTAGGTGGAGTGCGTGGCCGTGAAGCGAAGCGGAGCAGCCACGCTCCTCTGCTTCTACCCCTTATAGGTGGGCTTAAGGGGGACAGCAGAGTCAGCTTTATTCGCAACTCTGGCCCCCAAACACTCACCTCAGCCGAGGCAAGCCGTCAGGGGATGAATGCCAGAGAAGATCAAAGTTCTCAGGTTGATGCAAGCCGGGGAAGCCCCAAAATGTCAGCCAAGCTTAAGGGGCCCAGCAAAAGTCTCGTATCCACAACTCCAGCCGAAAAGACACACCTCAGCTGAGGCACGCCTTGAAGGGATTAATGCCGGAGAAGATCAAAGTTCCCAGGTTGATGCAAGCTGGGGGAGGCCCCAAAATGTCTGCCGAGCCTAGGGGGCCCAGCATTCAGCTTTATCCGCAACTCTGGCCCCCAAACACTCACCTCAGCTGAGGCAAGCCGTCAGGGGATGAATGCCAGAGAAGATCAAAGTTCCCAGGTTGATGGAAGCCGGGGAAGCCCCAAAATGTCTGCCAAGCTGAAGGGGCCCAGCAAAATTCTCTTATCCACAACTCTAGCCGAAAAGACACACCTCAGCCTAGGCACGCCTTGAAGGGATTAATGCTGGTGAAGATCAAAGTTCCTAGATTGATGCAAGCTGGGGGAGGCCCCAAAATGTCTGCCAAGTCTAGGGGGCCCAGCAGTCAGCTTTATCCGCAACTCTGGCCCCCAAACACTCACCTCAGCTGAGGCAAGCTGTCAGGGATGAATGCCAGAGAAGATCAAAGTTCCCAGGTTGATGCAAGTCCGGGGAAGCCCCAAAATGTCTGCGCAGCTTAAGGGGCCCGGCAAAAGTCTCTTATCCACAACTCCAGCTGAAAAGACACACCTCACGGATTCAGCTTTCCGATCCATTTCGAAACTCTGTGTCTCTTAAGAGGTGCATTTAGTCCATTAATGTTGAGAGAGATAATTGTCATGTGATTTAGGTTCATATCTGTGTAGAAGTTTGTTGTATCTATTTGTTCTTTTTTCTTTAAAGCAGGCCTTTCAGCTATTCTTTAAGGGCAGTTTTGAGTCTGTAAAGTTTTTGAGCTGCTGTTTATCCGTGAAGCCATGTATACTTTCTTCAAACCTGAAAGTGAGTCTATCTGGCTGTAGTATTCTAGGTGAAGCATTTATTTCATTTAGTTTTGTCACTATACCCCACCACTGTCTTCTGGCTTTGAGGGTTTCTTGTGACAGGTCTCCTGTAAATATTCAGAATGCTCCTTTCAATGTAATTTCCCTTTTTGATATACTGCTTTCAGTATTCTATTTCTATCTGTGGGATTCATCATTGTAACTAGGATGTGTCTTGGGGTGCTTTCCTTCAGGTCTCTTTTAGCTGGTACTCTTCAGGCATGCAGGATTTGGTTGCATGCAGTCTTTATCTTTGTGAGTTTCTCTGTAATGGTGTTCTTGACTGTTGACTTTTTCCTGGGAATTTTCTTCCTGGGTTTCTGGGAGTCCAATGACTTTTATGTTGTTTCTGTTAAATTAATTAAACATTTCTATTTTCATCTGTTCAAAATCCTTGAGTATTTTTCCATTGTCTGGTCATTTGCTTTGAGGTTCATTCCATCTCTTCTGCTGTTTGGAGTTATTATGCATCTCATCTTCCAGCTCACTAATTCTGTCTTCGGCTGCTGTTACTCTATTGGAAATGCTTTCCGTAGAGTTTTTCATTTCCTCTGTCACATTTTGCAATCTGGTTATTTCAGTGTGGAGTTTTCTGATTTCTATATTTGTGGTCTGTTCAGCTCGGTCTATGCTTTCTTTGAGCTCTATGAACACCCTCCATATTTCTATTCTAAACTCCTTATCTGAGAGGTTAACTAGGTAATTGGCATTTTTTGGGTCATCAGTGATGCCATCTTCATTCTCTTTGCATGCTGTTGTCCTGCTTTGTTTCCCCATTGCCATATTTAAAGTGTGATTCTTACTCCTTGTTGTGATGAGATTCGTATTCTATATGAAGTGCGTGGCTGTGGAGTGATTTTTTTCTATATTCCTCTTTGATTGTCACCAGAGATCAGGATGTAGCCCCAGGTGTCGCTTTTAAAATTACCCCAGGTGTCACTAATTCCCCTGTAGCCCAAAGCCAGGCAAAAATTATTACCTGTAATTGTGGGTGGAGGCACTCCTACCTAAAGTTAGGCGCTTGAGAGCTGATTTTGTTGTGTTCTTCTTTGATTGTCACTGGGGATCGGGAATACAAGCTATTTCAAAAATTCAATACACTCTACAAAAATTTCTAGAAAGATCAATTTTTACAAAAATAAGGACATGCAAAAATTATGATGCCATGACTTTTCTATATAAAAATAAAATAAAACAAAAATAAATATTGAAAAACAAATTTCTAGCAATTTTGCATCAGGAAGTCAAGTATATTGGAATAAACTTTACTAAAAAGGTGAAGGATAGGGCCTGGAGAGATAGCACAGCGGCATTTGTCTTGCAAGCAGCCGATTCAGAACCAAAGGTGGTTGGTTCGAATCCCGGTGTCCCATATGGTCCCCCGTGCCTGCCAGGAGCTATTTCTGAGCAGACAGCCAGGAGTAACTTCTGAGCACCGCCGGGTGTGGCCCAAAAACAAAAAAAAAGGTGAAGGATATATAAATAAATGGGCAAAACACTATTTTAAGAAATAAAAGAAGGTGTGTAGCAACAGGAAGAGAGACCTAAAGTATCTCTGTTGCTTTCACCTATTTTTCTTCTCTTCTGTCTCCTAAAATTCTACCAGCAGACCAAGAAAGAACCAGTAAAAACTGGCTCCTAGAGTTGCAACAGCAAAAAGGTACACTCTTGTTTTGTTTGCGAACACTGGAGGCGTCTGGCCCCTGCTGTGCATAGCAACAGGGAAAGAGACTGAAAGGATCTATGTTGTCTTCACCTATTTTTCTTCTCTTCTCTCTTCTGAAACTTTCCTAAGAAGGCCAAGAAAGACTCAGCAAAAACTGTCTCCTAGAGGCTCCACAGCAGACAGGGGCTCCAGAAGAGCATGGCCACTCCACTACGCTTAGTGACAGTGAGCTCTTACTAATGAAACCCACCATAACACGTAGGAAAATAGCACACTATAAGTGTAAAAATGGGAAAACTCATAGGCAAACACCATGCACAGAAAATGAAGGTGATATCTCTGATGACCCAAAAAATACCAACCACCTGATTAATCTCTCAGATATGGAGTTTAGAATAGAAATATAGAGGATTGGGGGCCGCTCCACGTGGGCGCACAGAGACCTCCATGCCTGCCAGCCTGCGTGCCTATCCCCAGAGTGAGTGCAGTGTCCCAAGGCCACTCCACCTGGGCACGCGTGTCTGCGACTCCCCCCCCCCCGTGCCAGAGCCCAGGGTGAGTGCATTCCCCTGGGGCCACTCCAAGTGGGCGCATGAAGACTTCCATGCCCGAGAGCCTGCGTGCCTGTCCCCAGGGTGAGTGCAGTGCCCTGAGACCACTCCATGTGGGCATGCAGGGACCCCCGCGTCTGTGACCCCCCCCCGTGCTGGTGCCCTGGTTAAGTGCATTCCTCTGGGGCCACTCCACGTGGGCACACGGAGACCTCCGCGCCCACCAGCCTGCATGCCTGTCCCCACAGTGAGTGCAGTGCCCTGAGGCCACTCCACTTGGGCATGCAGAGACACCTGTGTCCGTGACCACATGCGCCGGTACCCAGGTTGAGTGCATTCCCCTGGGGCTGCTCCACATGGGTGTGCAGAGACCCCATACCTGCCGCCTTACTCTCCTGTCCCCAGAGATCACCCCACCTGACCCAAGCTTAGACAGGGGAGTGCAGTTCCCTGGCACGTAGCTGGTCAGAGTCGCCTGCGCCAGACCCACTCTGCACCACTGGGACAGGCTGGGACCAATAGACTGGGTGAGCTTGGGCCTGCCGCCTGGACATTTGGGTAACCTAGAGCAGCCTACCCCCCTGAGCCCCAGAGTGGACCTGAGACTCCCCAAGGGCTGAGGGCAGCTACCGGGTAGGTTTGGCTGGAAGAATTTCTTCTGCTGCAGCTCGGAAGAGGTGACTCTCAGATAGGGGAGGGAATAGAGAGCTACGCTCAACAGCGCCCACAACCATTGTGGCTAGTAGCAGAACTGCATCAGCTGACAGGAATAAAGAGAAGGAAATTGGCCAGACCCACTGAAGGAAGGCTGACTTCCAGGTAGTAGAGGGGGGGAGAAAGAGCTAGACTCAACAGTGCCATCCACCATTGTGACCAGAAGATGACCAGCACTAGCTGACAACAAAAGGGCAAAGCAACGAATTAGGCCACATAAAGAGCACAGGAAGGGGCCAAACCTCAGCGAGTTCACCCAACAGCCCCTCTAGAACCACCCTCAGGGAGGGGACCCATCCCCACACCACAGGGGATCAAAACAGGCTGAATTTAGAAGGCACAACACTCCAAAGCACACCAATAAATGCAAAGAAATATGGGTAAATCAAGGAGAACCCTAACATCTGGAGATACGAAGACAAACTCTAGCAAGTTTCTAAGTCCACCAAAACGCACAGATCCATGGGAAGGTGACCTAAAAGCAGCAATAAGGAAGGAAATGCAAGAATTGATAAAAGAAATGAAAGAAACGCTAGCTACCGAGTATAAGAAATCTATGGATGAACAAATCAGCCAAATTAAAGAAGAAATGTTAAAGAACATGAGAGATTCCATACAAAAAGAATTGAAGATATTAAAAGGCAAAGTAACAAGCCTTACGAGCAGAAACACAGAGTAGGAGAAGCACATTGAAGAACTCGAAGGAAAACTGCAAACAAAAAATGATCAAGAAACCAACAAAAAAATAAAAGGCAAAGCACTGGAAGGAAAAGTCCAGTATCTAATGAACAAGGACAAAAGAAACAATCTAAGAATTGGGGGTATACCAGAAGGGGAGGAAATAGGGAAAGGGGAAGAACAAGTAGTCAGGGAGATAATAGCAGAGAACTCCCCCACCCTCTGGTAAGAAACTTCAATGCTAATCCAGGAAGTGAAGAGAGTCCCTAATAAAATAGACCCTAACAAACCAACACCAAGACATATAGTAATCCAAATGGCAAAAAACAAAGAGAAAGGTGAACTCCTTAAAGCAATAAGGGAGAAAAAACCTCAAGTACAAAGGAAAGGACATAAGAATCAAACCAGATCTCCCATTTGAAATAATACAAGCAAGAAGACAGTGGAATGACATATTTAAACAACTGAATGAAAGAAATTTCCAACCCAGGGTCCAATACCCAGCAAAACTATCATTCATATGGGAAGGCAGACTAAAAACATTCTAAACAAGAACGAATTTGAATTATTTGTGCAAATAAAGCTGATCCTAAAAGACCATCTCAGAGATGAATTACACAATCCAAACCCCCAATTGTAACAACAACCACCCTATACAACACAACTGCACAACAGTCATCTCTGTCAATAATCTCCCTAAATGTCAATGGACTAAACTCTCCAATTAAAAGACACATAGTAGAGAACTGGATTAGGGAAAATAAACCGGACTTCTGCTATCTGCAAGAAACACACCTACAACTACAGGATAAGCACAAGCTTAGAATAAAAGAATGCAAAATAATTATTCAGGCCAATGGAAAACAAAAAAGAGCAGAGACAGCCATTCTTATATTAGACCAAATTGCATTCAACCTCAAGAAAGTGATCAGAGACAAAGAGGGTCACTACATACTGATCAGGGATACATTAGATCAAGAAGTACTAACCCTGGTCATTATCTATATGCACCTAACGTAGAGCCAGCAAAATATGTGAGGCATCTGCTCACAAACCTGGAGAAACACAAGAAGGGAAATGTAATAATAGTAGGGAACCTCAATACTCCACTATCACCACTGGACAGATCCACCAAACAGAAAAATAGCAAATAAATAAGAGCTCTAAATGAAAAATTAGAAGATCTAGGGCTAATAGAGTTATATAGGACCCTCCATCCCAGAAAGCTGAATACACATTCTTCTCAAACCCACATGGAACCTTCTCCAGAACAGGCCATATCTTAGGATAAAAAGCCAACCTATATAAGACCAAACATGTAAGGATCATTAGAAGTACACTGTCAAATGTTTATGCAACAGAGGTCAAAATTGACTTCAAGAAGAAGCAATGGAAAAAACTAATACCTGGAGATTAAACAACATGCTGCTCAACAACAGCAGGATCAAAGAACAACTCAAGGAGGAAATAAAAGGATTCCTTGAGACAAATTATAATGAAGAAACAACATGTCAAAATTTGTGGGACACAGCAAAAGCAGTAATTAGGGGGAAACTCATAGCAATACCGGCCTATGTCAAGAAACAGAAAAATGAAAAAATCAACAGTTTAAAGGATAAACTCAAGGAGTTAGAACAACAGCAACAGAAAAATACAACTACAACCAGAAGGTTAGAAATAATTAAAAAAGAGAGCAGAAATAAAAACATAGAAACTAAGAAAACAATACAAAAAATCAATGAAACCAGGAGATAGTTTTTTGAAAAAAATAAACAAGATAGACAAACCACTGGCAAAACTCACCAAAAAGAAGAGGAAAACACCCAAATTAGTAGGATCACAAATGAAAGGGAAGAGATTACAACAGAACCCCAAGAAGTACAACATATCATGAGGTCATATTATGAACAACTATACTCAGCTAGGCTAGAGAACCCAGTAGAAATCGACAGATTCTTGGAAAAACACCCTCTTCCAAGACTGGAAAAGGAAGAACTAGAAAGCCTACACAGACCAATCACCTCAGAGGAAATTGAAGATGTAATTAAAAAACTCCCTAAGAACAAAAGTCCAGGCCCAGATAGATTTACAGGTGAATTCTATCAAACATTCCAAGAAGATATACTACCACTTTTCTATAGGATCTTCCAAACCATAGAAAAAACAGGAATCCTCCCAACTCCTTTTATAAGGCTAATATCACACTCATTCCAAAAGATGGCAAAGACACCACCAAGAAAGAAAACTACAGACCAATCTCACTAATGAACATTGATGCAAATATACTCAACAAAATCATAGCAAACCAAATCCAGCACTTCATCAAAAAGATTATACATCATGACCAAGTGGGTTTTATACCAGGAATGCAAGGTTGGTTCAACATATGCAAATCAATAAACATTATACATCACATCAACAACAAGAAAGACAAATACCAAATGATTATTATCAATCAATGCAGAGAAGGCGTTTGACAAAATCCAACACCCTTTCATGTTAAAGATACTCAGCAAAATAGGGTTAGAAGGAACCTTCCTCAAGATAGTTACAGCTATCTATGAAAAGCCTACAGCCAACATTATACTTAATGGCGAGAAACTAGAAGCATTTCCACTAAGGTCAGGAACTAGGCAATGCTGCTCACTTTCTCCACTCTTATTCAATATAACCTTAGAAGTCCTAGCAGTAGCAATCCGACAAGAGAAGGGAATCAAAGGAATCCAAATTGGGAAAGAGGAACTCAAACTATCTCTATTTGCAGACGATATGATGATATACATCGAAAACCCTAAAGAGTCCACAGTAAAACTCCTAGAAACAATTAACCAATACAGCAAAGTGGCTGGGTACAAAATCAATACACAAAAGAGAGTAGCATTTCTATACACAAACAACGAAGTCGAGGAGAGAGAGATTAAAAATACAATTCCAATTAAAATAGTATCAAAAATATCAGGTACCTAAGAATCAACCTTACAAGGGAAGTGAAAGACCTATACCAGGGAAACTTGAAATCCCTTCAAAAAGAAATTGAAAAGGATCTAAAGAAATGAAAGAACATCCCATGCTCATGGATAGGTAGAATTAACATAGTCAAAGTGACTATCCTACCCAAACTAATATATAGATTTAATTCAATCTCTATCCAAATTTAGACATCATTCTTTAAAGAATTAGAACAATCAATCACAAAATTCATCTGGAACCACAAAAGACCCAGGATAGCCAAACACATACTGAAAAACAAGAAGCTGGGTGGCATCTCCTTACCTAACTTGAAACTATACTATAAAGTCATAGTAATCAAAACAGCATGGTACTGGAACAGAGACAGGACCTCAGACCAGTGGATCAGAACAGAATTCCCAAACATAAATCCCCAGATATACAGCCAACTAATATTTGATAAAAGAGGCAAGAACTTGAAATGAAACAAAGAAAGCCTATTCAACAAATGGTGTTGTTAAAACTGGAAAACCACATGTACGAAAGTGAAAATTGACCCATACCTCACTCCTTATACAAAAGTCAACTCAAACTGGATCAAAGACCTTGAAATCAGACCCGAATCTATAAAGTTTATCGAGAATAAAATAGGCAGAACACTCGAAGACCTATATATCAAAAAGGTCTTCGAGAATGGAGCACCAACTTTAGCATCAAACATAAACAAACGGGACTACATCAAACTAAAAAGCTTCTGCATGGCGAAAGAAACCTTACTTAATTCAAGAAGACAGTTAACAGTATGGGGAAAAAATCTTTTCACTCGACGTATCAGATAAAGTGCTGATATCTAGAACATACATAGCATTCAGAAAGCTGAGCCCCCCAAAACCATAAAAATAAATAAAATAAAGCCATAAAAAATGGGGAGATGAAATGAATAGACACTTCTCAGAGGAAGACAGGATTGCCAACAAACACATGAAAACATGCTCACCTTCACTCATCATCATGGAGATCCAAATCAAGACAACAATGAGATACCAACTAACACCAGTGAGGATGGCTCACATCAAAAATAATGGAACAATCTCTGTTGGTGGGGTATGGTATGAAAGGAACTCTCATCCACTGCTGGTGGGATTGACCCCTAGTCCAACTCCTATGGAGAACAGTCTGGAGAGTGCTCAAAGGACTCAGAATTGAGCTGCCATTGGACCCAGCAATTGTTCTCCTAGGTATATACCCCCAAGTTGGAAGGACATTCATTCCAAAATACATGTGCACCCCACTATTTTTGCAGCACTCTGTATAATAGCCAAGTCTGGGAACCAACCTCGATGTCCCACTATAGATGAATAGATCTTTAAGATGTGGTATCTATACACAATGGAATACTACATGACAGTCAGAAACGATACAATCACAGACTTTGCAGCAACGTGGATGGACCTAGAACATGTTATGTTAAACGAAGTAAGTCAGAAGACAAAAGATAAACACAGAATGATAGCACTATTCTGAAGCATCTAGAACACACATCTTATACACAACTAATACTTAACAATCAAATAACAGGGTTTAACAGGTTAGAAACTCCAAACACTGTAATAGTCAACATATACTCCGGAGCAGTGCCCAAAATACATGAAAAAGGAACAACACAAACTCTTGACTACACATTATACCACAAAGAAACCAGCAACACCAGAAACAGCAGCATAGAGAGAACAGGTGTGTAATCAGCCTTCTACAACAAAGGCCCACAATAATCCCTTAGAGATCGTATACAGGATCACAGGTAAAGAATACCATGGGAAATCACTGACTCCAATGGAAACATCCCATAACACTATGTTTAATGCCTTTATCTTCCTATATTTAAAATAACCTCTCAGCTTTTCTGTCCACAGGCATTCTTGGATACAAAGGGTGGACAAACTAAGATGGCAGCTTGGGGCTCAGTCAAACAAGATACCATACCCAGCTTGCACTACGAGATGGTCCAGAGAAAACTATTTAACATACACTTTATCTCTAGGTTATACCTTCTTTTAGGAATTGAAGCATGTGACCAGTCAGACCACCGAAGCAGCAACTGCGACATACAGACTTAAACTACAGGCTCTACTCATCGAAGACATTCAAGCAAACTAGCATTCCCTTGTTATTTTCGCCTCTCTTCTCACTACTTTCTTTTTTCTTTTCTTTTCTTTTCTTTTCTTTTCTTTTCTTTTCTTTTCTTTTCTTCTCTTTTCTTTTTTCCTTTTCTCTTCTCCCTTTATCTCTAATGTATTTTCTCTTTTCTCCCTTCCTACACCTTCGATATACCTTCCCATTTCCCCCCTTTGGAAATCCATCTATACCTTCACCCCTCAATCCCATCCAGACCTCCAACCGTATTAAAACTCTTCACCCTCAGTCCTTAATCTATTAGGCATCAAGATTGACCTCCTAACCCAATGAACCAGTACCCAGCACCCAAGCGAAGGGACACCCAGTCAAACGCACACCTCATCCCCTGCGAGAAAAGGCAGCCAACTCCCCTGTGGACTCATGCTGCATGGCCCTCCCTACCAACTCCCCCTAACGTGGACTGTTACTTGAAACCAGATTTAGTTTCAAAAGTATCCCCAATGCAAGAACTCTTCCAAGACCTCCCTGCCACAAATCTTTTGTCATCTGAAGAAGGTCAGGGGGTGTGATGGAAAGGTGCCTGGGAACCCACACACCACAAGAAAAAACCAAAAGACAATGGGAAAACCTGTACTTCCAACATAAGTGTAAGACCTGTGTTACACCACCTCTTTACCTGCTTTTGCATCACTTTGGTCCTTTAAATACTTTGTTAATTCATTTTTTAAATGTCTGTTCGACATATACATATGTGAGCACATACATTTTTATTCCTATTTTTATCTTTTTTGGGTGTATGACCTGTTTCTGTTTTCCTCTCTGTCCACCCCCAAATACACCGACAATATAATGTAGCACCATTTCTCCCTGCAAAGGCACACTAAAAAAAGGGGAAATCTTACATATAAAAAAGAGCTCTTATCTACTAGGGATAGGAACTCATAATTGTTTACAATACAGGGATATCGCCTACCTTGAAAATATGTCACGTGGACTCAACTTAGACCTCAGGTGATTAGACACCATCTGTCCAGCCTTGAACCCTGGATCCCAGACATAGAAATGGCACAGTTCTTCACAACAGCTGCAGGAAACAAATCCCATCCGGGAAATCCTTAATACTGTCTGGACACCAACAAGTGCCGTGCCAGCTCTAATATAATATCCTGACAAGGAAGAAAATGAGAACAACTTGACCTAGAGCAGGTTATCCTCCCTTACCAGCTAACGATAAGACAAAATCAGAAGACTTGTCACCCTTTGGTCGGTCCAAAAGCCAAGATCGCGATTTACAGATGACTGGCTGCTAGAACCATGACCAGACTGTATATATCTTGGGACCAATAAAAAAACCCTAGTCTAGGGTTTGAACTACGACCTGCACAATAACCATGATCCCCAGTTTCAAAGGTCTGGCAGAGACAATTGCAACGGAATGGGGCTTCTGGAAACACAAATAAAGACGCTATCCTAGGTGCCATCCTAGGTTCAGTGCAAAGACCAAGACCACCAACCACAGAAGATGGATTAAAATGACACTGAGGGAACAGAACTTCTAGAACCACAAAGAAAGACTTCATCGTAAGTCCCACTCCTGGACCTGTGCAGATATTGTGATCTCTAGATACAGAGGTCTGATTTTATCACCCAGGACGGAGCAGAAGTCTTCCAAACACCATGAAAGCGCCACCGGGAGAGTAAATGATCCTGAACAGAGTCTATAGTTAATCCCATGACAATATACTCCAATGGTGGAGAAACCCCATATCTCTTAGGCCAACTGATTTCCTTTTCGAATGACCCCAATATTTACTGTGCCAGGGCAGGAGGGGGAAAAAAGCAAAAAGCACAAAACATTGTTTATTTTTTGTATATTATTTTTTTATCTTCATTTATTATTTTATTTACCTATCTATTTTTGGTCGATTTCTTTGTTTTGGTTTGGTTATTGAAGTTGTTGACCCCATTTATACATTTTTTTCTCTTCTTTTGTTTCTTATGTGCTCTGCCATGTTTCTTATCTCAAGACCATGGCTTCTTTTGTGGTGCTTATCGTTATTGTTGGAGTCCTCACTGGATATTTGACACTTTTGTACTGGTGCAGTATTTCTCCTTCTTTTTCTCCTTTGTCTCTCAAACCGATGATGAGAGCATCTAGAAGGATTCCACCCATTTTCAGTGTATTAGACTTTTACCCCAGTATTTATTTTCTCTTCTTCAAACAAAACCGCGTAACTTGAACTAGCTAGTCCTGCCTCCCAGTTAGAGGGGGAAATAAGGGAGGCACCAAGACAAAACAGGTGAAAGACTACTAAGTATTAGGCTATGTACAGAAGGGACCATATATTCTAGCAGCCCTGGGGGTGAGGGAAGAGGATATGGGAGGTAGGACGAAAACGAAGGTGTAGGGAGGACAAATTGGTGATGGGAATCCCCCCTGATTTTATGTAAATATGTACCTAAAATATTATTTTCAACAATATGTAAGCCACTATGATCAAAATAAAAATTATATTAAAAATAAATATAGAGGATCCACATAGAAATCAATGTAAGCATAGATCAAACTGAACAGAACATAAAGAGAGAAATAAGAAAGCTCCAAACTAAAATAACAGATCTGAAAAACCGGGTAGCTGAACTTAAGACCTCAATAAAAAACCTAACCACAGGTAACAATAGCCGAGGACAGAATCAGTGAACTGGAAGATGAAATGCAGAACAACTTCATACAGAAGAAGAGATTGGAAAAGTATCTTAAGGCAAATGATCAGATAATGGAAAAAGTACTCAAAGAATGTGAACAGATGAAAATAAAAGTCATTCATAAACTCAAAAGAAAAACATAAGAATCATTGAAGTCCCAGAGGCACAGGAAGGTGATCCCCAAGAAAAATCAACAGTCAAAGACATCCTCACAGAGAAACTTCCATAGCTAAAGATTGCATGTAATCAAGTCCTTCATGCCCGAAGAGTACCAGCTAAAAGAGACCAGAGAAAAACACC
Organism: Suncus etruscus; assembly: GCF_024139225.1. NCBI lineage: Eukaryota > Metazoa > Chordata > Mammalia > Eulipotyphla > Soricidae > Suncus > Suncus etruscus. Next base: position 66,757,669 of record NC_064868.1, on the reverse strand, counting down.
CAAGACTCATCCTAGTCACAATGATGAATCCCACAGATATAATACTGAAAGCAACAAGATCAGAAACAAAAATTACATTCAAAGGAGCATCCTTAAGATTTATAGCAGATATGTCACAAGAAACTCTCAAGGGCAGAAAACAGTGGTGGGAGATTGTGACAAGACTGAATGAAATGGATACCTCACCTAGAATATGCACCCAGCCCGACTCACCTTCAAGTTTGAAGGAAGGATGCATACCTTCACAGAAAAGCAACAGCTCAGAAATTTTACAGATGCAAAACCAGCCTTAAAAGAAAAGTTGAAATGTCTACTTTAGGACAAGACAGACCAATAAACACACCAAATTTATACACAAAGATGACATTGTATCCTATGACATGATATGATCCTATGACAGTCATCTCCCTTAACATCAATGGACTACATCCACCAGTGAAGAGACATAGAGTGGCAAAATATACCAAAAGATAATTCTAACCTTCTGCTGCCTACAAGAAACACACCTGAATAGTCAGAACAAGCAGACTCAAAATCAAAGACTGGAGGAAAATCATACAAGAAAACACACTTAAAAAGCTGTAGTGGCCATATTAATATCAGACAACACAAACTTTAGACTCAGAAAAGTTGTAAGGGACAAATATGGACACTTTCTACTAATCAAGAGATTTGTGCAACAGGAAGAAATTGAACTACTAAACATGTATGTACGCAGTGAAAGACGAGCAAAATTTCTAATACAATTATTGACAAATTTGAAAGAGGATAAATAATAACACAATTATTGTAGGAGACCTCAACACAGCCCTGTCAACACTTGATAGATCAACTAGTTTGAAAACCAACAAAAATATACTATCCCTTGAAAGGAAAAGAAAAATGGAAGAAAGAGGCCTAGTATTGCTCCATAAAATCAAGAGGATAGTTTTTCTGTTCTGGAGGCTAGCTCTTGCCAGCATGGGGCCTAGAGAGACCCCTGACCAAAGGCCTTCTTCTAGCTTGGGGGGAGCTGGGAGGTCTGGCAGGCACCCAGCCATCCCCCTCTTCTTTCCCTGGACTCCAGGAAATTCTTGGGTGCCGGTCCAGGCAGCCAGAAAGGTGGGTGCTGGGAGGACTATAAAGGGAACCCCAGGCTTTCCCCGCCCTTTACACTGCATAGAGGGGAGGGGCATGGGGAGGAGGGCAGGAAGATATCTGGCTTCTGGTTCTACACCGAATCCTTTTCTGTTCTGGAGGCTAAATCCTGCCGGCATGGGGTTTGGGGATACCCCAGGCTGAAGGCCTTCTACCTAGCTTGGGGAGTTCTGGGTGCCTGCCAGGCCCCCAGCCACCCCTCTCTTCTTCCCCCAGACTCCAGGTCATCCTTGAGCGCAGGTAGCCAGAAAGGTGGGTGCCGGGAGAACTCTAAAGGGGACCCCAGACTTTTCCCATCCCTCACTCTGCCCTAGCTTGGGATGCTGGGAGTTGCTGGGTTGCACTGGAACAGTCACTGGCAACTTTTTTCTCACCGGTTTCCATTTTCAATGTATAATGTACAGTATATATTAATAGTATTCCCTATGATTAATGTATGTTTTGCCTATGCAGAATGTCCATCTTGTATTCTACCCTTGCCTACTACCTTACAAACTCATTTCTAGTCCTTCACTCTATTACCCCAACCATTTTTACCCCCACATTTACCCTTTTTACCTTTAGTTCTTGCCTCCTCAAGAGGCAGATCATCGTCCCCAAACAAAGCCAGCTGCCCAACTGCACCCTTAGTGATAAGATAGACTCTCAGCCTGAGAAAACCCCAATACACTGCTGTTACTGACCTACTCTCATATGCCTCGATTTCTCCTTCCTTCTTCGTGGACTTTAGCTTGCTAAGAGACTCGATTTCTAAGAAATTACAGTTCAGGCATCTTTCCTGATATGGTACAGTCATCAGCCAGTTATCAGATGACACAGGCCAAATCACAGACCAAAGTGGTCCACTGGATTTAACACCCCAACTATTTCAAAAGATACAAAGAGACACGTATAAATCTTTTGAATACTTTATATGTATTTCCTTAACAGCTATAGCTCTTACTAAATATTCTCATATAGAGTGGCAATTTTCCCCACTGCTATTTCTGTTCTTCTCTTTGTGATCTGTTCAACAGGAATTTTGGTAGAAGAGTCCCTCAGTTTAGAGCTTATGTTAAAACCAAGTTACAGGGATTGTTGGACTTGTTCCAGTGACCCCATATGCACCAACAATGCCGTGTGGCATTGTTCCTCTTTTGCACAGGCACATTAAAATGGGAAAATTATACAGACAAACAAGTTCTTGACTAATAGAGATAGGAATACACAAATCTTGTAATGCAGTGGGACCTTACACCCTGAAAATTGTCATAATTAACTGGCTCAGACCTCAGAAGAATGGGCATAATCCATTCACCCCTGAACCAGGATGTCATCTATGAAACAACCACAGTTGTCTAAGTAGTATGATCAATTGTCACAACGGTATGTTAAACTTTCTTTAAATAAAAATAAGTTTTCACTATAAGAAGAAAAATGTGTGTAATAACTTTCAATGATGAATTTTAAACAGACTTATTATGGTGATAAGATTGCAAAGATTATTAATATATCTCATACACTTGATAGTTAACTATTCTTACATGTCAATTGTATCTAAATAAAAAATAAAATTGCACAACTACTAAATATAAGAAAATTATGTCAAACAAAGAAACCACCTATTATATTTATTTTTTTCCATACCATATTTTTTTATTTAAACACCTTGATTACATACATGATTGTGGTTGGGTTTCAGTCATGTAAAGAACAACCCCCATCACCAGTGCGACATTCCCATCACCAATGTCCCAAGTTTCCCTCCTCCCCACCCGAACCCCGTCTGTACTCTAAACAGGCTCTCCATTTCCCTCATACATTCACATTATTAGGACAGTTCAAAATGTAGTTATTTCTCTAACTAAACTCATCACTCTTTGTGGTGAGCTTCCTGAGGTGAGCTGGAACTTCCAGCTCTTTTCTCTTTTCTGTCTGAAAATTATTATTGCAAGAATGTCTTTCATTTTTCTTAAAATCCATAGATGAGTGAGACCAATCTGCGTTTTTTTCTCTCTCTCTGACTTATTTCACTCAGCATAATAGATTCCGTGTACATCCATGTATAGGAAAATTTCATAACTTCATCTCTCCTGACAGCTGCATAATATTCCATTGTGTATATGTACCACAGTTTCTTTAGCCATTCGTCTGTTGAAGGGCATCTGGGTTGTTTTCATAGTCTTGCTATGTTAAATACTGCTGCAATGAATATAGGTGTAAGGAAGGGGTTTTTGTATTGTATTTTTATGTTCCTAGGGTATATTCCTAGGAGTGGTATAGCTGGATCGTATGGGAGCTCGATTTCCAGTTTTTGGAGGAATCTCCATATTGCTTTCCATAAAGGTTGAACTAGACGGCATTCCCACCAGCAGTGGATAAGAGTTCCTTTCTCTCCACATCCCCGCCAACACTGTTTATTCTCGTTCTTTGTGATGTGTGCCATTCTCTGTGGTGTGAGGTGGTATCTCATCGTTGTTTTGATTTGCATCTCCCTGATGATTAGTAATGTGGAGCATTTTTTCATGTGTCTTTTGGCCATTTGTATTTCTTCTTTGTCAAAGTGTCTGTTCATTTCTTCTCCCCATTCTTTGATGGGATTAGATTTTTTTCTTGTAAAGTTCTGTCAGTGCCTTGTATATTTTGGAGATTAGCCCCTTATCTGATGGGTATTGGGTGAATAGTTTCTCCCACTGAGTGGGTGGCTCTTGTATCCTGAGCACTATTTCCTTTGAGGTGCAGAAGCTTCTCAGTTTAATATATTCCCATCTGTTAATCTCTGCTTTCACTTGCTTGGAGAGTGCAGTTTCCTCCTTGAAGATGCCTGTAGTCTCAATGTCCTGGAGTGTTTTGCCTATGTGTTGTTCAATATTTCTTATGGTTTTGGGTCTGAGATCGAGGTCTTTAATCCATTCGGATTTTACCTTCGTACATGATGTTAGCTGGGGGTCTAAATTCAATTTTTTGCAAGTGGCTATCCAGTTGTGCCAACACCACTTGTTGAAGAGGCTTTTCGTGCTCCATTTAGTATTTCCTGCTCCTTTATTGAAAATTAGGTGATTGTATGTCTGGGGAACATTTTCTGAGTATTCAAGCCTATTCCACTGATCTGAGGACCTGTCCTTATTCCAATGCCATGCTGTTTTGATAACTATTGCTTTGTAGTACAGTTTAAAGTTGGGGAAAGTAATTCCTCCCATATTCTTTTTTCCCAATGATTGCTTTAGCTATTCTAGGGTGTTTATTGTTCCAAACGAATTTCAAAAGTGCCTGATCCACTTCTTTGAAGAATGTCATGGGTATCTTTAGAGGGATCACATTAAATCTGTATAATGCCTTGGGGATTATTGCCATTTTGATGATGTTAATCCTGCCAATCCATGAGCAGGGTATGCATTTCCATTTCCGCGTGTCCTCTCTTATTTCTTGGAGCAGAGTTTTATAGTTTTCTTTGTATAGGTCCTTCACATTTTTAGTCAAGTTGATTCCAAGATATTTGAATTTGTGTGGCACTATTGTGAATGGGCTTGTTTTCTTAATGTCCATTTTATCCTTATTACTATTGGTGTATAGAAAGGCCATTGATTATTGTGTGTTAATTTTGTAGTCTGCCACCTTGCTATATGAGTCTATTGTTTCTAGAAGGTTTTTGGTAGAGTCTTTAGGGTTTTCTAAGTAGAGTATCATGTCATCTGCAAACAGTGAGAGCTTGACTTCTTCCTTTCCTATCTGGATTCCTTTGATATCTTTTTCTTGCCTAATCGCTATAGCAAGTACTTCCAGTGCTATGTTGAATAGGAGTGGTGAGAGAGGACAGCCTTGTCTTGTGCCAGAATTTAGAGGGAAGGCTTTTAGTTTTTCTCCATTGAAGTATATTTATTTTTGACACTGTTCTAAATACACCCTATAAGAACAATATAAGAAATAAAGTTGGGGGTGCAACTTATTGCTGGAATACAGACCACCATGTATGATGTCCTGAGTTTAATACTCAGCAGAGAAAAAATATATAAAACAATCAAGAGAATAGAAATTATGCAGGTTACTCTTGCTGACCACAAGGCTCTGAAATTAGATGTGAACTACAAAGGGACACAGAAGAAAAAATTTAACAGCAGGAAATTAAACAGCCTACTACTGAACAACCAGTGGGTCTGAGAGGAAATCAAAGAGGAAAACAAAACTGTCCTGGAAACAAATGACAAGATACAAACTATCAGAATCTATGGGACACAGCAAAAGCGGCACTGAGAGGAAAATTTACAGTTTTGTAAGCACATATTCGGAATATAGAAGGGGCATACCTGAATAGCTTAATGATGCAGCTTATAAAATTAGAAAATGATCAACAATAGGAACCAAAAATAGATAGACAGAAAAAATAACAAAACTTGGAGCAGAAATCAATGAAGTGGAAACCCAAAGAACAATCCTAAAGATCAATGAAAGCAGAACTTGGTTCTTTGAAAAAAGAAACAAGATTGATAGACCACTGCAAAACTCACAGAGAGAAATTTGATGACCCGTATTAGATATAAAAAGGAGGAGATCACTGCAGATATTACAGGGATTCAAAGAGTAATCAGAGACAACTTTGAGAAACTTTATGCCACTAAATATGAGAATGTTCCCCACACATACAATAACTTAATTTTTTATAAAGGGGCAAGTACTCATAAATAGAGCAAAGAAATCCTCTTCAACAAGTGGTGTTGGCACAATTGGTTAGCCATGTGCAAAAAAGCGAACTCAGACCCTGAACTAACACAGTGTAAGAAAGTAAAATCTAAATTGATTAAAGACCTTGATATTATACCTGAAACCATAAGGTATATAGAACAACACGTAAGTATAACACTCCATGACATTGAGACTAAAGGCATCTTCAAGGCAGAAAATACACTCAAACAAGAAAGTGGAAGTAGAGATAAGCAGATCGAAATATATTACGCTGATAAGCTTCTTACCTCAAAGGAAATAGTGCCGAGGTTATAAGAACCACTCACTGAGTGGGAGAAACTATTCACCCAATACACATCCGATAAAGGATTAATATGCAAAATATACAAGGCACTGGCAGAACCTTACAGAAAAAATCTAATCCCATCAAAAATGGGCAGAAGAAATGAACAAACACTTTGTCTAAGAAGAAATAAAAATGGCCAAAAGACACATGAACAAATGCCTCACAGCACTAATCATCAAGGAGATACAAATCAAAACAAATATGAGGTACCATCTTATGCAACAGAGATTGGTGCACATCACAAAGAATGAGAACAAACAGTGCTGGTGGGGATGTGTAATGGAAGGAACTCTTATTCACTGCTGGTCGGAATGCCATCTAGTCCAACCTTTATGGAAAGTGATATGGAGATTACTCAAAAACTGGAAATTGAGCTGCCATACCTCTCCTAGGTATATACTCTAGGAACAAAAACACACAATACAAAAAAACCTTCCTCTCACCTATATTCATTGCAGCGCTATTTACAATAACTAGACTCTGGAAACAACCAAGTTGCCCTTCAACAGCTGAATGTCTAAAGAAACTGTGGTAGATATACACAATGGAATATTATTCAGCTGTCAGGAGAGATGATGTCATGAAATTTTCCTGTACATGAATGTACATGGAATCTATAATGCTGAGTGAAATAAGTCATATGAAGAGAGATGTAAGCAGAATAGTCTCACTTATCTATGTATTTCAAGAAAAATAAAAGCTATTTTTGCAATAATCCTCAGAGACAAAAGAGAGGAGTGCTGGAAGGTCCAGCTCACAATATGAACCTCACCTCAAAAAGTGGTAAGTGTGATATCATAAAAATGTAAATGAATGTGGGAAGTAGAAATCCAGTCTATAGTACAGACGGGGTGTGTGTGTGCAGGAGGGAGATTTGAGACATCTGTGATGGCAAATGTTACACTGGTAAAGGGGAGTGTTCTTTACATGAATGTAACCCAACTACAGTCATATTTGTGATCAAGGTATTTAAATAAACATATCAATAGAAAACCAAATTCTTCTGCAGTGCACCTGGGTCATTTTCCAGAATACCAAATTTTCATCCATAACAATACCTCCATATAATCAATTGTACATAATAGAAATTGTACATAATATCTTCTCAGATCAAAAGGCACTAAAATTAGATGTGAACTGCAAAGAGGCACAGAAGAAAATCTTTAACACCTGGAAATTAAATGGCACACTATTGAACAGCCAGTGGGTGACAGATGAAATCAAGGAGGAAATCAAAACATTCCTGGAAACAAATGACCGTGAAGACACAAATTACGAGAATTCATGGCGACTGGGAGAAACTGAGGGGATCTGTTGGCTTTGCGCATTTCTCTTCTCTGAGAGTGCCAGGAAGGGCCAAAAAACTGCCTCCTGGAGCCGCTCAAACCGAAAGGCAAAGAAAGACTAAGTTGAGTGAGTTAGTGAGTGAAAAACGGCTACCAGGGAATCCAGGCACAGAGGTGACTCCTTTGTCTATGAATGCAGCTGAAAGGGGTCAGCACTCATGTGAGATTGGCAACTGGGAGAAACTGAGGGAACCTGTCGGTTTTGCATGTTTTTCTTCTCTTGTCCCCTGAAGCTCTCCTGATGGGCCAGGAAGGGTCACAAAAAATTGTCTCCTGGAGCAGCTCATACTAAAATGCAAAGAAAGACTGAGTGAGTGAGTGAGTGAGTGAGTGAGCGAGCGAGCGAGCGAGCGAGTGAGTGAGTGAGTGAGTGAGTGAGTGAGTGAGTGAGTGAGTGAAAACCAGCTTCCAGAAGCACCAGGCAGAGAGTTGACTCCTTTGTCTGTGAATGCAGGCGAAAGGGGTCAGCCCTGCTGTAAGATTGGCAATTGGGAGAAACTGAGAGGACCTGTTTGCTTTGCGTGTTTCTTTGATCTTGTCTCCTGAAGCTTCCTGAGAGGGCCAGGAAGGGCCCAAAAAACTGTCTCCTGGAGGCGCTAAGGCCAAAAGGCAAAGAAAGACTGAATGAGTTAGTTAGTTAGTTAGTTATTTAGTTAGTTAGTTATTTAGTTAGTTAGTTATTTAGTTAGTTAGTTAGTTAGTTAGTTAGTTAGTTAGTTAGTTAGTTAGTTAGTTAAAATCATTTACTAGGGGTGCCAGGCACAGAGGACAGTCATTTGTCTGTGAATGCAAGCAGAAGGGTTTGGCCCTGCTGTGAGATTGGCGACTGGGAGAAACTGAGGGGACCTGTCAGCTTTGTGTGTTTTTCTTCACTTGTCTCCTGAAGCTCTCCTGAGAGGGCCAGGAAGGGCCCAAAAAACTGTCTCCTGGAGCTGCTCAGGCTAAAAGGCAAAAAAGGACTGACTGAGTGAGGGAGTGAGTTAAAACCGTTTACCAGGGGCACCAGGCAGAGAGGTGACTCCTTTGTCTGTGAATGCAGGTGAAAGGGGTCAGCCCTGCTGTGAGATTGGCAACTGGAAGAAACTGAGGGGACCTGTCACCTTTGCGTGTTTCTCTTCTCTTCTCTCCAGAAGCTCTCCTGAGAGGGCCAGGAAGAGCCAAAAGACTGTCTCCTAGAAGCCCCAGAAAAGCACAGATACTGATTCCATTTGTGACTGCACACTCTTTCTAACTAATGAATCCCACCATAACACGCAGAAAAAAATCAAACTAAAAGCATGACAATGGGGAAATTTCTCAGGCAAAAACCATGCACAGAGAATGAAGATGATAGCTATGATCACCCAAAATATAGCATCTGATTAATCACTCAGATAAGGAGTTTAGACTAGAAATATAAAGGATCCTCATGAAAATCAAAGAAAACACAGCTCTAGCTGAACAGAACACAAAGAAATATTAGAAAACTCGAAACGGGGGCCGGGCGGTGGCGCTGAAGGTAAGGTGCCTGCCTTGCCTGCGCTAGCCTTGGACGGACTGCGGTTCGATCCCCTGGTGTCCCATATGGTCCCCCAAGCCAGGAGCAACTTCTGAGCACATAGCCAGGAGTAACCCCTGAGCGTTACCGGGTGTGGCCCAAAACCCCCCCCCAAAAAAAAAGAAAACTCGAAACTGAAATAACAGATATAAAAAAACATGGAAGATGAACTGAAAACCTTAGTGGAAAACCTCCAACATACTAACAGCAGCCGAGGAAAAAAATCAGTGAACTGGAAGATGAAATGCAGAACAACTCCACACAGCAGAAGTGATTGGAAAAAAGCCTTAAGGCAAATGACCAGACAATGGAAAAAGTACTCAAAGAATGTGAACAGAAGAAAATAGAAGTCTTTGATAAACTCAATAGAAACAACATAACAATCATTGGAGTCCCAGAGGCGCAGGAAGGAGATCCCCAAGAAGAATCAACTGTCAAAGATATCATCACAGAGAAAATCCCAGAACTAACGACTGCATGCAATCAATCTTGCATACCCGAAGAGTACCCGCTAAAAGAAAATGGAGGAAAAACACCCGAAGACACATCCTTATTACAATGATAAACCCCACAGATAGAGATAAAGTACTGAAAACAGCAAGATGAAAAAGGGAAATTACATTCAAAGGAGCATCCTTAAGATTTATAGCAGACATGTCACAAGAAACTCTCATGGTCAAAAGACAGTGGTGGGAGATTGTGACAAGACTGAATGAAATGGATGCTTCACCTAGAAAACTGCACCCAGCCTGACTCACATTCAGGTTTGAAGAAAGAATACATTGTTTCACGGATAAGCAACAGCTCAGAAACTTCAAAGATGCAAAACCAACCTTAAAGGAAAAAAAATGGAAGGTCTATTTTAAGACAAGAATGACCAACAGACACCAAACTTAATCACAAAGATGACATTAAATCCCATGACAATCATCTCTCTCAATGTCAATTGACTAAATTCACTAATTAAGAGACAGAATGGCTAAATGGATCAAAAAGATAAATCCAACCTTCTGCTGCCTATCAAGAAACACACCTGAATAGTCAGAAAAAACATAGACTCAAAATCAAAGGCTGGGGGGCCGGCGACGTGGCGCTAGAGGTAAGGTGTCTTCCTTGCAAGTGTGAGCCAAGGAAGGACCACAGTTCGATCCCCTGGCATCCCATATGGTCCCCCCAAGCCAGGGCAATTTCTGAGCACTTAGCCAGGAGTAACACCTGAGCATCAAACGGGTGTGATCTGAAAACCCCCCAAAAAATCAAAGGCTGGAGGAAAATCATACAAGAAAATACACTTAAAAAAGCTGGAGTGGCCATATTAATATCAGATGATACAAATATTAGACTCAGAGAAGTTTTAAGGGACAAATATGGACACTTCGTACTAATCAAGCATTATGTACAATAGGAAGAAATTACTCTACTAAACATATATGCACCCAAAGAGAGATCAGCAAAAAACTAATACAATTATTGACAAGTTAGAATGAGAACATCAATAATAGCACATTAATTGTGGAGACCTCTACACAGCCCTGTCAACACTTGATAGGTCAGCCAGACTGAAACCCAACAAAAATATACTAGACTGAAAAGAGAAATGGAAGAAAGAGACCTAGTATATATAGAACGCTCCATCCCCAACATGAATAAACATTCTTCTCCAACATTCATGGGTCATTCTCCAGGATAGACCACATGCTGGCACATAAAATATATCTGCAAAATAGTGCAAATGTAGCGAAGACCATATAGTAGAGTATTTATTTTTCTTATTAGGCAAATGCTGTTAAACTATATTGCAGGTATCTTTCATGAATATATATATATATATATATATATATATATATATATATATTATATCCACTCAAAAGAAATTCACTCCTCACTGCTCCTTTTAGCATCTGGAAATAACTCATGCATTCACTATTTCTATGATATTTTTAAAATCTTATACAAATAGAATAATAGAGTATTTGCTTTTCTGTGACTAGCTTATTTAAAGTAGCATTGATCATCTACGTTTTTGCACTATTATTTGCATTATTTTGCCCACAGTTATGATCACATTTGCTTAAGGAAAAAGAACTCTAAGAAAAGAACAAAAAAATGAAAAGCCATATCTCTGGACCTTTGTCAGCCTAACCCTGCTTACCTGTGTACCTGCTGTAAGGAAATAAACTTGGGCCATCTGAAGTCTAAGCCTGTGCCATATATATTTCACTAGAATTATTCTTGCTTGTTCAGTAATTATAAACAATACTAAACCTGAACATTCGTGGTTTCCATGGAAGGGTAATATCTAGGTAAAAATAACATACCTGCATAAAATCAAGAGGATAGAAACTTTGGAGGCTACCTTCACTGACAACAAGGCTTTGGAATTAGATGTGAACTACAAAGGGACACAGAAGAAAAACCATAACACTGGAAATTAAACAGCCTAGTACTGAACAACCAGTGGGTCCGAGATGAAATCAAAGGGGAATTAAAAAATTTCCTGGAACAAATGACAATGAAGACACAAACTATTAGAATCTAAGGGACACAGCAAAAGCGGTACTAAGAGGAAAATTTATAGCTTTGCAAGCACACATCAGGTAGGAAGAAGGGGCATACCTCACTGGTTAATGATGCAGTTTATAAATTAAAAAATGATCAACAAAACAAATCAAAAATGCTATACAGAAGAAAATAACAAAGCATAGAGCAGAAATCAATGAAGTGGAAGCCCAAAAAACAATCCGAAAGATCAACAAAAGCAGAAGTTGGTTCCTTGAAAAAATATACAAGATTGATAGACCACTGGCAAAACTCACAAAGAGAGAGAAAATAGTAACCCTTATCAGAAATTAAAAGGGGGAGACCATTACAGATATTTCAGAGATTCATTGGGTATTCAGAGACTAATTTGAACAACTCTATGCCACTAAAAACATGAGAACCTGGAAGAAATAGATAAATTTTTGGACTCCTATAACATTACTTCCACGGTTGAAAAGGGAAGCTGTAGCATATCTAAACACCCCCATCACTATTGAGGAAATTAGAACTGTAATCAAATGTCTGCACCCAAACTAAAGCTCAGGCCCGGATGGATTCACTAATGAATTCTTTCAAACCTTTCAAGAGGAACTACTACCAATCATGGCCAGGCTCTTTCAAGAAATTGAAAAATTGGAAACACTTCCTAATAGCTTTTATAAAGCCAACATCACCTTGAAACCAAAAATATACAGAAATGTTGCTAAAAAAGAAAACTATAGACCAATATCCCTGATGAACAGAGATGCAAAGGTCATCAACAAAATCCTGGCAAATAGGATCCAATGCCTCATCAAGAAAATCATTCACTACAATCAAGTAGGTTTCATTGCAGAAATGCAAAGATAGTTTAACATATGTAAATTATCAACATAATACACAACATCAAGAAAAATCTGATTATCATATAAATAGATGCAGAGAAAACATTTGATAAGGTCCAACACGCATTCTTGATCAAATAAAATAACTCAGCGTGATGGGAATGAAAGGAACCTTTCTCAATATAGTTAAGGCCATTTTCCACAAGGCAATGGCAAATATTATCGTCAATGGAGAAAAATTAAAAGCCTTTCCTCTGAATTCTGGTACAAGACAAGGCTGTCCTCCCTCACCACTCCTTTTCAACATAGTACTAGAAGTAATTGATATAGCGATTAGGCAAGTAAAAGATATCTAGGGCATCTAGATAGGAAAAGAATCAAGCTCCCACTCTTTGCAGATGATATGATACTATATTTAAAATACCATAAAAACTATGATAAAGCTTCTAGAAACAATTAATTTAATATAGCAATGTGGCAGTATACAGAATAAACACGCAAAAATCAATGGCCTTTTTATACACCAATAATGATTGGAAAGAAATGGACATTAAGAAAACAACCCCATTCACATCAGTGCCACACAAATCCAAATATCTTGGAGTCAACTTGACTAAATACTTGAAGGACCTATACAAAGAAAACTATAAAACCCTGCTCCAAGAAATAAGAAAAGACATGTGGAAATGGAAACACATACCCTGATCATGGATTGGCAGGATTAACATCATTAAAATGGCAATACTCCCCAAAGCATTGTACAGATTTAAGGCGATTCCTCTAAAGAAACCCATGACATTTTTCAAATAAGTGGATAAAATACTGAAATTCATTTGGAATAATAAACACCCTCGAATAACTAAAGCAATCATTGTGAAAAGGAATATGGAAGGCATTACTTTCCCCAATTTTAAACTGTATTACAAAGCAATAGTTATCAAAACAGCATAATATTAAATAAAGACAGACCCTCAGATCAGTGGAATAGACTTGAATACTCAGAGAATGCACGCCCATACTTATAATTATCTAATCTTTACTAAATGAGCAACAAATCCTATATGGACCAAGGAAAGCTTCTTCAACAAGTTGTATTGGCACAACTGGTTAGCCACTTGCAACAAAGCGAACTCAGACCCCCAGCTAACACCAGTTATGAAGGTAAAATACAAACAGATTAAAGACCTTGATATCAGACCTAAACTATAAGGTTTATAGAACAACACATAGGTAAAAATACTCCATGGAACTGAGACTAAAGGCATCTTGAAGGGGAAAACTGCACTCCCCAAACAAGTGGAAACACAGATAAACAGATGGGAATATATTAAGCTGAGAAGCTTGTGCACTTCAAAGGAAATAGAGCCCAGAATAAAAGAACCACCCATGGAGTGGGAGAAACTATTCTCCCAATACCCGTCAGATGAGGGGCTAATATCCAAAATATACAAGGCACTGACAGAAATTTACCAGGAAAAAACATCTAATCCAATCAAAAAATGGGGAGAAGAAATGAACACTTTATCAAAGAAGAAACAAAAATTGCCAAATGGCACATGAAAAAATGCTCCACATATGTAATCATCAGGGAGATGCAAATCAAAACAACTATTTATACCATCTCAGGCCACAGAGATTGGCGCACATCACAAAGAGTGAAAACAATCAGTATTGGCTGGGATGACAGAAATTAACAAGATAAAAAATCTAACCCTATTTAAAAGGCGAAGAAATGAACAATTTCATAAATGAAAAGTACAAATGGCAAAGGCACACAAAATGCTCCACATCACTAATCGTCAGGGAGATGAAAATCAATGCAACAAAAAACTGGAAATTATTATGAACCGGTCCTTCTGGCCCTTCCAGCCCTTTACTCTATTGTCTTTGGGCCTTATCATAGTAAGATCTTTAATTTTTCTTAAAACCCATAGAAGAATAAGACTATTCAGTATCTCCCATCCGAATACCAGGTCCCACCAACTCTGGAATGGGTAAAAGCATGTGTGCAGAGAGTTTACCTGGGATCTGCAGGCCTGAACAAGGGTCTAGGGATGTGGGCCCCCCAGACTTAGTCTGGAAGAGACAGACAATGATCTGTGACCCGTTGCTCCAGCTGCTGGTAATTCTGCTGGAAACAGACTTTAGTTAGAGAAAAAACTACATTGAGAACTATCCTAACAACGAGAATGTATGAGGGAAATAGAAAGCCTGTCTAGAGTACAGGCGAGGTGAAAGGAATTTTCTTTTTTTTTTAATTTTATTTAAACACCTTGATTACATATATGATTGTGTTTGGGTTTCAGTCATGTAAAGAACACCACCCATCACCAATGCAACATTCCCATCACCAATGTCCCAAATCTCCCTCCTCCCCACCCGACCCCCTCCTGTACTCTAGACAGGCTTTCCATTTCACTCATATATTCTAATTATTACGACAGTTCAAAATGTAGTTATTTCTCTAACTAAACTCATCACTCTTTGTGGTGAGCTTCCTGAGGTGAGCTGGAAATTCCAGCTCTTTTCTCTTTTCTGTCTGAAAATTATTATTGCAAGAATGTTTTTCATTTTTCTTAAAACCCATAGATGAGTGAGACCATTCTGCATTTTTCTCTCTCTCTGACTTACTTCACTCAGCATAATAGATTCCGTGTACATCCATGTATAGGAAAATTTCATGACTTCATCTCTCCTGACAGCTGCATAATATTCCATTGTGTATATGTACCACAGTTTCTTTAGCCATTCGTCTGTTGAAAGGCATCCTTGGTTGATTCCAGAGTCTTGCTATGGTAATAGAGCTGCAATGAATATAGGTGTAAGGAAGGGGTTTTTGTATTGTATTTTTGTGTTCCTAGGATATATTCCTAGGAGTGGTATAGCTGGATCGTATGGGAGCTCAATTTCCAGTTTATGGAGGAATCTCCATATCGCTTTCCATAAAGGTTGAACTAGACGGCATTCCCACCAGCAGTGGATAAGAGTTCCTTTCTCTCCACAACCCCTCCAGCACTATTTATTCTCATTCTTTGTGATGTGTGCCATTCTCTGTGGTGTGAGGTGGTATCTCATCGTTATTTTGATTTGCATCTCCCTGATGATCAGTGATGTGGAGCAGTTTTTCATGTGTCTTTTGGCCATTTGTATTTCTTCTTTGTCAAAGTGTCTGTTCATTTCTTCTCCCCATTTTTTGATGGGATTAGATGATTTCTTCTTGTAAAATTTTGTCAGTGCCTTGTATATTTTGAATGGGGTTGTTTTATAATGTCCATTTCTTCCTTATTACTATTGGTGTATAGAAAGGCCATTGATTTTTGTGTGTTAATTTTGTAGCCTGCCACTTGCTATATGACTCTATTGTTTCTAGAAGGTTTTTGGTAGAGTCTTTAGGGTTTTCTAAGTAGAGTATCATGTCATCTGCAAACAGTGAGAGCTTGACTTCTTCCTTTCCTATCTGGATTCCCTTTATATCTTTTTCTTGCCTAATCGCTACATCGAGTACTTCCAGTGCTATGTTAAATAGGAGGGTGAGAGAGGACAGCCTTGTCTTGTGCCAGAATTTTGAGGGAAGGCTTTTAGTTTTTCTACATTGAGGATAATATTTGCCACTGGATTGTCGTAGATGGCCTTAACTATATTGAAAAAGGTTCCTTCCATTCCCATCTTGCTGAGAGTTTTGATCAAGAATGGCTGTTGGACCTTATTAAAAGCTTTCTCTGCATCTATTGATATGATCATGTGGTTTTCATTTTTCTTGTTGTTGATGTTGTGTATTATGTTGATAGATTTACGGGTGTTAAATGATCCTTGCATTCCTGGGATGAAACCTACTTGATCATAGTGTATAACCTTCTTAATGAGGCATTGGATTTTATTTGCCAGGATTTTGTTGAAGATCTTTGAATCAGCATTCATCAGAGATATTGGTCTGTAATTTTCTTTTTTCGTAACATCTCTTTCTGGTTTAGGTATCAAGGTGACATTGGCTTCATAAAAGCTATTTGGAAGTGTTTCCGTTTGTTCAATTTCATGAAAGAGTCTTGCCAGGATTGGTAGTAGTTCCTCTTGGAAAGTTTGAAAGAATTCATTAGTGAATCCATCTGGGCCTGGGCTTTTGTTTTTTGGCAGACATTTGATTACCGTTTTAATTTCATCAATGGTGATGGGGGTGTTTAGATATGCTACATCCTCTTCCTTCAACCGTGGAAGATTATAAGAGTCCAAGAATATATCCATTTCTTCCAGGTTCTCATTTTTAGTGGCGTAGAGTTTCTCAAAGTAGTTTCTGATTACCCTTTGAATCTCTGTTATATCAGTAGTGATCTCTCCTTTTTCATTCCTAATACGAGTTATCAAGTTTCTCTCTCTCTTTCTTTGTTAGTGTTGCCAGTGGTCTATCAATCTTGTTTATTTTTTCAAAGAACCAACTTCTGCTTTCGTTGATCTTTTGGATTGTGTTTTGGGTTTCTACTTCAATGATTTCTGCTCTCAGCTTTGTTATTTCCTTTTGTCTCCCTATTTTTGGGCCTTTTGTTGAGCACATTCTAGTTCTAGTAGCTGTGTCATTAAGCTACTCAGGTAAGCTTGTTCATCCTTTCTGATGTGTGCTTGCAAAGCTAGAAATTTTCCTCTCAGCACTGCTTTTGCTGTGTCCCATTAAGTTCTGATAGTTTGTGTCTTTATTGTCATTTGTTTCCAGGAACCTTTTGATTTCCTCCTTGATTTCATCTCGGATCCACTGCTTATTCAGTATGAGGCTGTTTAACTTCCAGGTGTTAAAGTTTTTCCTCTGAGTCCCTTTGGAATTCACAATTTCAGAGCCTTGTGGTCAGCGAAGGTACTCTGCAAATTATCTATCCGCTTGATATTATGGATGTATGTTTTATGTGCCAGCATGTAGTCTATCCTGGAGAATGTTCCATGTATATTGGAGAAGAATGTGTATCCAGGTTTCTGGGGATGGAGTGTCCTATATATATCCACTAGGCCTTTTTCTTCCATTTCTCTCCTCAGATCTAGTATATTCTTGTTGGCTTTCAGTCTGGTTGACCTATCCAGTGTTGACAAAGCCGTGTTAAGGTCCCCCACAATTATTGTGTTGTTATTTATAGTATTTTTCAGATCTGTCAACAGTTGTATTAAAAATTTTGCTGGCCCCTCATTCGGTGTATATATGTTTAGTAGAGTTATTTCTTCCTGCTCTACATACCCCTTGATTACAATAAAATGTCCATCTTTGTCCCTTACAACCTTCCTGAGTATATAGTTTGCATTATCTGATATTAGTATGGCCACTCCAGCTTTTTTATGGGTGTTGTTTGGTTAGATAATTTTTCTCCAGCCTTTTATTTTGAGTCTATATTTGTTCTGACTATTCAGGTGTGTTTCTTGTAGGCAGCAGAAGGTTGGATTGAGTTTTTTTATCCATTTAGCCACTCTGTGTCTCTTAACTGGTGCATTCAGTCCATTGACGTTGAAAGAATTGTCCTGGGATTTATTGCCATCTTTATATCGAAATTTGGTGTGTCTTTTGGTTAGTCTTGTCTTAAATTAGGTCTTTCAGTTTTTCTCTTAAGACTGGTTTTGAGTCTGTAAAGATTCTGAGCTGTTTTTTGTCTGTGAAACCATGTATTCTTCCATCAAATCCGAAAGTGAGTTTTGCTGGGTACAGTATTCTAGGTGAAGCATTCATTTCTTTCCGTCTTGTCACAATATCCCACCACTGCTTTCTGGCCTGGAGTGTTTCTGGTGACAGGTCTGCTCTAAATCTCAAGGATGCTTGCTTGAACGTAATTTCCCCTTTTTATCTTTCTGTTTTCAGAATTCTGTCTCTATCTGTGGGATTCATCATTGTGACTAGAATGTGTCTTGAGGTATTTTTTCAGGGGTCTCTTTTGTTTGGTACTCTTCGAGCATGCAGGATTTGATCACATGTATTCTTTAACTCTGGAAGTTTCTCCTTAGTTATGTTCTTGACCATTGATTCTTCCTGGAAATTTTCTTCCTAGGTCTCTGAGACTCCAATAATTCTTAAGTTGTTTCTGTTGAGCTTATCATAGACTTCTATTTTAATCTGTTCCCATTCTTTCACTAATTTTTCCATTGTCTGTTCATTTGCTTTTTTTTCCCAATCTCTCCTGCTGTATGGAATTATTATTTATCTCATCTTCCACAGCACCAAGTCTATTCTCAGCTTCTGATACCCTGTCCCAGAGCTTATCCATTTTGTCATTCACTTTATTTACTGAGTTTTTTAGGCCTGTTTGTTGACATGTTATTTCAGTTTGGAGTTTCGTGATTTCTATCTTTATATTTTCTTGGTTCTTATTACTGTTCTGTTCAACTCTATCCATGGTTTTTTTGAGTTCGTTGAGCATCTTCCATATTGCTAGTCTAAAGTCCTTATCTGAGAGGTTGATTATTTGGTTGGTAATTATCTTGTCATCAGAACTGTCATCTTCATTCTCTATGTCTGGTGCTGGTCTGCATTGTTTCCCTATTGTCACACTTGTATTGTGGGTTTTTCTACGTGTTGTGGTGGTATTCATTGGCTAAATGATACAGGCAGCACACTCCTCTGGCTCCGCCCTTTCTGGATGGGTCGACTTGCCTCCAATGGAGGGGAGTCCTCCGTGGATGAAGCCTCACACAGGATCAAATCTTAGGCCCAAGCACACAGCAGAGAAGACAGTCCGGAGAGAAATGCTGGGCTTCAGTGATCCAGCACAGTTCTTAGTGTGATTTTTTCTTCTTGTTGTGATGGTGTTCTTTTCTTAGAAATAGTGCACGGCCGCGTAACAAAGCAAAGCGACCATGCTCTGCTGGAGCCTCTTTTCAGCCCACTCCGAAGAGGTTCACACAACAGGGTAGTAGAGAGACACACACAGGCAGCACTCACAATTTTTCACAGTCACGCCCCACTGGGCAGGCATAGTTTCATGGATTTTCCAAGCCTGACATCACAAACAGGGACCTGGCTTCTGCAAAGCATAGCCGGTTTTTTACATTATGGAGCAGTTCCTTGGCGTTCTGCCCAGAATAGGCCTCTGTGAGAGCAAGTTTTCTGGAGCCTCTTTTCGGCCCACTCCCAAGAAGTGCACGCAACAGGATAGTAGACAGACAACACAGGCAGAACTCAATATTTTTCACAGTCGCGCCCCAATGGGCAGGCGTAGTTTCCAAGGAGAATGTTCTTTACATGGCTGAAACCTAACCACAATTATGTTTGTAATCAAGGTGTTTAAATTAAGATATTTTTTTAAAAAGGAATAAGCTCCGAGGTGATAGAGTGATTCTGTTTCTTGTTAAAATTTTTCATGTGAATAAATGAGTTTGTGACAAAAATTTTATAAGATGTCATACTTATTTAAGATGTGCTTAGGACACAGAGGCTCGGCTGGGACCAGAACACTCCACATGCCAGGATTTCGTGGGCTTTTGACTGGTATGATGGGGGCTCTGGGCAGGACAGCTAGCCATAGGACCCTGGGCTGACCACTTTGTCCAGGAGAGCATGATTCCCCCCACACCAGGCGGGTCTTCAGGGCCACGCCTGGTTAATCGGGCCTTGGGGGGAGGGGGTGAGAAATTCCTCCCTAGGCATCCAAAAACTACAGAGCCTTGGCTGGGCCCAGAACACTCCGAATGCCAGGATTTCTTGGTGTGTTTGCCTGGTATGTTGGGGGCTCTGGGCAGGACAGCTAGCCATAGGACCCCTGGGCTGACCACTTAGTCCAGGGGAACAAGATTCCCCCACACCAGGCGGGTCTTCAGGGCCACGCCTGGTTAATCGGGCCCTGGGGGGAGGGGGTGAGAAATCCTTCCTAGGCATCCAAAAACCACAGAGGCTCGGCTGGGACCAGAACACTCCACATGCCAGGATTTCGTGGGCTTTTGACTGGTATGATGGGGGCTCTGGGCAGGACAGCTAGCCATAGGACCCTGGGCTGACCACTTTGTCCAGGAGAGCATGATTCCCCCCACACCAGGCGGGTCTTCAGGGCCACGCCTGGTTAATCGGGCCTTGGGGGGAGGGGGTGAGAAATTCCTCCCTAGGCATCCAAAAACTGCAGAGCCTTGGCTGGGCCCAGAACACTCCGAATGCCAGGATTTCTTGGTGTGTTTGCCTGGTATGTTGGGGGCTCTGGGCAGGACAGCTAGCCATAGGACCCCTGGGCTGACCACTTAGTCCAGGGGAACAAGATTCCCCCACACCAGGCGGGTCTTCAGGGCCACGCCTGGTTAATCGGGCCCTGGGGGGAGGGGGTGAGAAATCCTTCCTAGGCATCCAAAAACCACAGAGGCTCGGCTGGGACCAGAACACTCCACATGCCAGGATTTCGTGGGCTTTTGACTGGTATGATGGGGGCTCTGGGCAGGACAGCTAGCCATAGGACCCTGGGCTGACCACTTTGTCCAGGAGAGCATGATTCCCCCCCACACCAGGCGGGTCTTCAGGGCCACGCCTGGTTAATCGGGCCTTGGGGGGAGGGGGTGAGAAATTCCTCCCTAGGCATCCAAAAACTGCAGAGCCTTGGCTGGGCCCAGAACACTCCGAATGCCAGGATTTCTTGGTGTGTTTGCCTGGTATGTTGGGGGCTCTGGGCAGGACAGCTAGCCATAGGACCCCTGGGCTGACCACTTAGTCCAGGGGAACAAGATTCCCCCACACCAGGCGGGTCTTCAGGGCCACGCCTGGTTAATCGGGCCCTGGGGGGAGGGGGTGAGAAATCCTTCCTAGGCATCCAAAAACCACAGAGGCTCGGCTGGGACCAGAACACTCCACATGCCAGGATTTCGTGGGCTTTTGACTGGTATGATGGGGGCTCTGGGCAGGACAGCTAGCCATAGGACCCTGGGCTGACCACTTTGTCCAGGAGAGCATGATTCCCCCCACACCAGGCGGGTCTTCAGGGCCACGCCTGGTTAATCGGGCCTTGGGGGGAGGGGGTGAGAAATTCCTCCCTAGGCATCCAAAAACTGCAGAGCCTTGGCTGGGCCCAGAACACTCCGAATGCCAGGATTTCTTGGTGTGTTTGCCTGGTATGTTGGGGGCTCTGGGCAGGACAGCTAGCCATAGGACCCCTGGGCTGACCACTTAGTCCAGGGGAACAAGATTCCCCCACACCAGGCGGGTCTTCAGGGCCACGCCTGGTTAATCGGGCCCTGGGGGGAGGGGGTGAGAAATCCTTCCTAGGCATCCAAAAACCACAGAGGCTCGGCTGGGACCAGAACACTCCACATGCCAGGATTTCGTGGGCTTTTGACTGGTATGATGGGGGCTCTGGGCAGGACAGCTAGCCATAGGACCCTGGGCTGACCACTTTGTCCAGGAGAGCATGATTCCCCCCACACCAGGCGGGTCTTCAGGGCCACGCCTGGTTAATCGGGCCTTGGGGGGAGGGGGTGAGAAATTCCTCCCTAGGCATCCAAAAACTGCAGAGCCTTGGCTGGGCCCAGAACACTCCGAATGCCAGGATTTCTTGGTGTGTTTGCCTGGTATGTTGGGGGCTCTGGGCAGGACAGCTAGCCATAGGACCCCTGGGCTGACCACTTAGTCCAGGGGAACAAGATTCCCCCACACCAGGCGGGTCTTCAGGGCCACGCCTGGTTAATCGGGCCCTGGGGGGAGGGGGTGAGAAATCCTTCCTAGGCATCCAAAAACCACAGAGGCTCGGCTGGGACCAGAACACTCCACATGCCAGGATTTCGTGGGCTTTTGACTGGTATGATGGGGGCTCTGGGCAGGACAGCTAGCCATAGGACCCTGGGCTGACCACTTTGTCCAGGAGAGCATGATTCCCCCCACACCAGGCGGGTCTTCAGGGCCACGCCTGGTTAATCGGGCCTTGGGGGGAGGGGGTGAGAAATTCCTCCCTAGGCATCCAAAAACTGCAGAGCCTTGGCTGGGCCCAGAACACTCCGAATGCCAGGATTTCTTGGTGTGTTTGCCTGGTATGTTGGGGGCTCTGGGCAGGACAGCTAGCCATAGGACCCCTGGGCTGACCACTTAGTCCAGGGGAACAAGATTCCCCCACACCAGGCGGGTCTTCAGGGCCACGCCTGGTTAATCGGGCCCTGGGGGGAGGGGGTGAGAAATCCTTCCTAGGCATCCAAAAACCACAGAGGCTCGGCTGGGACCAGAACACTCCACATGCCAGGATTTCGTGGGCTTTTGACTGGTATGATGGGGGCTCTGGGCAGGACAGCTAGCCATAGGACCCTGGGCTGACCACTTTGTCCAGGAGAGCATGATTCCCCCCACACCAGGCGGGTCTTCAGGGCCACGCCTGGTTAATCGGGCCTTGGGGGGAGGGGGTGAGAAATTCCTCCCTAGGCATCCAAAAACTGCAGAGCCTTGGCTGGGCCCAGAACACTCCGAATGCCAGGATTTCTTGGTGTGTTTGCCTGGTATGTTGGGGGCTCTGGGCAGGACAGCTAGCCATAGGACCCCTGGGCTGACCACTTAGTCCAGGGGAACAAGATTCCCCCACACCAGGCGGGTCTTCAGGGCCACGCCTGGTTAATCGGGCCCTGGGGGGAGGGGGTGAGAAATCCTTCCTAGGCATCCAAAAACCACAGAGGCTCGGCTGGGACCAGAACACTCCACATGCCAGGATTTCGTGGGCTTTTGACTGGTATGATGGGGGCTCTGGGCAGGACAGCTAGCCATAGGACCCTGGGCTGACCACTTTGTCCAGGAGAGCATGATTCCCCCCACACCAGGCGGGTCTTCAGGGCCACGCCTGGTTAATCGGGCCTTGGGGGGAGGGGGTGAGAAATTCCTCCCTAGGCATCCAAAAACTGCAGAGCCTTGGCTGGGCCCAGAACACTCCGAATGCCAGGATTTCTTGGTGTGTTTGCCTGGTATGTTGGGGGCTCTGGGCAGGACAGCTAGCCATAGGACCCCTGGGCTGACCACTTAGTCCAGGGGAACAAGATTCCCCCACACCAGGCGGGTCTTCAGGGCCACGCCTGGTTAATCGGGCCCTGGGGGGAGGGGGTGAGAAATCCTTCCTAGGCATCCAAAAACCACAGAGGCTCGGCTGGGACCAGAACACTCCACATGCCAGGATTTCGTGGGCTTTTGACTGGTATGATGGGGGCTCTGGGCAGGACAGCTAGCCATAGGACCCTGGGCTGACCACTTTGTCCAGGAGAGCATGATTCCCCCCACACCAGGCGGGTCTTCAGGGCCACGCCTGGTTAATCGGGCCTTGGGGGGAGGGGGTGAGAAATTCCTCCCTAGGCATCCAAAAACTGCAGAGCCTTGGCTGGGCCCAGAACACTCCGAATGCCAGGATTTCTTGGTGTGTTTGCCTGGTATGTTGGGGGCTCTGGGCAGGACAGCTAGCCATAGGACCCCTGGGCTGACCACTTAGTCCAGGGGAACAAGATTCCCCCACACCAGGCGGGTCTTCAGGGCCACGCCTGGTTAATCGGGCCCTGGGGGGAGGGGGTGAGAAATCCTTCCTAGGCATCCAAAAACCACAGAGGCTCGGCTGGGACCAGAACACTCCACATGCCAGGATTTCGTGGGCTTTTGACTGGTATGATGGGGGCTCTGGGCAGGACAGCTAGCCATAGGACCCTGGGCTGACCACTTTGTCCAGGAGAGCATGATTCCCCCCACACCAGGCGGGTCTTCAGGGCCACGCCTGGTTAATCGGGCCTTGGGGGGAGGGGGTGAGAAATTCCTCCCTAGGCATCCAAAAACTGCAGAGCCTTGGCTGGGCCCAGAACACTCCGAATGCCAGGATTTCTTGGTGTGTTTGCCTGGTATGTTGGGGGCTCTGGGCAGGACAGCTAGCCATAGGACCCCTGGGCTGACCACTTAGTCCAGGGGAACAAGATTCCCCCACACCAGGCGGGTCTTCAGGGCCACGCCTGGTTAATCGGGCCCTGGGGGGAGGGGGTGAGAAATCCTTCCTAGGCATCCAAAAACCACAGAGGCTCGGCTGGGACCAGAACACTCCACATGCCAGGATTTCGTGGGCTTTTGACTGGTATGATGGGGGCTCTGGGCAGGACAGCTAGCCATAGGACCCTGGGCTGACCACTTTGTCCAGGAGAGCATGATTCCCCCCACACCAGGCGGGTCTTCAGGGCCACGCCTGGTTAATCGGGCCTTGGGGGGAGGGGGTGAGAAATTCCTCCCTAGGCATCCAAAAACTGCAGAGCCTTGGCTGGGCCCAGAACACTCCGAATGCCAGGATTTCTTGGTGTGTTTGCCTGGTATGTTGGGGGCTCTGGGCAGGACAGCTAGCCATAGGACCCCTGGGCTGACCACTTAGTCCAGGGGAACAAGATTCCCCCACACCAGGCGGGTCTTCAGGGCCACGCCTGGTTAATCGGGCCCTGGGGGGAGGGGGTGAGAAATCCTTCCTAGGCATCCAAAAACCACAGAGGCTCGGCTGGGACCAGAACACTCCACATGCCAGGATTTCGTGGGCTTTTGACTGGTATGATGGGGGCTCTGGGCAGGACAGCTAGCCATAGGACCCTGGGCTGACCACTTTGTCCAGGAGAGCATGATTCCCCCCACACCAGGCGGGTCTTCAGGGCCACGCCTGGTTAATCGGGCCTTGGGGGGAGGGGGTGAGAAATTCCTCCCTAGGCATCCAAAAACTGCAGAGCCTTGGCTGGGCCCAGAACACTCCGAATGCCAGGATTTCTTGGTGTGTTTGCCTGGTATGTTGGGGGCTCTGGGCAGGACAGCTAGCCATAGGACCCCTGGGCTGACCACTTAGTCCAGGGGAACAAGATTCCCCCACACCAGGCGGGTCTTCAGGGCCACGCCTGGTTAATCGGGCCCTGGGGGGAGGGGGTGAGAAATCCTTCCTAGGCATCCAAAAACCACAGAGGCTCGGCTGGGACCAGAACACTCCACATGCCAGGATTTCGTGGGCTTTTGACTGGTATGATGGGGGCTCTGGGCAGGACAGCTAGCCATAGGACCCTGGGCTGACCACTTTGTCCAGGAGAGCATGATTCCCCCCACACCAGGCGGGTCTTCAGGGCCACGCCTGGTTAATCGGGCCTTGGGGGGAGGGGGTGAGAAATTCCTCCCTAGGCATCCAAAAACTGCAGAGCCTTGGCTGGGCCCAGAACACTCCGAATGCCAGGATTTCTTGGTGTGTTTGCCTGGTATGTTGGGGGCTCTGGGCAGGACAGCTAGCCATAGGACCCCTGGGCTGACCACTTAGTCCAGGGGAACAAGATTCCCCCACACCAGGCGGGTCTTCAGGGCCACGCCTGGTTAATCGGGCCCTGGGGGGAGGGGGTGAGAAATCCTTCCTAGGCATCCAAAAACCACAGAGGCTCGGCTGGGACCAGAACACTCCACATGCCAGGATTTCGTGGGCTTTTGACTGGTATGATGGGGGCTCTGGGCAGGACAGCTAGCCATAGGACCCTGGGCTGACCACTTTGTCCAGGAGAGCATGATTCCCCCCACACCAGGCGGGTCTTCAGGGCCACGCCTGGTTAATCGGGCCTTGGGGGGAGGGGGTGAGAAATTCCTCCCTAGGCATCCAAAAACTGCAGAGCCTTGGCTGGGCCCAGAACACTCCGAATGCCAGGATTTCTTGGTGTGTTTGCCTGGTATGTTGGGGGCTCTGGGCAGGACAGCTAGCCATAGGACCCCTGGGCTGACCACTTAGTCCAGGGGAACAAGATTCCCCCACACCAGGCGGGTCTTCAGGGCCACGCCTGGTTAATCGGGCCCTGGGGGGAGGGGGTGAGAAATCCTTCCTAGGCATCCAAAAACCACAGAGGCTCGGCTGGGACCAGAACACTCCACATGCCAGGATTTCGTGGGCTTTTGACTGGTATGATGGGGGCTCTGGGCAGGACAGCTAGCCATAGGACCCTGGGCTGACCACTTTGTCCAGGAGAGCATGATTCCCCCCACACCAGGCGGGTCTTCAGGGCCACGCCTGGTTAATCGGGCCTTGGGGGGAGGGGGTGAGAAATTCCTCCCTAGGCATCCAAAAACTGCAGAGCCTTGGCTGGGCCCAGAACACTCCGAATGCCAGGATTTCTTGGTGTGTTTGCCTGGTATGTTGGGGGCTCTGGGCAGGACAGCTAGCCATAGGACCCCTGGGCTGACCACTTAGTCCAGGGGAACAAGATTCCCCCACACCAGGCGGGTCTTCAGGGCCACGCCTGGTTAATCGGGCCCTGGGGGGAGGGGGTGAGAAATCCTTCCTAGGCATCCAAAAACCACAGAGGCTCGGCTGGGACCAGAACACTCCACATGCCAGGATTTCGTGGGCTTTTGACTGGTATGATGGGGGCTCTGGGCAGGACAGCTAGCCATAGGACCCTGGGCTGACCACTTTGTCCAGGAGAGCATGATTCCCCCCACACCAGGCGGGTCTTCAGGGCCACGCCTGGTTAATCGGGCCTTGGGGGGAGGGGGTGAGAAATTCCTCCCTAGGCATCCAAAAACTGCAGAGCCTTGGCTGGGCCCAGAACACTCCGAATGCCAGGATTTCTTGGTGTGTTTGCCTGGTATGTTGGGGGCTCTGGGCAGGACAGCTAGCCATAGGACCCCTGGGCTGACCACTTAGTCCAGGGGAACAAGATTCCCCCACACCAGGCGGGTCTTCAGGGCCACGCCTGGTTAATCGGGCCCTGGGGGGAGGGGGTGAGAAATCCTTCCTAGGCATCCAAAAACCACAGAGGCTCGGCTGGGACCAGAACACTCCACATGCCAGGATTTCGTGGGCTTTTGACTGGTATGATGGGGGCTCTGGGCAGGACAGCTAGCCATAGGACCCTGGGCTGACCACTTTGTCCAGGAGAGCATGATTCCCCCCACACCAGGCGGGTCTTCAGGGCCACGCCTGGTTAATCGGGCCTTGGGGGGAGGGGGTGAGAAATTCCTCCCTAGGCATCCAAAAACTGCAGAGCCTTGGCTGGGCCCAGAACACTCCGAATGCCAGGATTTCTTGGTGTGTTTGCCTGGTATGTTGGGGGCTCTGGGCAGGACAGCTAGCCATAGGACCCCTGGGCTGACCACTTAGTCCAGGGGAACAAGATTCCCCCACACCAGGCGGGTCTTCAGGGCCACGCCTGGTTAATCGGGCCCTGGGGGGAGGGGGTGAGAAATCCTTCCTAGGCATCCAAAAACCACAGAGGCTCGGCTGGGACCAGAACACTCCACATGCCAGGATTTCGTGGGCTTTTGACTGGTATGATGGGGGCTCTGGGCAGGACAGCTAGCCATAGGACCCTGGGCTGACCACTTTGTCCAGGAGAGCATGATTCCCCCCACACCAGGCGGGTCTTCAGGGCCACGCCTGGTTAATCGGGCCTTGGGGGGAGGGGGTGAGAAATTCCTCCCTAGGCATCCAAAAACTGCAGAGCCTTGGCTGGGCCCAGAACACTCCGAATGCCAGGATTTCTTGGTGTGTTTGCCTGGTATGTTGGGGGCTCTGGGCAGGACAGCTAGCCATAGGACCCCTGGGCTGACCACTTAGTCCAGGGGAACAAGATTCCCCCACACCAGGCGGGTCTTCAGGGCCACGCCTGGTTAATCGGGCCCTGGGGGGAGGGGGTGAGAAATCCTTCCTAGGCATCCAAAAACCACAGAGGCTCGGCTGGGACCAGAACACTCCACATGCCAGGATTTCGTGGGCTTTTGACTGGTATGATGGGGGCTCTGGGCAGGACAGCTAGCCATAGGACCCTGGGCTGACCACTTTGTCCAGGAGAGCATGATTCCCCCCACACCAGGCGGGTCTTCAGGGCCACGCCTGGTTAATCGGGCCTTGGGGGGAGGGGGTGAGAAATTCCTCCCTAGGCATCCAAAAACTGCAGAGCCTTGGCTGGGCCCAGAACACTCCGAATGCCAGGATTTCTTGGTGTGTTTGCCTGGTATGTTGGGGGCTCTGGGCAGGACAGCTAGCCATAGGACCCCTGGGCTGACCACTTAGTCCAGGGGAACAAGATTCCCCCACACCAGGCGGGTCTTCAGGGCCACGCCTGGTTAATCGGGCCCTGGGGGGAGGGGGTGAGAAATCCTTCCTAGGCATCCAAAAACCACAGAGGCTCGGCTGGGACCAGAACACTCCACATGCCAGGATTTCGTGGGCTTTTGACTGGTATGATGGGGGCTCTGGGCAGGACAGCTAGCCATAGGACCCTGGGCTGACCACTTTGTCCAGGAGAGCATGATTCCCCCCACACCAGGCGGGTCTTCAGGGCCACGCCTGGTTAATCGGGCCTTGGGGGGAGGGGGTGAGAAATTCCTCCCTAGGCATCCAAAAACTGCAGAGCCTTGGCTGGGCCCAGAACACTCCGAATGCCAGGATTTCTTGGTGTGTTTGCCTGGTATGTTGGGGGCTCTGGGCAGGACAGCTAGCCATAGGACCCCTGGGCTGACCACTTAGTCCAGGGGAACAAGATTCCCCCACACCAGGCGGGTCTTCAGGGCCACGCCTGGTTAATCGGGCCCTGGGGGGAGGGGGTGAGAAATCCTTCCTAGGCATCCAAAAACCACAGAGGCTCGGCTGGGACCAGAACACTCCACATGCCAGGATTTCGTGGGCTTTTGACTGGTATGATGGGGGCTCTGGGCAGGACAGCTAGCCATAGGACCCTGGGCTGACCACTTTGTCCAGGAGAGCATGATTCCCCCCACACCAGGCGGGTCTTCAGGGCCACGCCTGGTTAATCGGGCCTTGGGGGGAGGGGGTGAGAAATTCCTCCCTAGGCATCCAAAAACTGCAGAGCCTTGGCTGGGCCCAGAACACTCCGAATGCCAGGATTTCTTGGTGTGTTTGCCTGGTATGTTGGGGGCTCTGGGCAGGACAGCTAGCCATAGGACCCCTGGGCTGACCACTTAGTCCAGGGGAACAAGATTCCCCCACACCAGGCGGGTCTTCAGGGCCACGCCTGGTTAATCGGGCCCTGGGGGGAGGGGGTGAGAAATCCTTCCTAGGCATCCAAAAACCACAGAGGCTCGGCTGGGACCAGAACACTCCACATGCCAGGATTTCGTGGGCTTTTGACTGGTATGATGGGGGCTCTGGGCAGGACAGCTAGCCATAGGACCCTGGGCTGACCACTTTGTCCAGGAGAGCATGATTCCCCCCACACCAGGCGGGTCTTCAGGGCCACGCCTGGTTAATCGGGCCTTGGGGGGAGGGGGTGAGAAATTCCTCCCTAGGCATCCAAAAACTGCAGAGCCTTGGCTGGGCCCAGAACACTCCGAATGCCAGGATTTCTTGGTGTGTTTGCCTGGTATGTTGGGGGCTCTGGGCAGGACAGCTAGCCATAGGACCCCTGGGCTGACCACTTAGTCCAGGGGAACAAGATTCCCCCACACCAGGCGGGTCTTCAGGGCCACGCCTGGTTAATCGGGCCCTGGGGGGAGGGGGTGAGAAATCCTTCCTAGGCATCCAAAAACCACAGAGGCTCGGCTGGGACCAGAACACTCCACATGCCAGGATTTCGTGGGCTTTTGACTGGTATGATGGGGGCTCTGGGCAGGACAGCTAGCCATAGGACCCTGGGCTGACCACTTTGTCCAGGAGAGCATGATTCCCCCCACACCAGGCGGGTCTTCAGGGCCACGCCTGGTTAATCGGGCCTTGGGGGGAGGGGGTGAGAAATTCCTCCCTAGGCATCCAAAAACTGCAGAGCCTTGGCTGGGCCCAGAACACTCCGAATGCCAGGATTTCTTGGTGTGTTTGCCTGGTATGTTGGGGGCTCTGGGCAGGACAGCTAGCCATAGGACCCCTGGGCTGACCACTTAGTCCAGGGGAACAAGATTCCCCCACACCAGGCGGGTCTTCAGGGCCACGCCTGGTTAATCGGGCCCTGGGGGGAGGGGGTGAGAAATCCTTCCTAGGCATCCAAAAACCACAGAGGCTCGGCTGGGACCAGAACACTCCACATGCCAGGATTTCGTGGGCTTTTGACTGGTATGATGGGGGCTCTGGGCAGGACAGCTAGCCATAGGACCCTGGGCTGACCACTTTGTCCAGGAGAGCATGATTCCCCCCCACACCAGGCGGGTCTTCAGGGCCACGCCTGGTTAATCGGGCCGTGGGGGGAGGGGGTGAGAAATTCCTCCCTAGGCATCCAAAAACTGCAGAGCCTTGGCTGGGCCCAGAACACTCCGAATGCCAGGATTTCTTGGTGTGTTTGCCTGGTATGTTGGGGGCTCTGGGCAGGACAGCTAGCCATAGGACCCCTGGGCTGACCACTTAGTCCAGGGGAACAAGATTCCCCCACACCAGGCGGGTCTTCAGGGCCACGCCTGGTTAATCGGGCCCTGGGGGGAGGGGGTGAGAAATCCTTCCTAGGCATCCAAAAACCACAGAGGCTCGGCTGGGACCAGAACACTCCACATGCCAGGATTTCGTGGGCTTTTGACTGGTATGATGGGGGCTCTGGGCAGGACAGCTAGCCATAGGACCCTGGGCTGACCACTTTGTCCAGGAGAGCATGATTCCCCCCCACACCAGGCGGGTCTTCAGGGCCACGCCTGGTTAATCGGGCCTTGGGGGGAGGGGGTGAGAAATTCCTCCCTAGGCATCCAAAAACTGCAGAGCCTTGGCTGGGCCCAGAACACTCCGAATGCCAGGATTTCTTGGTGTGTTTGCCTGGTATGTTGGGGGCTCTGGGCAGGACAGCTAGCCATAGGACCCCTGGGCTGACCACTTAGTCCAGGGGAACAAGATTCCCCCACACCAGGCGGGTCTTCAGGGCCACGCCTGGTTAATCGGGCCCTGGGGGGAGGGGGTGAGAAATCCTTCCTAGGCATCCAAAAACCACAGAGGCTCGGCTGGGACCAGAACACTCCACATGCCAGGATTTCGTGGGCTTTTGACTGGTATGATGGGGGCTCTGGGCAGGACAGCTAGCCATAGGACCCTGGGCTGACCACTTTGTCCAGGAGAGCATGATTCCCCCCACACCAGGCGGGTCTTCAGGGCCACGCCTGGTTAATCGGGCCTTGGGGGGAGGGGGTGAGAAATTCCTCCCTAGGCATCCAAAAACTGCAGAGCCTTGGCTGGGCCCAGAACACTCCGAATGCCAGGATTTCTTGGTGTGTTTGCCTGGTATGTTGGGGGCTCTGGGCAGGACAGCTAGCCATAGGACCCCTGGGCTGACCACTTAGTCCAGGGGAACAAGATTCCCCCACACCAGGCGGGTCTTCAGGGCCACGCCTGGTTAATCGGGCCCTGGGGGGAGGGGGTGAGAAATCCTTCCTAGGCATCCAAAAACCACAGAGGCTCGGCTGGGACCAGAACACTCCACATGCCAGGATTTCGTGGGCTTTTGACTGGTATGATGGGGGCTCTGGGCAGGACAGCTAGCCATAGGACCCTGGGCTGACCACTTTGTCCAGGAGAGCATGATTCCCCCCACACCAGGCGGGTCTTCAGGGCCACGCCTGGTTAATCGGGCCTTGGGGGGAGGGGGTGAGAAATTCCTCCCTAGGCATCCAAAAACTGCAGAGCCTTGGCTGGGCCCAGAACACTCCGAATGCCAGGATTTCTTGGTGTGTTTGCCTGGTATGTTGGGGGCTCTGGGCAGGACAGCTAGCCATAGGACCCCTGGGCTGACCACTTAGTCCAGGGGAACAAGATTCCCCCACACCAGGCGGGTCTTCAGGGCCACGCCTGGTTAATCGGGCCCTGGGGGGAGGGGGTGAGAAATCCTTCCTAGGCATCCAAAAACCACAGAGGCTCGGCTGGGACCAGAACACTCCACATGCCAGGATTTCGTGGGCTTTTGACTGGTATGATGGGGGCTCTGGGCAGGACAGCTAGCCATAGGACCCTGGGCTGACCACTTTGTCCAGGAGAGCATGATTCCCCCCACACCAGGCGGGTCTTCAGGGCCACGCCTGGTTAATCGGGCCTTGGGGGGAGGGGGTGAGAAATTCCTCCCTAGGCATCCAAAAACTGCAGAGCCTTGGCTGGGCCCAGAACACTCCGAATGCCAGGATTTCTTGGTGTGTTTGCCTGGTATGTTGGGGGCTCTGGGCAGGACAGCTAGCCATAGGACCCCTGGGCTGACCACTTAGTCCAGGGGAACAAGATTCCCCCACACCAGGCGGGTCTTCAGGGCCACGCCTGGTTAATCGGGCCCTGGGGGGAGGGGGTGAGAAATCCTTCCTAGGCATCCAAAAACCACAGAGGCTCGGCTGGGACCAGAACACTCCACATGCCAGGATTTCGTGGGCTTTTGACTGGTATGATGGGGGCTCTGGGCAGGACAGCTAGCCATAGGACCCTGGGCTGACCACTTTGTCCAGGAGAGCATGATTCCCCCCACACCAGGCGGGTCTTCAGGGCCACGCCTGGTTAATCGGGCCTTGGGGGGAGGGGGTGAGAAATTCCTCCCTAGGCATCCAAAAACTGCAGAGCCTTGGCTGGGCCCAGAACACTCCGAATGCCAGGATTTCTTGGTGTGTTTGCCTGGTATGTTGGGGGCTCTGGGCAGGACAGCTAGCCATAGGACCCCTGGGCTGACCACTTAGTCCAGGGGAACAAGATTCCCCCACACCAGGCGGGTCTTCAGGGCCACGCCTGGTTAATCGGGCCCTGGGGGGAGGGGGTGAGAAATCCTTCCTAGGCATCCAAAAACCACAGAGGCTCGGCTGGGACCAGAACACTCCACATGCCAGGATTTCGTGGGCTTTTGACTGGTATGATGGGGGCTCTGGGCAGGACAGCTAGCCATAGGACCCTGGGCTGACCACTTTGTCCAGGAGAGCATGATTCCCCCCACACCAGGCGGGTCTTCAGGGCCACGCCTGGTTAATCGGGCCTTGGGGGGAGGGGGTGAGAAATTCCTCCCTAGGCATCCAAAAACTGCAGAGCCTTGGCTGGGCCCAGAACACTCCGAATGCCAGGATTTCTTGGTGTGTTTGCCTGGTATGTTGGGGGCTCTGGGCAGGACAGCTAGCCATAGGACCCCTGGGCTGACCACTTAGTCCAGGGGAACAAGATTCCCCCACACCAGGCGGGTCTTCAGGGCCACGCCTGGTTAATCGGGCCCTGGGGGGAGGGGGTGAGAAATCCTTCCTAGGCATCCAAAAACCACAGAGGCTCGGCTGGGACCAGAACACTCCACATGCCAGGATTTCGTGGGCTTTTGACTGGTATGATGGGGGCTCTGGGCAGGACAGCTAGCCATAGGACCCTGGGCTGACCACTTTGTCCAGGAGAGCATGATTCCCCCTACACCAGGCGGGTCTTCAGGGCCACGCCTGGTTAATCGGGCCTTGGGGGGAGGGGGTGAGAAATTCCTCCCTAGGCATCCAAAAACTGCAGAGCCTTGGCTGGGCCCAGAACACTCCGAATGCCAGGATTTCTTGGTGTGTTTGCCTGGTATGTTGGGGGCTCTGGGCAGGACAGCTAGCCATAGGACCCCTGGGCTGACCACTTAGTCCAGGGGAACAAGATTCCCCCACACCAGGCGGGTCTTCAGGGCCACGCCTGGTTAATCGGGCCCTGGGGGGAGGGGGTGAGAAATCCTTCCTAGGCATCCAAAAACCACAGAGGCTCGGCTGGGACCAGAACACTCCACATGCCAGGATTTCGTGGGCTTTTGACTGGTATGATGGGGGCTCTGGGCAGGACAGCTAGCCATAGGACCCTGGGCTGACCACTTTGTCCAGGAGAGCATGATTCCCCCTACACCAGGCGGGTCTTCAGGGCCACGCCTGGTTAATCGGGCCTTGGGGGGAGGGGGTGAGAAATTCCTCCCTAGGCATCCAAAAACTACAGAACCGCGCGGGGGCTTACGCCCCCGCGCGTACTTCATGTATTTCATGTATTCAGAATATCCCTTATTCTTATGTTATGTTTTCCGTACACAGAATGTTTATTTTGTATTCTCCCCTTTCCCACACCCCTACAAAGCTCTTTTTCACTCCTTAACTCTCTAACCCCTTCTCAAACATCACTAATCTAGTTTTCTCTTTTTAACTTCAGTAGTGTAGAATCGTAATCACAGTCCAAAGCTGTGCATTGTGTATGACAACCCCAAACTGTTTCAAGATACATAAAATGGACACGTATTTCTTTAGAATATTTTGTGTTTTTTCTCTGACAGCTATAATTCTTACTAAATGTTGTCTTATATAGTGATGATTCTAACCACTTTTTATGTTCTCTTTTTGAGCTGTTTAACAAGGAATTTTGGTGGAAGAGTCCCCCAGTTTAATGCTTATGATTGAATCATGTCAATGGAATCATTGTAATTGTTCTTATGGCCCCCATACGCGCCAATAACACCATGTGGCATTGCTTCTTATTTGCATAGGCACATTAAAATGGGAAAATAGTATAAATACAAATAAGATCCTATCTAATAGAGATTAGAACACACAAACCTTGTAGTGCAAAGGGACCTTACACCCTGAACATTGACATAACGACCTGGCACAGACGTCAGAAGAAAGGGCATATTCCATTCTCCCCTGAACCAGGAAAGCCATCCACGAAACATCCAGGCTGGTCTATAACATCACTTGGAAGCAATCCTCTACCATGGAAGACCTACACTGCTCAGACTTCGACCTGCTCAAAAGAGACTTCCCTTAACACTGAGAAGACTTAACAACAACAACGACCGGCTTACAGGACAGGGCTCCCTGCATTGCCCTTTGATTGTGAGGTGAAAGGAGAGGATGCTCCACGTCCTGACTTCAATGTAAGATATGCAGATTCCAGGATCTTTAATACAGAAACATGATACCAACAACAGAGACTGTGTGAAAAATAAAAGTGTGTTGGCACTACAGACAATGTATTGGATTGGACGATCTAGCTTGCTTGGAGCCTAGACTTGGTCTTGTGCCAGGAAACTTCAGGGGTCTGGTCTCTTTGTACTTAGGCCAAGGTTATTTCTTTCCATGTTCCTCATATTTTGGTGAGCCTATGCAAACAACAATTGCCACTCTAACACCATTCTTACTGTGCTCCTTTAACTCTAATCCTTAAAAAGAACTCACTTAAAATTTGAGGTTAACTTAAGCTAATATGCATGTATATGGAAATGTAAGAAAATACTATGCCTGTAATGTTTAAGGAGTTACGTAAGTTTTATGGCTTTAGATTGCCTTGTGTACTGTTAAGAAATATTATAATGTATTACAATCTGGGGACTTGAGGGACAAAGTAATTGTACATGGATTCTGTGTTATTTATCTTAATGTTCTTTGGCTGAAATTTCAAAGTTAATATATCAGCAAGGGGACTTCTGAGAATTATGTTATGGGTGATTGTCCTTCCACTGTAACTTTACCTTGTCCTCTTACTTTGCACCCTTGTTCTCATAATTAAAAATAAAAATTTAAAAAAAAAAAAAAAAAAAAAAAAAAAAAAAAAAGATGTGCTTAGGACATGACTGCAGCTCAGTGGAAAAATAAATGATTTTTTGCATATTTAAGGGCCAGAGTTTCTATCTAGTGTACCATAGCGACAAAAGGGAAAAGGTTATCTTCATCCATATCCATTTTTGTCTTGCTTTGTTCATGGGCCATAGATAGCCGTGTTCAGGATTTACTTCAGACTCTATGCTCAGGGGTCATTTCTGGTGCAGCTCAATAATCAGATGCTAGGGATAAAGTCTAGTTGGGCTCTTTGCAAGCCAAAGTTGTTAACTGCTGGATTATCACTCTAGCCCTCCATATTTCTTTCAAGCTTGTTTTTGGGGATTGTTTAAACTTTGTGTAGTAGCATATTATTATATTTGTTTAAAATGTGTCTTCAGAAATAAAAATTTAAAATAAAACAAGCCATTATGCCTTTTTGCTATCACTTAAAATGTTGGGCCTACAAAGTAGAGTGAACAGAAAGCTTTCCTTATACATGGCCAACCAGATTGATCTCCAGCATCCATAAGGTCTACAGCCCCTCCAGTAGTGATCCCTGAGCAAAGAGCTAGACATAAGTCCGAAGCACAGTCATAGGGGAAACCAACAAGCACAAAAGAAAGCACACACAAAATTCCAAACAAACAGGAAACCTACAAACACTAAAGAAGCAGCATTAAATTACCCTGGTTGATAATCAAATTGCCTGAATAAGTCAGTGCAGAAATCCAGAGTAATAAACGTGTCATCTGGGATTGAAATAAACGAGTACACAGGTACTTTAAAAGTACCTCATTTAATATCCCTTTTTAAATGTGGATTTTAAACTTACTTTTACCTTATAATCCAAGAGAGAATTTACTTGCTCTACTTCAGAATTGCTTATCATATCACTTTCCTCATCATCAAGTATTTCTATTTTCTGTAATACAAGAAGATTAGTTGTCATAAATAAGTGTCTGTCTAATCGTCACCATTAGACTCAGCTATGTAAAGAACATTATATGTAAATTAAATGTTCACTTTGATTAGTGGATTTTCAAATTTAAGCTACTTGGAATAAAACATAATATCTCAAATGTTTCTCAGTGTGTGTGTCTAAAGCATTTTCTTCACACTTAAATTAATGGCTGCTTAGTAAATAATTATTTTAATAATAGCAAAAATAAAAAATACCCTTCCATATTCTTAAGATTAATTAAACAAACATTCAAATTATTGTCAAATAGCTCCCTTCAATGGCAGAGCACTCTTTTTATATGAGGTTGTTCTATGTAATGACAACCACAACCAACTGATGAAAGGAATGTCTTATTTTAAATTTTAAAAGACTTCCTTTTGGGCAGGAGCAATGGCACAGTGGTAGGGCATTTGCCTTGCTTGCGACTGACACAGGACGGACTTCGGTTCAATCCCCCAGTTTCCTTTATGATCCCCCAAGTCAGGAGTGATTTCTGAGCGCAGAGCAAGAAGTAACCCTGAGCGACACCAAGTGTGGTCCAAAAAATTACAAGAAAAAAGTATTTTAAAAAAGGTTTTCTTGCAATTTCTAAAGGTATCAACATAAAACATGTACTCCAAAATTACATGTAAAATCTTATTTAATTTACAGTTCATTGGCTATATGATTAAAAGCAGACATATATAGCAATTATGAAAATAAAATTGTAATTTAAGACTGTGAGTTAGAGAGAAATATTAAAATTCTAGCATGGGAATTGAGGTAAAGTACAATTTTATAGTACTTCACACTAGGTAGGTGTTTCTTCAAAATCTATTAAAATAATGACCAACCAGCTAAGTTTTTACATAAACACTAATATCTTCAACCATGAATGTGAAGTAAGTTCTATAATCATGAATCTTGCATATTCTTAAAGAAAATAAAATAACACCTTTTTGCAGGTTTTGCTTATGAAAGACAGTTAAGGAAGAACACCTAAACATTTAAACCTGCCAACTTAAAATTTTTTTAAAAAATAGAAAAGTTCCTGCTCCACTTAAAAGCTAAGCTTTGGTTAATTAAGAGCCATTCTTTCAAAAATTAATAGTAGAAAGTCATATGAATGTTTTGAATGCAACTTCCAAGTCAGAATATATATGGTGATTTAAAATAATAAATTGAACTAGATCTATTTATTTTATTGTATTTCATAGTAGAACACAAAATCTTAAGGTTTGTAACAAACCATAAGATTGGTGAAGGTGCAGGCTTTAAATCTTGAAAATAACTACAATGAAGTTG
Organism: Suncus etruscus; assembly: GCF_024139225.1. NCBI lineage: Eukaryota > Metazoa > Chordata > Mammalia > Eulipotyphla > Soricidae > Suncus > Suncus etruscus. The sequence goes on along the minus strand of NC_064868.1, from coordinate 66,719,684 downwards.
CTTAATACTGATGTGTGGTCAGTTTAATGTGTTGATTTCTACTGTAATCACTATAAACTTGAGTCTTAATCATCTGCGCTCTTACCAGACCTCAGACATTATAATTTATTTGATGTTGTTTTGAAAATTTTATTACTATTTAGATTAGCTCTTGAGCTAAAGAGCTAAATAATGTGTAGAGGAATGCACCAAGGTCCACTGTATTGATATGTACATACAAATGGACCTTAAATTCCTTTATCATTTCTCAATATAATTGGAGGCATTAAAATTGAATGAAGATAAATCCAATCTTTAAATGATTAGCGTTTTGTCTCTGAACCAAATATTTTTTTTTTGTTTTCTAAATAATTTAGGGCCATAAAGAGTGATGCTCATGGGCTTCTTGACCCTACACTCAGGAACCACTTCTGGAGTTGTTCAGGGGACCATATGAGATGTCAGGGATTAAATCTGGGTCAGCTACTTACAGGGCGAGTGCCTTACCTGCTGGACTATCTCCAACCCTCAAATTAACTACTCTTGAACAAAATATGACAGCTAAGTGAATGAATCATATCTTCAAATATTTGCTGAAAAGGAAACTAGAGCAGAGAAATATGAACTAATATGACCATTATTTAGAGAACACAATATCCATGTCTGCACCCATAGACTCACTCAGTTTTTAAAGGAAATACAAAGGAAACTGTAAACAATTTTGGAGGCAGTCACCATGTTAGCACCAGGCCAGCTCCATAGATTCATTCTTTTCTCAAAAGAGATTGTACCAAGCCATGAAAAATCATGGATACACTAGCCACAGCACACAAAGCTGACAATCTTGGGAGGATCTAGTAGGCAAGCCCCCATGCTGCCAATGCTGTGCTTGCTGCTTCCATTATCCAGAATATCTGCTTTGCTTATGGCCCTGCCTCGCCACACTTCTATGATTCTCTTCAGGGACAACAATCTGACCAAACTTTGGGTACAGTGGTATTTGGGCTGCTATCAGAAGGGCTTTTTTTCAACAAGTGCAGTCACCCTACTTCCATATATTCTCTCTTCTGGGAGGCCTGATGTCTGGAACCATGCCCAAAAACACAGTTGCCATGTTTATGCTTGGGTCAGCTCCATAGACTCATTATTTTTTCTAAAGAGTTGTAAACCAAGTCAAGAAAAGTCTCACTCATCTATGGGTTTTAAGAAAAATAAAAGACATTATAGTAGTAATGCCCAGAGACAATAGAGATGAGGGCTCATGATATAAAGCTTGCTACAAAGAGTGGGAAGTACAGTTAGAGGAATAACTTCATTGACAACAATGGTGACAATTTCAGTGAGTGAGTGAAGTAGAATGCCTGTCTTGAATATGGGGGGCGGGGAGGATGGAGATTGGGGACACTGGTGAAGGGAGTGGTGTTCTTTATATGACTAGACACTCAACTATAATCATGTCTGTAATCAAGGTGCTTAAATAAAGATATAATTAAAAAATTGTAATAAGCCCCTTTCAATCTAAAAAAAATCATGGGTAAACTGCCATGCAGCATCAGGCTGACAATCTCGGAAGAAGGGGTTGATCTAAAAAATTGTTCTGCCAAAGCCATGGTGCATAAATCACAAAAAATCACTACTTTTACTATGCCTCAACACTCTGCTGACACTCTTCAGGGAATCTGACAAAGCTTTGGGTGCTTCTATTATTTTGGCTGATATCACCATTGCTTTTGGGGGGGCAAGTGTGTATCCTCCCCCATATCTTCCTTTTGTTAAGAGGCCTGGCAATTGACCATATGTAACACAAAAGCTAATGTATTAGTAATAGTGCTCTGAATTTTTGTATAACTTCGTTTGTTTGTTGCTGTAATCCCTAGAGTAAAGCACCAATTTAGCAGAATGGACATCTAACAAAAGCTTACTAAACCTTCTGCTTTTATTATAATGATGTCATTGGAGAAACAATAATTTTCACAAAATGGCTTGCCACTGTACTTCGGCTTTTAACTTTCTTTTTTACATTTTCCTCCTTTTTGTTTTTATTTTACTTTCATTTCTCTTTTAATAATTTTGCTCTCTGAAAACAAATGTGTTATGGTTAACTACTGTTTTTCAATTATGTGATGCATTACATTTAAATAAAGTAAAAAATGGGTAAATAAGTCATGCAAAAATGACTGAAAGATGGCATTTTCAGGAGTAAAGATTTGGCCAAGCCCTAACCCTGCCAAAGATTTGCCAGCTGCATACATTACCCATAGCTACCACTTTGCCTATGGCCCTTTTTCACCACTTGGCTACAACTTTCTGCAAAGACATCAATATAGCCAAACTCCAGGTATGCTGGTAGTTGAGCTGATAATGCCAGGACATGTTTGGAAAGTGAGTAGGCTCTCTGCCCCACATCTTTCACTGCCAGAAAAACTGGCAGTTATTTTTTTTTGGGGGGGGCACACCCATTGATGCTTAGGGGTCACTCCTGGCTGTGCACTCAGAAATCACTCCTGGCTTGGGGGGACCATATGGGATGCTGGGGAATTGAACCATGGTCCGTCCTAAGCTAGAGCTTGCAAGGCAGACTCCTTACCTCTAGCGCCACTGCTCCGGCTCCAAGAGAGCTGGCAGTTTTAACTTTGCCCACAAATTCAGTCACTATGTCTGCATTGGTCCTGGTTCATAGACTCACTCTATTCTTGAAAATACAAGCTTTGAAAAATCATGAGTACATAGGCCACGCCGATGAAAATGGCAGTGTCAGGAGAAAAGGCTGGCCAAGCTCCTCATCTCCACTGAAGCCACACCTGCTGCATCTATTATTCAGAATCATCACCTGCCTATTACGCTGCTTAGCTATTCCTCTACAACTCTCTACAGAGACACTAATATGATATAACTCCAGGTATGCAAGAATTTGGCTACCAAAAGAAAATACTTTTGAGTCAGTTCAGTCAACATTCCTCCTTCCTCTCCAACTTCTGGAAGACCTGGCAGTTGAAAATATTTCCCCCCAAAACAGCAGTATCAGTAATAATGTGTGGCTACATGACAACTCCATTTTTCGTTAATAACATCAACCCCAGAGGAACACACTAATTTAGATGTCAACAAATAGGTGAAGTCACTTAATGTTCAGAAACAAGTAAAAGAATGGTCAACTAGCAGTAAGGTATTACTAAACCTCTGACAATGACTTAGTGAACTCATTGGATATACAAAACTTTCACAAATTGGCACTGTACATAAATTTTTCCTTTCCCTTTTTTTTATTCTTTTAAAAATAATTTTGCTCTACTTATCTGGAACAAATTAATATCAATTATTCAACTATGCAGTATATGCTCTTTAAATAAAGTAAATTAAAATTATAGATAACTAAATTATAGATTATAGATAATTACATGTAACATAGTCTTTTCAATTTAAACTACAGCAAGTTATTATTGGCATAATTTATGATCAGCACAATGCGGTGTGAAAAATTTATTTCTAGAAATTTAATGACAAAATGGATTTGTTTAAAAATATTTTATGCACCTGTTGAGTTTAATGTTCATGGTTCAAATAAATAAAATTGACAAAATGCAATCCTAAAATTTTTTTAAATCTTTGTGAAAAACTCTTAAAGATGATGCAACAAAAATACCCAGTGATATTTATATTTAAATTTAGTAGAATCTTGCCTAGAATTCTTGGTAGGTTAAGAATATAAGCAATGCTTTCAAAATATCATACATATACATATACTTATATACAAATATGTTTGCTTTAAACAAAACCTAAGACTCAGTGGTCCTCAAACTAAGGCCCGCGGGCCACATATTGTATTTGTATCTGTTTTGTTTCTTCATTGCAAAATAAGATATATGCAGTGTGCATAAGAATTTGTTTATAAGTTTTATTTTTACAATAGTCAGACCCTCCAATGGTCTGAGGGACAGTGAACTGGCCCCCTGTTTAAAAAGTTTGAGGACCCCTTAGGTCCAAGTTAATCCATACATATCTTGTTTTTGCCTGTATTTCACAGTGTTTAATACTGCCTTGGGTCTATTACTAAACTTTTAAATATGAGTAATAGAATTTGAGTTAACTAAAGAAGAAGAAAGTGGTTCAAAATTTGTGTAAATATACATATAAGTATGATATGGACAGATAGAATGTGTCAGAAGTCTTGTATGCAAGTCTTAAAACTTAATTGATATATTATAAGTGAGATAACCATATTCACTAATAACAAAACTGATCACAAAATCAGTGGGGAGAGAGCGGGGTGAAGAAAAATTGGACCAGAAGTGTATGGATAGAGAGTTATGGGTACACTGGCAGCAGTGGTGTGCAGTAACTGTATACATCAATATTATAAAAGTAGGCAATGTGTTTAATATATTACTTAAACTATTAAAATGCTGATGTCACCAACTGGAAACATATCCTTGTTATGCATCATGTAACAAGGAAATATTTCAAAATGTACATACCACATTATCTGTGGATAGTGCATGGTAGCCCTCCTCCTGAGACCTTTCCTCATTTGGAACCACTTCACTGGACTCTTCTATATAGAAAAAAAAATAATTTCTTTAATACTTTAAAAAAACCTCAATACTTTAAAATGCATTTCAAGATATCAGTTAAAACTTAAAATGCAAATGCACTAATTGAAAATGATGTATGTACAGTTATAATCATTATGCTCCTAATATAAGAGCCAGGAAATGAAACAACCCAAATATTCAGTGACAAATGAATATATGAAAGAAACTGTGATATGTACACAATGAGATACTATTCAGTATCAACACAAGTACATTTTGCTATTTGATGCAACATGGGTAATTAGAACATACCATGTTAAGTGAAATAATTCAGAGCAGAAAGGGCAAAATGAAAATGATTTTACTAATATGTGACAGAGACAAAACAATATAGTACATTAAATTAAATGACAACAAACCCATGGATTTAGATTTAAAAACTCAGATTATCAGAGGAGGAGAGGTAGAAGGAATGAAAAGGTATACTAGAGAAGACATAAGGACAATCATGGAAGGCAAAGGAGATTTTGGTGATGGTAAATTGCAATAACTTAGTATCAATGCCATAAATGTTAAAAGCTTTATAATGATGTTACTTAAATTATAATAAGATTATTAAAAATTATTTTTCTAGTAATTTGTTTATTAATTTTTAATTTTCTTATAAAAGTATGCACAGGAGTGAGTAAAGAGATACACACTGGAAAATATATATGATGATTTCCACATACAGTTTATTTATCTCTGAAGAATAATATTATTTTTATTTTTGTAATTTTTAGTATTTACTCTAGTAAATATATATATCTTTCATGATTCAAATGTATATTTTAAAATAAAAATGGAAGAGATAATTTAATATAGAATAAACACTTCACGAAAAGGATCTCTTTAGGGCCACAGTGGTGGTGCAAGTGGTAGGAAGTTTGCCTTGCATGCATTAACCGAGGAAGGACTATGGTTCTATCCCCCAGAGTCCCATATGGTCCCCCCAAAATGGAGTGATTTCTGAGGGCATAGACAGAAGTAACCCTTAAGTGTCACTGGGTGAGGCCCAAAAAGACAAAAAAATATTTCTTTACTGAACTAGGGTAAATGCCACTTTTACAGTAGAACTTGTTTATATGAAATTTGCCTGAATAGAGATCCTTTAAAAACAGTGCATTGGTAATATTTTATTTAGTTTGCTTATTTTAAAATTGTTGGCTTTACCCAGCTGTGTCTATTTGTTACTCTGTTCTTCCGTAAATCTTAGACACTTTTTGCTTAGGGACTATACAGTGCTAGGGATCAAATCCTTGTTTTTTTAAATAAGTGTACATTGCATTGAGCTATGCAGTCCTGTTTCCTTCTGCTTCTCTTTTTCTCATTTGATTTAATAAGTACTCCTGGATTTTTTGGTTTCTTAATAATTGACATTACATTTTATCCTATAAAGAAAAGAGTGCTGAAGAAATAGTACAACTAAAATTTTTGACATGCATCAGATTGACCTAGTTTTGATGTCTGGCACAATTGTATTCCATACTAATAGAATATTCCATATTCCATATAGTCATCAGCAGACGTAATCCCTGAGTCCTGTGCCAGGAGTAAGCACTGAATATCACAAGGTGTTGCCTACCCAAATCAAAACCAAAACAAAAAACAAATAAAATACTAATTATCAGTTGTTATAAAATTTTTATCTAAATCCATTCCTTTTAATGAAAAAAAAACATTGGTATATTCTATATGAGTACAAATGTGGTTTAATTAGAATAATAACATAGATAATGCAGATTCATAATTATTATTATTACATATAAAACTAGAGATTAAGTATAATATTTTACAAAAAGTTGAATGCAAGTTGAATAGTCAATTAATTTTAAAAGTAATTCTTTATAGAGGATTCTACTAAGAAGTAGTTCCTTAATATATATTCATTAGATATTTTATATAAGAAATATTTCATACCATATAAAATATTAAACCTAATGAACTTGAGGGGAAAATTATCATTAGGCTAAATAACATATCTCCTATTAGTGCATAGCTAATAAGAAGAGAAGTTATATTGTTATCAAAAGATGTATATTTAAAAGAGTTGATTAAAAGATTGCTTCATATTAAATGCTCTCATTTGATTTGAATTGCAAATAATTATGTTTTACAGAACAATAATGGTGGAAAATTTTAGTAATCTGTTCTCATAACTGTACAGATTAACAAGGTAAAACATTAGTAACAAAAGACCTATATAAGAAAATAGAAGAACTGGGTCTAATAGATATATTTAGAATTAAGGACCCCAAAATATAATTGAATACACATTTTTCTCCATGGAACATAGTATATTTTCTAGGTAAATAACATGCTGGTACACAATACCATCATCCATAAAGTCACAAAAGTAAAACTGATACCAAATACATATTTATCTACAAAAGTAGATGAATAATGAAAGTGACAAAATACAAAGTATATAGAAATCAAACAACAGACCAGCAGGAGTGGCCAGAATTGTCATTAAAAAAGAACCAATTTAAAGGGAGCCCTGAGTCCGGGGAGAGACTGGGGAAGTGTGGGAAGGTCGCTAACCTGAGCGCATGAAGGGCACCCACCCAAGGGAGCTGTGAGTCCCAGGAGAGGCCAGGGGGAGCACGGGGAGGTCATCGATCTGAGGGCAGCCACCCAAGGGAGCCATGAGTCCTGGAAGAGGCCAGGGAGAATGCGGCACCAACTCGTCGACATAACACGAGCAGCCCAGGGGACCCTGGGTCCATGAGTCCAAAGAGAAAGGCCCATGGGAGCATGTGTGGGGGTCGCCGACTCATCCATCTGACATACACAGCCAGGGGAGACAGAAAGTCAGAGGGACCAGTGACCAGAGGAGCAAGAAAGAAGCTCAGGCTGGCTCTTAGGTGGGGAGGTCGAGTGATCAAGGCTCAATTGCGCCCTCTACTATTGTGGCCAGGAGCAGAACTGCACTTTCTAGCAGGAAGGGGGTGGTGATAGACTAAGCTTGACTGGAGAATGAGGGAAGGACCAAACCTCAGCAACATCAGCCAACATACCTACCTAGAGCCGTATCCCCAGAAGAAGGACCCAGCCCCACTCCACAGGTGGCGAAAGTGGGCTGAAATCTGAAGAAACTGCACCCCAAGCCAAACCAATAAATGCAAGAAATATGGTTAAAACATAGAAGATAACAACTAGAGATATGGAAAGAAATCCTAACAAATTCCCAAGTCCACCAAAACGCACAGACCCAATATACGAAGACCTAAAAGCAGCCATGACAAAAAATGCAAGCCATGGTAAAAAGAAATGAAAGAATCACTAGCCAGTGAGTACAAGAAATCCATAGATGAACAAATCAACCAACTTTTACAGAACATGAGAGATTCCATATAAATGGAATTAGAGGAAATAAAAAACACATTAAAAAACCATAATAGAAGAATCACACAGCTGGAGAATCACATAGAAGAACTCGAAATTAAACTACAAAATAATGACAAAGAAGCCAAAAAAAAAGAAAGAAAGAAAGAAAGAAAAAGAAAGCACTGGAAGAAAAAGTTCAGTATTAATGAACAAAGACAAAATAAATAATCTAAGAATTGTAGGTATACCGGAAGGGTAGGAAAAGGGGAAATGGGAAGAACAAGTAGCTAGGGAAATATTAGCAGAAAACTTTCCCACCTCTGTAAAGTAGTTTTGGTGCAAATTCAGGGAATAAAAAGAGTCCCTAATAAAATAGATCCTAATAAACCAACAAGACATATAGTAATCCAAATGACAAAAAAAGATAAATATAAACTCTTTAAAGCAATAAGGGAGGAAAAAACCCTCACATACAAAGGAATGACGATAAGAATCAAGCCAGATCTCCCATTTGAAACAATCCAATCAAGAAGACATATTTAAACGACTTAATGAAAGAAAATTTCAACCTAGAGCCCACTATTTAGCAAAACTCTCATTCATATGGGAGGGAAGACTAAAATCATTCTCAAACAAAAATGTAGTCGCATTATTTGTGCAAACAAAACCGATTCTAAATGACCTACTCAGAGACGAAGTACACATTCCAAACCCCCGATTGTAACAACAACCACCCTACACAACACAACTGCACAACAGTCCTCTCTGTCAGTCATCTCCTTAAATGTTAATGGACTAAAATCTCCCATTAAAAGACACATAAGAGAGCTGGACAAGAAAACATAAACTGGATTTTTGCTGCCTGCAAGAAATAAACCTACAAGTACAGGATAAACAGGCTTAGAATAAAAGGATGGAAATCAATTATTCAGGCCAATGGAAAACAAAATAAAACAGGGACGGTCATTCTTATATCAGACCAAATTGCATTCAACTTCAAGAAAATGATCAGAGACAAAGAGGGTCACTACTTACTGATCAGGGGAACACCAGACCAAGAAGTACTAACCCTGGTTCATATTTATGCATGTAATGCAGAGCCAGCAATATATGTAAGGCAACTGCTTTCAAACCTGGAGGAAAACAGGAAAGGAAATGTGATAGTAGTAGGAGATCTCAATACTCCACTATCACTACTGGACAGATCCATCATACAGAAAACTAACAAAGAAATAAGAGCCCTAAATGAAAAATTAGAAGAACTAGGGCTAATAGACTTATATAGGACCCTCCACCCCCAGAAATCAGAATACACATTCTTCTCAAGTCCACATGGAACCTTCTACAGAATAGACCATGCTTTAGGATATAAATATAACTTTTATATAATCACAAAGGTAAGGATAGTTAGAAGCATCTTGTCAAATCACTATGCCACAGAGGTCAAAATTGACTGTAAAAAGAAGCAATGGAGAAAATCCAACACCTGCAGAGTAAACAACATGCTGCTCAAAAACAGCTGGAACAAAGAGTAACTCAAGGAAGAAATAAAAAGATTCCTTCAGAAAAAAGACAATGAAGAAACAACTTGTCAAAAATTGTGGGACAGAGAAAAGGCAGTAAGTAGGGGGAAACTCATAGCAATACAGTCCTATCTCAGGAAAGAGGAAAATGACAAAATCAGCAGCTTAAAGGAACATCTTAAGGAGCTGGATCAACAACAGCAAAAAAAAAAACCCAAATACAATCAGAAGCCACGAAATAATAAAAATCAGAGCAGAAATAAACAACATAGAAACTAAGAAAACAATACAGAAAATCAATGAGACCAGGAGTTGGTTTTTCGAAAGAATAAACTAGATAGACAAACCTCTGGCAAGATTCAACAAAAAAAGAGGGAAAACACCCAAATAAATAGGATCACAAATAAAATAGGAGAGATTACAACAGAACCCTAAGAAATCCAACACATCATGAGGACTTACTATGAACAACTATACTCAATTAGGCTAGAGAATTCAGAAGCAAGCGACACATTCTTGGGAAAATACCATCTTACAAGACTGGAAAAGGAGGATTTAGAAAGCCTAAACAGGCCAATCACTTTGGAGAAAATTGAAGCAGTAATTAAGAAACTCCCCAAGAACAAAAGAATTATATTAAACATTCTAAAAAAATTACTTCCACTGATCTACAGGCTCTTCCAAACCATTGAAAAGACAGGAATCCTCCCCAATTCCTTTTATGAAGCTAACATCACTCTCATTCCCAAAGAGGGCAAAGACACCACTAAGAAAGAAAACTACAGACCAGTCACACTAATGAACATAGATGGAAAAATATTCAACAAAATCTTAGCAAACCGAATCCAGCACTTCATCAAAAAGATTATACACCAGAATCAAGTGGGTTTCATAACAGGGATGCAAGGATGGTTCAACATATGCAAATCAACCAACATCATACACCATATCAATAATAAAAAGACAAAAACCACATGATTATATCAATCGACGCAGAGAAGGCATTTGACAAAATACAACACACATTCATTTTGAAAACACTAAGCAAAATAGGACTGGAAGGAACCTTTCTCTAGATAGTTACAGCTATCTATGAAAAGCCCACAGCTAATATTATCCTTAATGGCAAAAAACTGAAAGCATTTCCACTAAGGTCAGGAACTAGGCAAGGTTGTCCACTCTCTCCACTCTTATTCAACATAGTCTTAGAAATCCTAGCAATAGCAATCAGACAAGAGAGGAGAATCAAAGGAATTCAAATAGGTAAAGAAATTTAAACTATCTCTTTTTGCAAAAGACATGGTGATATACATGGAAAACCCTAAAAAGTCTACAGTAAAACTCCTAGAAACAATAAACCAATACAACAAAGTGGCTGAATACAACTTCAATACGCAAAAACAGTAGCATTCCTCTATACAAATAGTGAAGTAGAGGTGAAAGAGAATAAGGAGACAATCCCATTTAAAATAGTATCAAAAATATCAAGTACCTAGGAATCAACCTTACAGGGGAAATGAAGGACCTATACCAGGAAATCTTCAAAACACTTCAGAAAGAAATTGAAGAGGATTTAAAGAAATGGAAGAACATCCCATTCTCATGGGTAGGTAGAATCAACATAGTCAAAATGACTATCTTACCTAAGCTTCTATATAGATTTAATGCAATCCCTATCCAAATTCAGACATCATTTTTTAAAGACTTAGAACAATCAGTCATAAACTTCATCTGGAATCACAAGAGACCCAGGATAGCCATATATATACTGAAAACCAAGAAGCTGGGTGGTATTTATTTACCAAACCTGAAGCTATACTATAAAGCCATAGTGATCAAAACAGCATGGAACTGGAACAGAGATAGAGACTCAGACCAATGGATTGGAACCGAATTCCCAGAGATAAAACCCCAGATAAAAGTCAAGTAATATTTGGCAAAAGAGCCAAAAACTTGGAATGAACAAAGAATGTCTCTTCAACAAGCAATGTTGGTACAACTGGGAAACCACCTGTAAGAGACTGAAAAATTGTCCCATACTTCACTGCTTATACAAAAGTCAACTCAAAATGGATAAAGACTTTGAAATCAGACCAAAATCTATAAAGTTTGTTGAGGAAAAATAGGCAGAACACTCGAAGACATGTATATCAAAAAAGTCTTCGAGGATGGAGCACCAATTGCAAGAATGTTAGCATCAAATATAAACAAATGGGACTACATCAAACTAAAAAGCTTCTGCATTGTAACCACACCCCCATTTCCTCCTGTGTAATCTTACCTGCTAATAGATCCTCCCATTTCTGGGAGGGGTCTTGGAAGATTATAAAAGGTTTTGCCTGAGAGGCAAAGAGAATTTGCCTGGATGGAAAGGGAGCAGAAGGAGAGATGGCTGAAGGAAGTTAAGTCGCAGGGAAAGCTGAGGATAGCATGCATAAATGGTTATGATAGGCCATACATGTGGTGGCCAGGGCATAAATAAAGATTTTATCTCCTAAAGAAGCCTGACTGTATGTGAATGATGTCCTTGCCTCTACCTGAACCTGCTAACCCGCTGGTTGGAAGGTGGTGGAGTCACGGGGTCCTAAACTGGAGGAAAAAAACCATTCACCTCCATCCAAGCCCATCCAAAGGGCCTTCTGAATTGTTTTATTCAACACTGCATGGTGAAACAAACCTTACTTAATACAAGACACAGTTAACTGAATGGGAAAAAATCTTTGCACTCAACATGTCAGATAAACTACTGATATCTAGAATATACAAATCACTCAGAAAGTTGAACCCCCCAAAACCTTATAAAGCCATAAAAAATGGGGAGGTAAACTGAATAGACACTTCTCTGAGGAAGATCTAAAGATGGCCAACAAACACATGAAAACATGCTCACCTTCACTCATCATTAGGGAAACGCAAATCAAGACAACAATGAGGTACCACCTTACACCGGTGAGGATGGTTCATATAAAAAATAACGGGAACAATCTCTGTTGGTGGGAATGCGGTATGAAAGGAACTCTCATCCACTGCTGGTGGGAATGCCCTCTAGTTCAACACTTATGGAAAACAGTCTGAAGAGTGCTCAAGGAACTCATAATTGAGCTGACACTTGACCCAGCAATTGCTCTCCTAGGTATATACCCACTAGTCGGAAGGACATTCATCCCAAAGTATGTGTACACTACACTATTTATCTAGCACTCAGTATAATAGCCAATATTTGGAACCAACCTTGATGTCCAACACCAGACAAGTGGATCATGAAGATGTACACAATGGAATACTATATAGCAGTTAGAAATGACACAATCATAGACTTTGCAGCAATGTGGATGGATCTAGAAAACATGGTGTTAAATGAAGTAAGCCAGAAGATGAAAGTTAAGCACAGAAAGACAGCACTATTCTGAAGTACCTAGAATATACACCAGATATACAGGCAATACTTCATGATCAAATAACAGGGTTTAACAGGGTAGAAACTGCAAACACTGTAATTGTCAATATATACTAGGGAGTACAGTGGAAGAGGAAATACACAAAGCCTCGACTACACAGTATACCATAAAGAAACCAGCAACAGCAGAAATAACAGTGTAGAGAGAACAGATATGTAATCAGCCTTTTTACTACAATGGCCCATAATAATATCTTAGGGATCTTATACAGGATTACAGGTAAAGAATACGGTAGGAAGTCACTGACTCTAACAGAAGCATTTCATAGCGATGTGTTTAATTGCCTTAATCTTACTATATTTAAAACACCCCCCTCAGCTTCTCTGTCCATAGGGGTTCTTGAATACTTAGTGTGGATAACCTAAATTAGCACCTTGGTGCTCAGTCACACTAGATACCATACTCAGCTTGCATTATGAAAATGTCTTAATAAAACACTTTAACATACCCTTTATCTCTAGGTTATGCCCTCCTTTATGACCAGAAGCATGTGACCAGCCAGACCACTGAAGCAGCATTTGTGACTCACATACTTATACTACAGGGCCTACTCATTGAACACGTTCAAGCAAACTAATATTCCCTTGCTCTTTTCTCCTCTCTTCTCATTACTTCTTTTTTCTCCCTTTTCTTTTTTTAAATATTTTTATTTAAATATCTTGGTTACAAACATGATTGTGGTTGGGTTTCAGTCATATAAGATGAAACCCCCACATCACCAGTATAACATTCCCACCACCAATGTCCCAAATACACCTCCTCCCCTCCCCGCCCCCACCTGTACTCAAGACAGGTTTTCTATTTCCCTCATATATTCTCATTGTTAGGATAGTTCACAATGTAGTTATTTCTTTAACTAAACTCATCGCCCTTTGTGGAGAGGTTCATGAGGTGGGCTGTAATGACCCGCCCTCCTCTCTTTTGTCTCTGAAAATTGTTGAGAAATGTCTTTCATTTTTCTTAAAACCCATAAATGAGTGAGACCATTCTCCGTCTTTCTCTCTCTCTGACTTATTTCACTCAGCATAATAGATTACATGTACATCCATGTATAGGAAAATTTCATGACTTCATCTCTCCTGATGGCTGCCTTTTCTTCTACCTTTTCCTCCTCACTATCATCAATTCAATCCAGGTCAAATAAAAACCACAGTGTTACCTCCTCTTTAGGAAAGGAAAGTTGATATATAAGGTGCTGTGGACAATACTGCATAGGGTAAAATCTTATATAGATAGACCACAATAACACATTATTTAGTACTCGAGATATGTAACCTATATGTATCCAAAAGTTGAACTATTAGTTTCTTTACCTCACATGTACTATATTTACCTATCTTTCTGTACTAAGCTTATTTTTTGCTCTCCTCTCCGCTTTTCTTATACCTAAGCTAACTACTATATGTTTATATGTGGGCATGAGCACACAGAAATAGAACTTCTCCTTGAGAGCCAAACCTAAATTGTAAACAACCCATACCTATACTGTGTATAGCATCTCCCATATACTATCCACTTCTCCCTTCAGAAATCCTACTATCCCTTCACCCCCCAATCCCAACCCGATTTCCCACCTTATTAAAATTCTTTACCCTCAGTTATTAATCCATTAGGCATCAAGACCAATCTCCTACCCCAATGAACCAATACCCAGCACCCAATTCAAGGGACACTCACTCAGACCCACACTTGTCCCTGGCAAGAAAATACAACCAACATCCCTGCTGACTCATGCTGTGTGGGTGGCCTCTCCTTAACATAGACTGCTGTTCAATACTGGACTTAGTTCCAAAGGATTCCCATTGTCGCAAATCTTTTCTCAATATCAAGAAGGCCAGAGTGTGAGATGAAAATGCGCCATGGAGCCCACACCCCACAAGAAAATCTCAAAAGACAATGGGGAAGCCTATCCTTCCTTCATAAGTTGAAGACGTATATACTACCTGTTAACCTGTTTTTCCCCAAATGTAAGGTAGTTTCCTGCATCACTTTGTTCCTTCAATTACTTAGATATAAACAGATGGGAATACATTAAGCTGAGAAGCTTCTGTATCTCAAAAGAAATAGTGCCCAGGATACAAGAGCCACCCACTGAGTGGGAGAAACTATTCACCCAATACCCATTGGATAAAGTGCTAATCTCCAAAATATACAGGGCACTGACAGAACTTTACAAGAAAAAACATCTAATCCCATCAAAAATGGGGAGAAGAAATGAACAGACACTTTGATAAAAAAGAAATACAAATGGTCAAAAGGCACATGAAAAAATGCTCCTTATCACTAATCATCAGGGAGATGCAAATCAAAACAACAACGATGAGATACCATCTCACACCACAGAGATTGGCACACATCACAACAAACGAGAACAATCAGTGCTGGTGGGGATGTGGAGAGAAAGGAATACTTACCCACTGCTGGTGGGAATGTCTTCTAGTCCAACCTCTATGGAAAGTGATATGGAGATTCCTCCAAACTCTGGAAATCGAGCTCTCATTCGACCCAGCTATTCCACTCCTAGGGATATACCCTAGGAACACAAGAATACAATACAAAAACCCCTTCCTCACACCTATATTTATTGCAGCACTATTCACAATAGCCAGGCCCTGGAAACAACCAAGATGTCCTTCAACAGATGAATGGGTAAAAAATTGTGGTACATATACACAATGGAATATTATGCAACCGTCAGGAGAAATGAAGTCATGAAATTTTCCTATACATGGATGTACATGGAATAACATGCTGAGTGAAATAAGTCAGAGAGAGACACACACAGAATAGTCTCACTCATCTATGGGTTTTAAGAAAAATAAAAGTCATTTTTGCAACAATCCTGAGACAATGAGAAGAGGGCTGGAATTTCCAGCTATCTTCATGAAGCTCACCACAAAGAGTGATGAGTGCAGTTATAGAAATAACTACACTGAGAACTACCATAACCATGTGAATGAATGAGGGAACTGGAAAGCCTGTCTGGAGTACAGGTGGGGGTGGGGTGGGATGGAGGGAGATTTGGGACATTGGTGGCGGGAATGTTGCACTGGTGAAGGGGGGTGTTCTTTACATGACTGAAACCTAATCACAATCATATTTGTAATCAAGATGCTTAAATATATTATAAATAAAAAAATTTTTATATGTATTTAACCATATATATTTTTATTTTTTGTCTAGTTTCTGTTTCCATCTCTTTCCACCCCCAAATGCACCAGCAATATAATGTAGCACCATTTCTTCCTGTAAAAGCATACTAAAAAAGGGGACATCTTATGCATAAAAGCAAGCTCTTATCTACTAGGGATAAGAACCCATACATTTTTAGAATACACGGACACCTCCCACCTTGAACACATGTCATGTGGACCCAACTTAGACCCCAGGTGATTAGACACTGACTGTCCATCCTTGAATTTAAATCCTAGACTTAGAAATGACACAGTTTTCCACAACAGCTCCCAGAACCAAATCTCTCTGGGACATCCTTAATACTGCTCTGGCACCAACATGTGCCAGTTCTGATATAATATCCTGACAACGAGGAAATGGGAACAACTTGATCTAAGAACAGTTTGTCTTACCTCATCATCTAACAATAAGACAAAATCAGAAGACTTGTCACCCTTTGGTCTGTGCAAAATCCAAGATCGCTATCTACAGATGACGGGTTGTTACAATCATGACTGGGCAGAACGTATCCTGGGACCAATAAAAAAGCCCTAGTAAAAAAAAAAAAACCTAAAACAAAAACAAAAAAAGCCCTAGTCTAGGTTTTGGTCTACGATCTGTACAACAACCAAGATCTCTAATTCCAGAGGTCTGACTGAGACTATTGCAACTGAAAGTGTCTTCTGGAAACATAACAAAAGACTCTATACCAGGCTCCATATTAGGATCAGCACAATGACCAAGACCACCAACTACAGAAGACGATTAAAACGACAGTGAAGGAACAGAACTTCTAGAACCACAAAGAAAGTTTTTATCATAAGCTCCGTTCCTGGACCTGTGCAGATACCAAGATCTCTAGATACAGAGGTCTCATTTTATCACCCATGACAAAGCTGAAGCCTTCCATACATCACAAAGGCACCGAGGGGAGAGTAAATGAACATGCAAGGAGTCTATAGTTATTTCCATGACAGTATACTTCAAAAGTAGAGAAACCCTGTAGCTTTTAGGCCAAGGGAATTTCCTCTCTAATGTCCCCAATATTTACTGTGCCTAGGAAGGGAAAAAAAAGCACAAAATAATCTTTTTATTTATTTACCTATTTATTTAATTTTTTATTTCTTTGTTTTAGTATAGATATTGAAGTTGTTGTCTCCAATTTTTTATTTCTTTTTCTTTTTTTCCTTTTTGTGCTCTATTATATTTTTATTTCAGGACCGTGGTTATGTGGTGCTTGTCTTTATTTCTTAGTGCTCACTGGTTTTTTTTTAATTTGATATCTTCTTTTCTATGGTTGTGGTGTTTCACTTCCTTTTTCCCTTTTCTCTCTCAAACTGAGGTCGAGATCCTCTAGAAGTACTCCACCCATTTTTGGCTTATTTGACTTTTACCCCATTTTATTGCATTTCTTTTTTCAAACAAAACCACATAACTTGAACTATCTAGTTACGCCTCTCAAACAGAAAGGGAAATAATGGAGGGCATCAAGACAAAACAGTTGTATAATCAATAAGTTGTAAATTAGACACAGAGGGGACCACTTATACTAGCAGCCTGGGGAGTGAGGGTCGGGGATATGGGATGCAAGATGAGAACTTGGGTAGAGGTAGGACGTTAGTGATGGGAATTCCCCTAATACATTGTTAATATGTACCTAAAATATTACTGTGAAATAAATGTAAGCCACTTTGGTCAAAATGAAAATTATAAAAAAAACAACCAATTTAAATAGAACTGAGGTACATAAACCGAGACAACACAGTAGCCTGTCAGTAATGGGTAGAGTTTCAGAAAAAAAAGGCTCAGTTTGAATTCAGCTGAAGTGCATGAGACCAGCAAGAATGCAGACACTCCGCTTCACTCCATGGCTGTGCATTTCTTTCAGTCAAGGAGCTTCACAATAACACATAATAACAGTACCATACCAAAAAATTTACAATGAAAAAACTATGCAGAACTCCACCAAACCTTGTGGTTGAGATGCTAGTTCAGGATACCTACCAACAACAGCCATGTACATAAAATCTCTGATGAGGACTACAGAGGAAATGTAAAAGATGTGCAAAAATCTTAAAAACGATGGAACGGGCAACCCATAAGACATAAAAAGCTATGAGAATAGAAATGAGAACATTTCATTCGGAAATATCAGGGCTGAAAAACATAGTAGGTGAAATAAAGATCTCATTGGAAAGCCTCACCAGAAGAGTAAGAGCTGCTGAAGACAGAGTCACTGAAGTAAACGATGAGCTGCATAACATCTCCATAAAAAAGAAAAGTTTGGAAAACCTTAAAAGATATTGAACATATGATAATAAGACTCGGAGATTAACTTTATTAGAAAGAACATAAGAAACATTGGGGTCCCAGGAATCCAAGTAGAAAATCCCAATAAAAAAATTTACAGTCAAGGACATCATTGCTGAGAAATTTCCAGAGCTAAAAAGTGCATGTAACAACATCCTAAATTCCTGTAAAGTACCAGATAACAGAAATAAAAACAAAATCACCCCAAAACATATACAATTCACAAAAAATGAAAACTACAAAGAGGTGTAGAATAGCAAAAACACACAATCCAAAAGGGAAATTATATACAAAGGGGTATCCTTAAGATTTAAACAGATTTATCACAAGCAATGTTTTACAGCAGATTGATCACAAGAAAATTTCAAGTGGTGAGATACAGTGGTAAAAATAAACTAAATGAATGCTTCACAAGGGAGACTTTATTCAGTCAGATTTTCACTCAGGTTAGAAGGAAGGATGCACATCTTCACAAATAAACAAGAGCTCCAAAAGTTTACAGACTCAAAAACAACCTTAAAAGAATAGCTGAAAAGTCTAATTTAAGAAAAGGCAAATTCAACAAACACACCAAATGCCCACAAAAAAAATGACACTTAATCCCATGGTTATAATCTTTCACAACATCCAGACTAAATACACAAAATGAGAGCTGTTCCATGGCAAAATGGATCAAAATCTTGAATTTAAAATTTTTCTGTCTGCAAGAAACACATCTGAATATTTGGAGCAAACATAGACTCAATGTCAAAAGTTTGAGGACAAATATTCAAGCAAATAAATCCTTTAAAAGGCTGGCATATGAGCCAGAGCAGTGGTGCAGCAGTACGGTGTTTGCCTTGCAGGCAACTAGAACAGACTGAAGTTTGATTCCCTGCATCCCATATTGTCCTCCAAGCCAGGAGCAATTTCTGAGCTCATAGCCAGAAGTAAACCCTGAGTGTCACCAAGTGTGGCTCAAAAACAAACGAAAACAAAGCAAAAACAAAAAAATCTGGTATGGCCATCCTAATACCAAAAATATTGACTTTAAATTTATAAAGGTTATGAGACAAAGAAGAATATATATAAATTATCAAGGGAAATGTACAAGAAGAAATCACATCTTACATATATGAATCCAATAAGGAGCCAGAAATTATTTAAAACAATTTCTGATAGAAATGCATCAATAGCAATATTAGTGGAAGACTTCAACACTGAAGGTTGAAGCAAGATAGATAATGGATCTGAAGGAAGAAATGGAAAAAGAGTAGCTTAGTAGATATATATCTGGATCCTCATTCCCCAAGAGCTGAATAAACATTCTTTTCCAGGCCCAGAGAGATAGCACAACGGTGTTTGCCTTGCAAGCAGCCGATCTAGGACCAAAGGTGGTTGGTTCAAATCCCGGTGTCTCATATGGTCCCCTGTGCCTGCCAGGAGATATTTCTGAGCAGACAGCCAGGAGTAACCCCTGAGCACTGCCGGGTGTGGCCCAAAAACCAAAAACAAACAAACAAAAAAAACATTCTTTTCCAATGCACATGGGAATATGTAGGATAAACCAGATATTAGGCAACAAAACATACTTCCATAAAATAAAGAGAATAAAAATTGTATGAAATACCTTCTCAGATCATTATACACTGAAATTAGAAGTGAATTACAAACAAACACTGAGAAAAAATTTAAACCTGTAAATTAAACAGCTCTAATTTGAATAGCAAGTGGGTAAGAGATGAAATCAAGGAAGAAATAAAAAGATTCGGGAAACAAATGAGAAAAAATCAAGAATTATCATAATTTTGGGACATGGCAAAAACAGTATTAAGAGGAAAATTTATAGCTTTTCAAGCATTCATAGGAAGAAAGAAAACTTACATAAACAATTTAATGACATGGCCAAAAATTTTTTGTAAAGCAACAAAATGAAATCAAAATAGGCAGACAGAGAAAGTAACAAAGTTGAAAGCAGAAATTAGTGAACTAAAACTGGAAACAAAACAAAACAAAAAAGAAACAATCCAAGGGGGTCAATGAAAGTAAGAGTTGGTCCTCTGAAAAAGTAAACAAGATCGATAACCACTATCAAGATTCACAAAGAAAGAGAAACGTTATAAACCCAATTAGAAATGAAAAGGTGAATTTACTACAGATAATGCAGTAATTTAAAGAGTAAAGAGTAATCAGAGATTACTTTGAGAAATTATATGCTACAAAGCAATTAAATCTGGAAGAAATAGATAATTTTTGAACTCTTATAACTTCCCATGGTTGAACCAAAATGAACTGGAATATCTGAACACAGCTATCACTTATGAGAAAATGAAACTTACGATCAAAAGGCTTCCTTCACACAATAATTCAGGCCCAGATGGAATTACTAGTGAATTCTTTCAAACCTTTAAAGAGGACTTACTGCTAATCCTTTTCAAGATCTTCCAGGAAATTGAAGAAAGAGAAACACTCCCAAATAGTTTCTATGAAACTAACAACACACTGATAAAAAAGGAGAGGTACTACAATAAAGAGAACTACAGGAAAATTTCCTTGATTAACACAGATGCAACGATCTTCTACAAAATTCTACCAAGTAGGATCCAATGATTCTCTAAGGATTTCAGAGATGCAAGGACGGTTTAACTTATGTAATTCAAACAAGATAATACACCATATCAACAAAAAGAATGATAAAAAATAATAGGATTATATAAATATATGCAGAAAAATAATTTGACCATGTCCAATACCCATTTATGATAAAAACTCTCAACAAGATGGGAATGGAAGAAAAAAGTTATTATAGTCTATGAAATTTAAACAAGCCCTGGGCAAAATATTACACTCAATGAAGACAAACTAAACATCTTTCCTCTAAGGTATAATACTAACCAATTTCCCCCTCTCAACACTTTTATTCATAATAGTACTGAAAGCACTTGTCATAGCAATCAAGAAAGAAAATTATTCAGGGACATGCAAAGGAAAGGAAAAAATCAATATCTCACTAATTGCAAATGACAGGATACAATATTTAAAAAATCATAAAGAATCAACCAAGCACTTCTAGATACAATATATTTATATAGTAAAGTAGAAGGCTACAAAATTAAAATATATAAATCTATAGTGTTTTATATAGAAATAATGAAAGAGAAGAAACAATCATGAAAAACAATCCCACTCACAATTGTGCCTTATAAAATCAAGTACCTTGGATTCAACTTAACTAAAGAGGTAAAAAAGCAATACAACTAATCTATAAAACACTGCTTCAAGAAATAAAAGAAGACAAACAGAAATGAAAATATATGCTCTGCTAATGGGTTGGTAGGATTAACATAATTAAAATGACAAAGCTTCACAAAGCATTGTACAGGTTGAATGCAATCTCTCTAAGAATACCCATGACATATATGAAAGAAGTGGATCAGGCACTCCTGAAGTTTATTTGGAACAATAAATGTCCAGGAATCGCTAAGACATTGCTTGGTAAAAATAAGATGGAGGCATCGTTTTCTCCAACTTTAAAATGTATTATAAAGCAATCATTATTTAAAAAAAAACCAGCATGATATTGGAATAGAAGCAGTACCTCAGATCAATGGATTAGACTGGAATACCCTGAAATGGACCCACAGGTTCAGGAACAATAACATTTTTATGAAGGAGTAAAATAAAAAATGGAACTGGAAAACCTCTTCAATAATTGGTGCTAGAAAAACTGATCAATTTCATGCAAAAAATGAACTCAGGCCAATTTTTACCATATACAATGGTCAAATCAAAGTGGAATAAAAATGTAAAATCAAATCTGAAATCATAAGGTGCATAGAAGAAAATATAGGCAGAAAACTCCAGTATATTAATACTAAAGACATCTTAAAAATGAAATACCACGGATAAAGAAAGTTGAGGCAAAGCTACACAAATACAACAACAATAATTCAGAAGATTCTGAACTTCAAAGAATACAAGCCCCATAAGATAAAGGGTTAAGATCTAAGATATACAAGGCAGTGATTGAACTTTGTAAGAGATAAACATCTAACCCTATCAAAAATGGGGAGAAACAATGATTAGGCATTTTCTCAAAGAAGAAATACAGGTGGCCAAAATCTTCATGGAAATATGATCCACATCATGATCATGTAAATAAAAACATGATGAGGTATCATTTCACATCATATAGAATTGCATATGTCACAAAGTACAAGGAAAAAAAGTGCTGGCATGGATGAGGGGAGAAAGGGTGTCTAATTCACTGTTGATGGAAATATCATCTAGTCCAGTGTAGATAATTCCTCACACCTTAATTCTGAGGGGAAAGGGTAAGCTGATCTAAAATAGGGCCAGTGAATATTCCAAAACAAGCTGGAGAGGAAAAACAAGAGATGGAGAACTTTCACATAAGTGGAGACAGAGAAAGACATGATAGAGATGCATATTATACTGGAAATAAAGATCCGTCCCCAAACTGAAGAACAGAAGTTCTTCCTTCACAGATGTGATTTATATATATAAATTTATATATGTAAAAAGAAAGCCATATTTAATTGGAGTAAAAAACAAATAATTCAAGAGTCCAACCACCCTTTCTAAATAACAATAAGAATACATATTACATTTCTAAAGGAAGTGGATCAAATATTCCTGAAATTCATTGGAAAAATAAGTACCCACGAATAGCTAGAGCAGCCATTAGGAAAAATAATATTAGAGGCATCACTTTCCCCATCTTTAAATTATAGTACAAAGCATGGTACTGGAATAAAGATAAACCCTTAGATCAATGTAATAGACTGAATATTCAGAGAATGTTCCCCTGACATACAACCAATGAGCTTTTGATAATGGGGCAAGAAATGCAAAATGGAGCAATAAAGCCTCTTCAACAAGTGGTATAGGGAGAACTGTTTAGCCACATTCAAAAAAGCAAACTCAGAACTCCATCTAACACCTTGCACAAAGGCCAAATCCAAATGGATTAAAGACCTTGATACCAGACCCAAAACCATAGATATATAGAAAACTACATAGGTAAAACATTCCATGGCATTGAGTCTATAGGTACCTTCAAGGAAAAAAACAACACTCTTCGAACAAACAGAGATAAAAATCGATGGGACTATATGAAACTGAGAAGCTTCTGCACCTCAAAGGAAATAGTGACTAGAATACAAAGACAACCCATAAAATGGGAAAAACTATTCACCCAACACCCATCAGATAAGAAGCTAATAAATAAGATATACAAGGTACTAACAGAACTTAACAAGAAAAAAACATCTAACCCCATCAAAAACTGGGGAGTAGAAATGAACAAACAATTATTCAAAGAAGAAATACAAATGGCCAAAAAAATGAAAATAAGCAGTGCTGGTGGGGATTTGAAGAGAAAGGAACCCTTTTTCACTGCTGGTGAGAATGCCGTCTAGTCCATCCTTTATGGAAAGCGATATATAGATTCAACTAAAAACTAGAAATGGAGTTCCCTTATGATCCAGCTATACCATTCTTAGGGATATACCCTAAGAACACAAAATATAATCAAAAATCCCTTCTTCACACCTATATTCATTGCAGCACTATTTACAATAGCCAGACTCTGGAAACAACCAAGATGCCCTTCAACAGATGAATGGCTAAAGAAACTGTGGTACATATACACAATGGAATGTTATGTAGCCGTCAGGAGAAATGAAGTCATGAAATTTTCCTATACATGGATGTACATGGAATCTATTATGCTGAGTGAAATAAGTCAGACGGAGAGAATAGTCTCCCTCAGCTATGTTTTTGTAAGAACAATAAAAGTAATTTTTACAAAAATTCCCAGAGACAAACGAGAGGAGGGCTGGAAGGTCCAGATCACAATTGTATTTGTAATCAAGGATTTTAAATAAAGATAATAATTAAATAAAAGAAAACAATTCCAATTCACATTAGTGCCACTCAAACTCAAATATCTTGGAGTCAACTTAACCAAAGACATAAAGAACCTATACAAAGAAAACTATAAAACCCTGCTCCAAGAAATAAGGGAGGACACGTGGAAATGGAAACACCCTGCTCATGGATTGGCATTTTTAACATCATTAAAATGGTAATACTCCCCAAAGCACATACAGATTTAATGTGACCCCTCTAAAGTTACCCATGTTATTCTTTAAAGAAGTGGATTAAACACTTCTGAAATTCATTTGGAACAATAAACACCCTCGAATAGCTAAATTAATCATTGGGTAAAGGAATATGGGAGGCATTACTTTCTCCAGCTTTAAACTGTATTACGAAGCAATAGTTACAAAAACAGCATGGTATTGGAATAAAGACGGACCCTCAGATCAGTGGAATAGGGTTGAGTACTCAAATAATATTTCCCAGAGATACAATCACCTAATTTTTGATAAAGGAGCAAGAAATCCTAAATGGATCAAGAAAAGCCTCTTCAACAAGTGGTGTTGACACAACTGAATAGCCACTTGCAAAAAAGCGAACTCAGACCCCCAGCTAACATCATGTATGAAGCTAAAATCCTAATGGATTAAATACCTTGACATCAGACCTGAAACCGTAATGTATATAGAACAATATGTAGGTAGACTCTCCATAACATTGAGACTAAAGCATTTTCAAAAAGGAAACTGCGTCTCCAAACAAGTGGAAGCACAGGTAAACAGATGGGGATATATTAAGCTGAGAAGCTTCTGCACGTCAAAGGAAACAGTGCCCAGGATACAAGAGCCACCACTGAGTGGGAGAAACTATTCACCCAATGCCCATCAGATAAGGGGATAATATTCCAAATATACAAGGCACTGACAGAAATTTACAAGAAAAAAAACATCTAATCTCATCAAAAATGGAAAGAAGAAATGGACAGACACTTAGAAAAACTAAAGAAATACAAATGGCCAAAAGGCACATGAAAAAAATGCTGCACATTTTTTTCTAACTAATCATCAGGGAAATGCAAATCAAAACAACAATGTTGTACCATTTCACACCATAGCTATTGGTGCACATCACAAAAAAATGAGAACAAGCAGTGCTTGCGGGGATGTGGAGAGAAAGGAACTCTTATTCACTGCTGGTGGGAATGCCTTCTTGACCAACCTTTATATAAAGCAATATGAATATTCCTCCAAAAACTGGAAATTAAGCTCCCATATGATTCAGCTATACCACTCCTAGGCATATATCCTAGGAACACAAAAATATAATTAAAAAAAATCCCTTCCTCGCACCTATATTCATTGCAGCGCTATTTACAATAGCCAGACTCTGGAAACAACCAAGTTTCCCTTCAACAAATCAATGGCTAAAGAAAATGTGGTACATATACACAATGGAAAATTTGCAGCTTCAGGAGAGATGAAGTCATGAATTTTTTCTATAAATGTATGTACATGGAATATATTATGCTGGTGAAATAAGTCAGAGGGAAAGAGATAGATGCAGCATAGTTTCATTCATTCATGGGTTTTAAGAAAAATAAAATACATTCTTGCAATAATTTTCAGCGACATAAGAGAGGAGGGCTGGAACTTCCTGCTCATTACATGAAGCTGTCCACAAAGAGTTATGAGTGCAGATAAAGGAATAACTGCATTGGGAACTATCATATCAATGTGAATGAATGAGGGAAATATTAAACCTGTCTAGAGTATAGGTGAGAGGCTTGGGGAAGAAGAAGATTAAAAAAAGATAAAGCACAAGGTTTGGTCAGAATGGGAATTCACACCATTGAAAGTAATATAAATTAGTATATCCATTACTGACAATTTTTATAGAGGCTTTCCAAATGACTGAAAATAGGAGAACATGATCACAGTTCTTTTTTCTAGGTATACACTCAGAAAAATAAAATGTCTTCTTCAAAAAGTGATCAACATCATTCCATGTTTACTATAGCGTTATTCATAGTAGAAAATATAAGGAAACAACTTTCTTTCAACAGATAAATAAATAAAATTGTCTGTTATACAAAGAAATATTGTATAGTTTTATTTAGAGATCTTGCCATATGCAATGATATGAATGAATCTAGAGGATATAATACTTAGTGAAATAAGTGAGGTGGGGTTGGTGATGTGGTGCTAGAGTTAAGGTTTCTGCCTTGCAAGCGCTAGCCAAGGAAGGACCGCGGTTCAATCCCTTAGCGTCCAATATGGTTCCCCCAAGCCAGGGGCAATTTCTGAGAGCTTAGCCAGGAGTCACCCCTGAGCATCAAACAGGAGTGGCCCCCCCAAAAAAATAGAAAATAAGTGAGGTAGAAAAAGAAAACTGTGAACTCACTTAACTGTGAGGAATATAAAACAAATAAATAAAAACAAAATAGCATAAACATAGAAGCATAAGGTAAAAGTATAATTAATTGTTTTACTCAAGGGGGACAGAAAAGGAAGAAAAAATTTTTTTGGTTTTTTGGCCACACTCTGTGAGCTCAGGGGTTGCTCCTGGCTATGTTGTCAGAAATCACTCCTGGCTTGGGTGACCATTGGGATGCCAGGGAATTGAACCATGGTCTGTCCTCACTAGCACATGCAAAGCAGATGCCTTACCACTTTTGCCACCACTCCGGTCCCAGGAAGAAATATTTTTTAACAGGGACTGAGTTAGAATTATAATGGAAGAATAAGTGGAAAGATAAAATATACAACAAGTTGGTTATAGTATCAATAATATCTTGTATACTAGAAATTTGCTGAGTAAATACATTTTATGTAATCTCACTATAATCAAAAATATTAATTCTGGAGTCCCTTGGATATTTTAAATAGATTTACTGTTATAATCATTTCATTGTCCACATCATATTAAAACATCACGTATAAGTTATATACAAGCATTGTTAAGAAAATAAAATAAAAATAATTCTTTACAAATGTCTAGCCACATATTTTAACACTATTTTAATTAAAGTAAGATGAAAGGAAATAAAACATAAAGTTTATAAAACTACTTTTTAAAAGATACAGCATATGAAATACCTTGGAAGCTTCCTTCAGACAAACAGATGGATATTCCATCATTTCTGTCATTATCTTCTCCTTCGGTACCATCTTCTCCCGGTGTGAATGCACACAAAGAATCAGAATCCAGCTGCTCAGAAAAATCAGCAGGACCTCCTCTTGGAGGTGGAACCTCAATACCCATTAAACGATATTTTCTTCTTCGATTCCCAATCCATGTCTTTATAAGAAAAATACAAAAGGAAATTTTAAATGTGAAAAATATAGCAATTCTGGGCACTAAAATAATAATTGTTGCTCTACACATGAATTTAAAAATGAAAGTGTACATTTTCTGACTGAAACACAACTACAAACATGTTTCTAACCATCATGCTCAAATAAAGAAATTACTTTTCAAAATCTCAATCAGGGACAGAAAAATAAATATGAATCAAAAAAGATAATACATTGGGCAAGACTTGAAATTCAACACTGTATGCCTTGAGTAATGCCAGGCATGACTCCTAAAAGATTCAGAAGTAAGTCCTGACTCCAAAGCTAATGCATACATGCATAGGTGCATACACAGTATAATAGAACATTTTATTAATTAAGCTAACATAAAACAATTGTTTTATTTTTAATACATTAGTATCAAAAATCATATTCATATAATTTTTCAGACTTTAACACACACCCTACTGTAGAATGCTTTTGTATTATTTAATTTTTTCATGAACAAAATAATCTATAAAATATTTCAAAAGTAAAACAAATTGATTACTTTGTTCAAGAGATCGTGCATACAGTTACAACTGTAGTTCAAATTCTATTTTACATCTAGCATTTCCTTGGTGAAATGTGCCTTCTATTAATTTTTTGGCTCCATATTGATTATGTTATTAAAATACTCATCTTGGGAGAAGCTGGAGGAAAGGGTGCCCCAATACTCTGCTTGGACCTGCAGAAATCAGCACAACTTGGTGACCTAGCCTCACAACAGGAAGAGCTGGAGGCAAGTGTGTCCCAACTGTCTGCTGAAGAGCTGGCAAGACTGGTGCAATGAGATAACATGGCTAATCCACTCCACTTCCTGGCTGCATATTTATTCTAGTCAATAAATGCCAGCACAGCATATAAAAAATATCACACGCCAAAGGTCACAATGAGAAAACAACATAGAACCCCACAATGTGCAGATAATGAAGATGTAGCTCTGAAGTCCTGAAAAAAAATGCTCATCTATGTAGCCTCTTTGTTAAGGAGTTTAGAGAGGCAATGTGGGGGGATGTTCAAAGAACTCAAAGAAACCATTAAACAGATAGCCATAAGACTCAAGAAGATCTGAGAGTATTCCTAAATGGAATTTTAATGGGACCATAGAATATTCTTCTCATTTCTATCTCCCCTACCACCCTCCTGGGGGCTAGGGCCAGCACAGGTTATCTGTCCTACAGGGTAAGACAGGTGGGTGCAGGGAGTGGTGGAAAATTGTAGCTAATTTACAATGATACCATAATGCTAATAATTTTAGATTGCTTTTAGGAAAATAAAAGGGATGCTCTAGACCCTCTGGACAATATTTCATGGTATAAACTTTCTATACAGTGCTCAATACCATATCACTTAGTTTTCTGGAAGGCTCTATACACAATCTAATCTACAAGCCTTTCCCCAGTAAAGTTTACCTTCACCAACCAGGAATGGTCCAGAAAATGGAAAACTTTACAGTAGACTTGCTGGCTTTAATTTATTTATATTTATTTTATTTTATTTTGTTAAAGAATTCTGTTATTTTTCACTTGGATCAGCTTTTTGATTGCAACCCATGAATCAATCCTTAGTGTCTATTGATATATACACGAGTGTATAAGTTTGCCATGCCAATGTCTAATGTCTGTCTGTAATAGATATAAATTCCATGGTATAGACTCCCCATACAGTCCTCATTAATATATCACTTAGCTTTTTAGACTTGAAATTATGATTGTTTTTAAGAAGGCTCTATATACAAACTAATCCATGAAGTCTTTCTTCAGTAAAGTTCATCCTCACCAACCATGATTGGCCTAAAAATAGAACACCTTTACAGACTTGCCAGCTTTACATTTTTTTCTTTTCAACTGTTCTGTCCCATATCACCTGTGTCAGCTTTTCAAAAGTAACCCATGGATTAATCTTCTGTTTCTGCCAATGTCTGCTCATGAGTGTATGTGTTTGCCATACCAAAGTCTAATGTCCATCTGTAATAGATATAATGACTGTGTTGTATATTGTTCTCCCCTATCATAGATAACTCCAATGTCCCCCTTTGCTTACCACCTTACAAACCCTTTTCAAGCCCTTTATGTCCTCTCCCCACATTTAATCGTTTTTACCCTCAGTCCTTAACTCCTCATGAAACAGAACATTCTCCCCATCCCAGCCAAATGCCAACCAGCTCCCAAAGTGAAAAGACAGATTCTCAGCCTGAGAAGAAACCGATACTCTGCTGCTTTTGATTGGATCTCAGGAGTCCCTTTTCCTCCATCCCCTTTCAATTTTGCTTTCAACCAGATTTGGTTGCTGAGAAGTCCCCTGCTTGAGGACATTTTCTGATATGTGACTGCTAGGAGCCATTTTCTTTAGACTCCACAAAACCACAGGTTGAAACTGCAATCAGGATTTTACCTCTCCTCTGACTATTTCAAAAGACATAAAGGGGACATATACATCTCCTCTGAATATCTATTTATATCTATTCCATTACCAGGCATAAACTTTATCGAATATCTTCTTCTGAAGCAGCAATTTTCCCCATCTTCGGGGTCTGTTTAGTACAGAATCCTAGTAGATAATTCTCTGCTTAGAGTTCATGTAAGAAAAAAGTGATGTGAGTTGTTGGTCTTGTTACCTCAGCCACAACATGCACCAGTAATAGCTTGTGCCATTGTTCCTTCGCATAGGCACATCAAAATGGGAAATGTTTACATATGCAAGCAAGTTCTTATCTAATAAAGATAGAAATGCACAAAATTTTATACTGCAATGGGGATTTACACTCTGAACACTTGGCATAGTGACTTGGCCTAGACCTCAATAGACTGGACATTGGAATTAGCTGCTCTGCTGTGTCTCTGAAGCACAGCATCCATCTCGGGTCTTTGCACTGCTTGCTTCAGCCTGGGAACTTTGATCCTCTCTGGTATCCTTCCCTGAGGGTGTGCCTTCTCCTGAGGTTAGTCTTCCCTGCCGAAAGATTGTGGAATTAGCTGCTCTGCTGTGTCTCTGAGGCACAGCATCCATTTTGGGCCTTCACTCTGCTTGCTTCGGCCTGGGAACTTTATCCTCTCTGGCTTCTTTTCCTGAGGGCGTGCCTTCTCCTGGGGTGAGTCATCCCTGACCAAAGACTGTGGAATTAGATTCTCTGCTGTGTCTCGGAAGCACAGCCTACATCTTGGACCTTGACTATGCTTGCTTCAGCCTGGGAACTTTGTCCTCTCTGGAATCCTTCCCTGAGGATGTGACTTCTCCTGAGGTAAGTCGTCACTGGCCAGAGCCTGTGGAATTAGCTCTTCTACTGTGTCTCTGAAGCACAGCATCCATCTTGGGACTTCACACTGTTTGTTTCAGCCTGGGAAATTTGATCCTCTCTGGCGTCCATCCCTGAGGGTGTGCCTTCTCCTGAGGTGAGTTTTCCTGCCAACAGAGGGTGGAGACAGAAGAGCACAGACGCTCCACTTCAGTGCGAGTCCGACCACATCACCTAGACAATGAATACCACCACAACACGTAGAAAAACCCACAATACAAGTGTGACAATAGGAAAACAACAGAAATAAACACCAGGCATAGAGAATGAAGATGACAACTTTGATGCCCCGAAAATAGCCAAGCACCTAGTTAAGTTTCTCAGATAAGTAGTTTCTAGATGAAATATGGAGGATGTTCACAGCACTCAAAGAAAGCATAGATCGAATTGAACAAAACACTAATAAGAATCAAGAAAATATAAAGATAGAATTCAGAAAACTCCAAACTGAAATTACAGGTCAAATAGCAGATCTGAAAAACTCAATAGAAGAATTGAAAAACTCAGTGGAAAACCTTTGCAGCAGGGTAACAGCAGCTGAGGATAGAATTAGTGAGCTGGAAGATGAGATGCATAACACTCCATATAGAGAAGAGAAAATCCTTAAAGCAAATGACAAGACAATGGAAAAATTATTCAAAGAAATTGAACAAATGAAAATAGAATTTTGATAATATCAACAGAAACAATTTAAGAATCATTGAAGTCCCAGAGACCCAGGAAGAAAATCTCCAGGAAGAATTAACAGTCAAGAACATCATCACAGAAAAACTACTAGAGCTAAAAAAATAAATGTGATCAAATCCTGCATGCCCTAAGAGTAACAACTAAGGGCCCGGAGAGATAGCACAGCAGTGTTTGCCTAGCAAGCAGCCAATCCAGGACCAAAGGTGGTTGGTTCGAATCCCGGTGTCCCATATGGTCCCCCGTGCCTGCCAGGAGATATTTCTGAGCAGACAGCCAGGAGTAACCCCTGAGCACCGCCGGTGTGGCCCAAAAACCAAAAAAAAAGAGTAACAACTAAAATAGACCCCAGGAAAAACACATTCTAGTCACAATGACAAATTACACAGAGATAGACAGAATATTGAAAGCAGCACGATCAAAAAGAGAAATTCATTAAAGGGAGCATCCTTGAGATTTATAGCAATATGTCAAAAGAAACTCTCAAGGCCAGAAGGCAGTGGTGGGACATAGTGACAAAACTCAGTGAAATAAAGTCTTCACCTAGAACACTGCACTCAGCAAAACTCACTTTCAGGTTTGAAGGAAGTATACATAGCTTCACAGATAAACAAAAGCTCAGAAACTTTACAGACTCAAAACCAACCTTAAAAGAAAAACTGAAAGGTCCAATTTAAGACAAGACTGACCAATATACACAACACACTTCTGCACAATCATGGCACTAAATCCCATAATAATTATCTCTTTCAATGTCAATTAACTAAATACACCAGTTAAGACACAAAGTGGCTATGTGGATCAAAAAACTGATTCCAACCTTCTGCTGCCTACAAGAAACACATCTGAATAGTCAGAACAAATATAGACTCAAAATAAAAGGCTGGAGGAAAATCATCCAAGCAAACAACACCCTTAAAAAGTAGTGGCCATACTAATATCAGATGACACCATCTTTACACTCGTAAATGTTGTAAGAGACAAAGATGGACAATTTTGTACTAATCAAGGGATATGTAAATCAGGAAAAAATCACTCTCCTAAACATATAAGCAACCAATGAGGTACCAGAAAAATATTTAATAAAATTGTTGACAAATCTGAAAAAGGATATCAAAAACAACATGATAATTTTGGGAGAACTCAACATGGCCCTGTCAACACTTGATAGGTCAACAGACTGAAACCCAACAAATATATACTAGACCTGAAAAGAGAAATGGAAGAAAGAGGCCTAGTAGATATATATAGGCCAATTCACCTCCAGAAACCTGAAATACATTCTTCTCCAATGCACATGGGTCATTCTCCAGGATAGACCACATGCTGGCACATAAAACATACCTCCATAATATCATGAGGATAGAACTTTTGCAAGCTATCTTTGCTGACCACAAGGCTCTGAAATTAGATGTGAACTACAAAGAGACACAGAAGAAAAACTTTAACACCTGGAAATTAAACAGCTTTAAACAGCCTACTACTGAATGACCAGTTGGTCTCAGATGAAATAAAAGAGAAAATCAAAACTTTCCTGGAAACAAATAACAATGAAGACACAAACTATCAGAATCTATGGAAAACAGCAAAAGCTGTATTGAGAGGAAAATTTATAGCTTTATAAGCACACATCAGGAAGAAAGCCGGGACATACCTGAATAGTTTAATGAAGCAGCTTATAGAATTAGAAAATGATCAAGAAAACAAACCAAAGCCTGTCTAGAGTACAGGCTGGTGTGGGGTGGGGAGGAAGGACACTTGGGGTATTGGTGATGGGAATGTTACACTGGTGAAGGGTATATAAGAAGAAAGAAAGAAAGAGAGAAAGAGAGAAAGAAAGAAAGAAAGAAAGAAAGAAAGAAGAAAGAAAGAAAGAAGAAAGAAAAAGAAAAAGAAGAAAGAAAGAAAGAAAGAAAGAAAGAAAGAAAAGAAAGAAAGAGAGAGAGAGAGAGAGAGAAAAAAAGAAAGAAAGAAAAAGAAAGAGAGAAAAAGAAAGAAAGAAAGAAAGAAAGAAAGAAAGAAGAAAGAAGAAAAGAAAGAAAGAAAGAAAGAAAGAAAGAAAGAAAGAGAAAAAGAAAGAAAGAAAGAAAGAAAGAAAGAAAAAGAAAGAAAGAACAAAGAAAAAAAGATAGAAGATAGAAGAAAGAGAGCGAAAAAGAAAGAAAGAGAGAAAGAGAGAGAAAAAGAAAGAAAGAAAGAAAAAAAGAAAGAAAGAAAGAGAGAGAAGAGAGAAAGAAAGAAGAAGAAAGAGAGAAGAGAGAGAAAGAAAGAAAGAAAGAAAGAAAGAAAGAACGAAAAATAAAGAAAGAAAGAAAGAAAGAGAAAGAAAGAAAGAAAGAAAGAAAGAAAGAAAGAAAGAAAGAAAGAAAGAAAGAAGAGGAAAGGAAGGAAGGAAGGAAGAAGGAAGGAAGGAAGGAAGGAAGGAGGAAGGAAGGAAGGAAGGAAGGAAGAAGAAGAAGAAGAAAGAAAGAAGAAAGAAAGAAAGAAAGAAAGAGAAAGAAAGAAAGAAAGGAAGGAAGGAAGGAAGGAAGGAAGGAAGGAAGGAAGGAAGGAAGGAAGGAAGGAGGAAGGAAGGAAGGAAGGAAGGAAGGAGGAAGGAAGGAAGGAAGGAAGGAGGAGAAGGAAGGAAGGAGGAAGGAAGGAAGGAAGGAAGGAGGAAGGAAGAAAGAAGAAGGAAGAAGAAAAAGGAAGAAAGAAAGAAAGAAAAGAAAGAAAGAAAGAAAGAAAGAAAGAAAGAAGAAAGAAAGAAAGAAAGAAAGAAAGAAAGAAAGAAAGAAAGAGAGAAAGAAAGAAGAAAGAAAGAAAGAAAAAAAGAAAGAAAGAAGAAAGAAAGAAAGAAAGAAAGAAGAGAAAGAAGAAAGAAAGAAAGAGAGAGAAAGAAGAAAGAAAGAAAGAAAGAAAGAAAGAAAGAAAGAAAGAAAGAAAGAAAGAAAGAAAGAAAGAACCGAGAAGGGTGCAGAAGCCATCTTGGGTCATGCTGTTCTCAGCTGCCTGAGACTGGATTTCATCAGCATTTTGCTGGTAATCCTGCCTACTTCAGAGGAGGGTTGGGGCATACACACACTGATTCCTGCTGGTTTCTGCCAGGAGTCAGAAGGGCACAGAAGCCATCTTGGGCCATGCAGTTTCCAGCTGCCTGAGACTGAATTTCATCAGTGTTTCTGCTGGTGATCCTGCCTGCTTCGGAGGTGGGTCAGGAGGTACACACACTGATTCCTGCTGGTTTCTGCTGGGAGCCAGAAGGGCGCAGAAGCCATCTTGGGCCATGCAGTTTCCAGGTGCCTGAGACAGGATTTCATCAGCGTTCCTGCCGGTGATCCTGCCTGCTTCAGAGTGAGAGACAGAATTGAGGAAGTCTGCTGGAACTCAGATGCCAACTCCCCTATCTGCCTGTCTTCTGTGCTGTGCTCCGTTTTTGGCCTGATTTCATCCTGTGTGTGG
This sequence comes from Suncus etruscus, assembly GCF_024139225.1. NCBI lineage: Eukaryota > Metazoa > Chordata > Mammalia > Eulipotyphla > Soricidae > Suncus > Suncus etruscus. The sequence goes on along the minus strand of NC_064868.1, from coordinate 66,684,701 downwards.
CTCATCTGTGGAGGACTCGCCTTCCCTGGAGGAGAGCTTACATGCCCAGAAAGGGGAAGCCACTGAACTCTGCTGGAATGTGGATGCCAGCACCCCTATCTGCCTGTCTTCTGTGCTGTGCTCCATTTTCGGCCTGATTTCATCCTGTGTGTGGCTCATCTGCAGATGGCTCGCCTTCCCTGGAGCCTTCCCTGGATGTGAGTTTACAAGCCCAGAAAGGGTGGAGCTAGAGGAGCACGGCCGCTCCGCTTCGCTTCCCAGCCATTCACATCATTTGGCCAATGAATACAACCACAACACTTAGAAAAATCCCACAATACAAGTGTGACAATGGGGAAACAATGCAGGCCAGTGCCAGACATAGAGAATGACGATGGCAACTCTGATGACTTGAACATGACCAACCAAGTAGTCAGTCTCTCAGATAAGGAGTTTAGAGTTGCAATATGGAGGATGTTCAAAGAACTCAAAGAAAGTATAGAAGAGAACAATAATAAGAATCAAGAGAGGGCCTGGAGAGATAGCACAGTGGCGTTTGCCTTGCAAGCAGCCGATCCAGGACCAAAGGTGGTTGATTTGAATCCTGGTGTACCCATATGGTCCCCCGTGCCTGCCAGGAGCTATTTCTGAGCAGACAGCCAGGAGAAACCCCTGAGCACCACCGGGTGTGCCCCCCCCCCCAAAAAAAAGAGTCAAGAAAATATAAAGATAGAAATCAGAAAACTCCAAACTGAAATTTCAGGTCAAATAACAGGTCTGGGAAAACTGGCAAGCCTTTGGAGAAGCCAGGTCCCTGTTTGTGACATCAGGCAGGGAAAATCCACGAAACTACGCGTGCCCAGTGGGGCCCAACTGTGAAAAACTGTGAGTGCGACCTGTATATGTCTGTCTACAGTACTCTTGCGTGAAACTCTTGCGAGTGGGGCGAAAGAGGCTCCAGCAGAGCACAGCCGCACCGCTTCGCTACGCGGCCCTGCGCTCTTGCTAAGGAAAGAACACCATCGCAACAAGAAGGAAAAATCACACTAAGAACTGTGCTATATCACAGAAGAAAACATTTCTCTGCAAACTGTCTTCTCTGTTGCATGCTTGGGCTTAATATTTGATCCAGTGTGAGGCTTCATCCACGGAGGACTCCCCTCACTTAGAGGCAAGTCAGCCCATCCAGAAAGGGCGGAGCCAGAGGAGTGTGTTGCCTGCATCATATAGCCAATGAATACCACCACAACACGTAGAAAAACCAACAATACAGGTGTGACAATTGGGAAACAATGCAGGCCAGCATCAGACATAGAGAATGGAGAGGACAATTCTGATGACCAGATAATGACCAACCAACTAATCAACTTCTCAGATAAGGACTTTAGACTAGCAATATGGAAGATGCTCAAAGAACTCAAAGAAAACATGGATAGAGTTGAACAGAACACTAATAAGAACCAAGAAAATATGAAGACATAAATCACAAAACTCCAAACTGAAATAACATGTCAACTAACAGGCCTGAAAAAGTCAGTAAACGAAGTAAATGACAAAATGGATAAACTCTGGGACAGGGTATCAGAAGCTGAGAATAGACTTGGTGCTGTGGAAGATGAGATACATAACAATTCCATACAACAGGAGAGATTGGAAAAAATAACTTAAAGCAAATGAACAGAAAATGGAATAATTAGTCAAAGAATGGGAACAGATGAAAATAGAAGTCTATGATAAGATCAACAGAAACAACTTAAGAATCATTGGAGTCCCAGAGACCCAGGAAGAAAATTTCCAGGAAGAATCAACGGTCAAGAACATCATTAAAGAGAAACTCCCAGAGCTAAAGAACATATGTGATCAAATCCTGCATGCTCGAAGAGTACCAACCAAAAGAGACCCCAGAAAAACCACCCAAAGACACATCTTAGTAACAATGACAAATCCCACAGATAGAGACAGAATTCTGAAAACAGCAAGATCAAAAGGGGAAATCATGTTCAAGCAAGCTTCCCTGAGATTTACAGCAGACCTGTCACCAGAAACGCTCAATGCCAGAAAGCAGTGGTGGGATATTGTGACAAGACTGAATGAAATGAATGACTCGCCCAGAATACAATACCCAGCAAAACTCACTTTCCAGTTTGACGGAATAATACATGGTTTCACAGACAAAAATCAGCTCAGAAACTTTACAGATACAAAACCAGTCTTAACAGAAAAACTGAAAGACCTAAACTAAGACAAGACTATTCAAAAGACACACTGAATTTCGATATAAAGATGGCATTAAATACCAGGACAATTCTTTCTCTCAACGTCAATGGACTAAATGCACCAGTCAAGAGACACAGAGTGGTTAATGGATCAAAAAACTCAATCCAACCTTCTGCTGCCTACAAGAAACGCACCTGAATAGTTAGAACAAACATAAACTCAAAATAAAAGGCTGGAGAAAAATTATCCAAGCAAACAACACCCATAAAAAGCTGGAGTGGCCATACTAATATCAGATAATTCAAACTTTATACTCAGGAAGGTTGTAAGGGACAAAGATGGACATTTTATATTAATCAAGGGGTATGTAGAGCAGGAAGAAATCAGTCTCCTAAACATATATGCACCGAATGAGGGGCCAGAAAAATATTTAATACAACTGTTGACAAATCTGAAAAATAATATCAATAACAACAAAATAATTGTGGGGGGCCTTAACAAGGCTTTGTCAACACTGGATAGGTCAACCAGACTGACACCCAACAAGAATATACTAGACCTGAGGAGAGAAATGGAAGAAAGAGGCCTAGTGGATATATATATATATATATATATATATATATATATATATATATATATATATATGTAGGACACTCCATCCCCAGAAACCTGGGTACACATTCTTCTCCAATGTACATGAAACATTCTCCAGGATAGACTACATGCTGGCACATAAATCATACCTCCATAATATCAAGAGGATAGAAATTTTGCAGACTACCTTCGCTGACCACAAGGCTCTGAAATTATTTGTGAACTCCAAAGGGACTCAGAAGAAACACTTTAACACCTGGAAGTTAAACAGCCTCATACTCAATAACCAGTGGGTCCTAGATGAAATCAAGGAGGAAATCAATAAGTTCCTGCAAACAAATGACAATGAAGACACAAACTATCAGAACTTATGGGACACAGAAAAAGCAGTACTGAGAGGAAATTTTATAGCTTTGCAAGCACACATCAGGAAGGAAGAAGGAGCTTACCTGAGTTGCTTAATGACACAGCTAATAGAACTAAAAATGCTCAACAAAAGGACCCAAAAATAGGAATACAGAAGGAAATAACAAAGCTGAGAGCAGAAATTAATGAAGTGGAAACCCAAAAAACAATCCGAAAGATCACCGAAAGCAGAAGTTGGTTCTTTGAAAAAATAAACAAGATTGATAGACCACTGGCAAACCTAACAAAGAAAGTGAGATAAACTTGATAACTCGTATTAGGAATGAAAAGGGAGAGATCTCTACTGATATGACAGAGATTCAAAGAGTAATCAGAAACGACTTTGAAAAATTCTATGCCACTAAAAATGAGAACCTGGAAGAAATGGATGAATTCTTGGACTCTTATAATCTTCCACGGTTGAAGGAAGAGGATGTAGCATATCTAAACACCCCCATCACCATTGATGAAATTAAAACAGTAATCAAATGTCTGCCGAAAAACAAAAGTCCAGGTCCAGATGGATTCACTAATGAATTCTATCAAAGTTTCCAAGAGGAACTACTACCAATCCTGGCAAGACTCTTTCATGAATTTGAACAAACGGAAACACTTCCAAATAGCTTTTATGAAGCCAACATCACCTTGATACTAAAACCAGAGATGCTACAAAAAAAGAAAATTACATACCAATATCGTTGATGAATGCAGATGCAAAGATCCTCAACAAAATCCTGGCAAATAGGATTCAATACCTCGTTAAAAAGATCATCCACTATGACCAAGTAGGTTTCATCCCAGGAATGCAAGTATGGTTTAACATTCGTAAATTTATCAACATAATACACAACATCAATAACAAGAAAAATCAAAACCACATGATCATATCAATAGATGCAGAGAAAGCATTTGATAGGGTCCAACACCCATTCTTGATCAAAACTCTCAGCAAGATGGGAATGGAAGGAACCTTCCTCAATATAGTTAAGGCCATCTACCACAAGCCAATGGCAAATATTATCCTCAATGGAGAAAAACTAAAAGCCTTCCCTCTAAATTCTGGCACAAGACAAGGCTGTCCTCTCTCACCACTCCTATTCAACATAGCACTGGAAGTACTTGCTATAGCGATTAGGCAAGAAAAAGATATCAAGGGAATCCAGATAGGAAAGGAAGAAGTCAAGCTCTCATTGTTTGCAGATGACATGATACTCTACTTAGAAAACCCTAAAGACTCTACCAAAAACCTTCTAGAAACAATAGACTCATATAGCAAGGTGGCAGGCTACAAAATTAACACACAAAAATCAATGGCCTTTCTATACACCAATAGTAATAAGGATGAAATGGACATTGAGAAAACAACCCCAATTACAATAGTGCCACACAAACTCAAATATCTTGGAATCAACTTGACTAAATATGTGAAGGACCTATACAAAGAAGACTATAAAACTCTGCTCCAAGAAATAAGAGAGGACACACGGAAATGGAAATGCATACCCTGCTTATGGATTGGCAGGATTAACATCATCAAAATTGCAATACACCCCAAGGCATCATACAGATTTAATGCTATGCCTCTAAAGATACCCATGACAATCTTCAGAGAAGTGGATCAGGCACTTTTGAAATTCATTTGAAACAATAAACACCCTCGAATAGCTAAAGCAATCATTGGGAAAAAGAATATGGGAGGAATTACTTTTCCCAACTTTAAACTGTACTACAAAGCAATAGTTATCAAAACAGCATGATATTGGAATAAGGACAGGCCTTTCGATCAGTGGAATAGGCTTGAATACTCAGAAAATGTTCCCCAGACATACAATCACCTAATTTTAAAGGAGCAGGAAATCCTAAATGGAGCAGTGAAAGCCTCTTCAACAAGTGGTGTTGGCACAATTGGATAGCCACTTGCAAAAAATTGAACTTAGACCCCCAGCTAACATCATGTACAAAGGTAAAATCCAAATGAATTAAAGACCTCGATATGAGCCACCAAACCATAAGATATATAGAACAACACACAGGCAAAACACTCCAGGACATTACTGGCATCTTCAAGGAGGAAACTGCACTCTCCAAGCAAGTGAAAGTAGAGATTAACAGATGGGAATATATTAAGCTGAGAAGCTTCTGCACCTCAAAGGAAATAGTGCCCAGGATACAAGAACCACCCACTGAGTGGGAGAAACTATTCACCCAATACCCATCAGATAAGGGGCTAATCTCCAAATTATACAAGGCACTGACAGAACTTTACAAGAAAAAGACATCTAACCCCATCAAAAAAATGGGGAGAAGAAATGAACAGACACTTTGACAAAGAAGAAATACACATGGCCAAAAGACACATGAAAAAATACTTCACATCACTAATCATCAGGGAAATGCAAATCAAAACAACTATGAGGTACCACCTCACACCACAGAGAATGGCACACATCACAAAGAATGAGAATAAACAGTGTTGGCGGGGATGTAGAGAGAAAGGAACTCTTATGCACTGCTGGTGGGAATGCCGTCTAGTTCAACCTTTATGGAAAGCAATATCGAGATTCCTCCAAAAACTGGAAATCGAGCTCCCATACGACCCAGCTATACCACTCCTAGGAATATACCCTAGGAACACAAAAATACAATACAAAAACCCCTTCTTACACCTATATTCATTGCAGCGCTATTTACCATAGCAAGACTCTGAAAACAACCAAGATGCCCTTCAACAGACGAATTGCTAAAGAAACTGTGGTACATATACACAATGGAATATTATGCAGCTGTCAGGAGAGATGAAGTCATGAAATTTTCCTATACATGGATGTACACGTAATCTATTATGCTGAGTGAAATAAGTTAGAGAGAGAGAAAAACGCAGAATGGTCTCACTCAGCTATGGGTTTTAAGAAAAATGAAAGACATTCTTGTAATAATAATTTTCAGACACAAAAGAGAAAAGAGCTGGAAGTTCCAGCTCACCTCAGGAAGCTCACCACAAAGAGTGATGAGTTTAGTTAGAGAAATAACTACATTTTGAACTGTCCTAATAATGAGAATGTATGAGGGAAATGGAGAGCCTGTCTAGAGTACAGGCGGGGTCGGGTGGGGAGGAGGGAGATTTGGGACATTGGGGATGGGAATGTTTCACTGGTGATGGGTGGTGTTCTTTACATGACTGAAACCCAAACACAATCATGTATGTAATCAAGGTGCTTAAATAAAAAAAATGAATCTTCAAAAAAAAACAAACAAACAAATAACAGGTCTGAAAATCTCAGTAGATGAATTGAAGAAAAACATGGTTGCTCGGTTGCGCTAAGTTTATCACTGGCAATTTCTTTTTTTTTCTTTTCTTTTTTATTTAAACACATTGATTACATACATGATTGTGTTTGGGGTTCAGTCATCTAAAGAACACCCCCCATCACCAGTGCAACATTCCCATCACCAATGTCCCAAGTCTCCCTCCTCCCCACCCAACCACCGCCTGTACTCTAAACAGGCTCTCCATCTCCCTCATACATTCTCATTATTAGGACAGTTCAAAATGTAGTTATTTCTCTAACTAAACTCATCACTCTTTGTGGTGAGTTTCCTGAGGTGAGCTGGAATTTCCGGCTCTTTTCTCTTTTGTGTCTGAAAATTATTATTGCAAGAATGTCTTTCATTTTTCTTAAAACCCATAGATGAAGTGAGACCATTCTGTGTTTTTCTCTCTCTCTCTGATTTATTTCACTCAGCATAATAGATTCCGTGTACATCCATGTATAAGAAAGTTTCATGACTTCATCTCTCCTGACAGCTGCATAATATTCCATTGTCTATATGTACCACAGTTTCTTTAGCCATTCGTCTGTTGAAGGGCATCTTGGTTATTTCCAGAGTCTTGCTATGGTAAATAGTGCTGCAATGAATATAGGTGTAAGGAAGGTGTTTTTGTATTGTACTTTTGTGTTCCTAGGGTATATTCTTAGGAGTGGTAGAGATTATATAATCTCCTTGATGATATATACATGTATATATATACATGACCATATTTATTTACACTTTCCCAAATGGAGGGCTAGGGAGGATTTTATGGCTTTTAGCTACTGTGAATGATAATGTAATAAACATGGGTGCACTAATCTTTTTATACTATGAGTGTAATATTATGTGAATATTTAGAAAATAAATCTATGGATCATACAGTATTTATAATTTTTATTTTTGATGAATCTCTATGCTTTTGACTAAAATTGACATACTATTTTACATTCTCATAATCAGTGTATAAGAATTCCCTTTCTCCCCCCCCCCCAGGGACCCCCGTGCGCCGCCCAGAGAGGCTTGGGTGAGTCTGTTTCCTTGCGCGGCGTTCCCCCCCCCCGTACCCCCGCGCGCCACCCAGAGAGGCTTGGGTGAGTCTCTGTTTCCTTGCGTGGCGTCCCCCCCAGGGACCCCCGCGCGCCGCCCAGAGAGGCTTGGGTGAGTCTCTGTTTCCTTGCGCGGCGTCCCCCCCCCAGGGACCCCCGCGCGCCGCCCAGAGAGGCTTGGGTGAGTCTCTGTTTCATTGCACGGCGTCCCCCCCAGGGACCCCCGTGCACCGCCCAGAGAGGCTTGGATGAGTCTCTGTTTCCTTGCGCGGCGTCCCCCCCCAGGGACCCCCGAGTGCCACCCAGAGAGGCTCGAGTGAGTCCCTTCCTCCGGGTGGGCGCCTGGAAATGCAAGTTGAGTGACCCGAATAGACGGGGGAGATAGGGCCAGCCATCTGGACTCTCAGGTGACCTAGAGCAGTCCACCCCCTTGGGCCCTGGAGCGGACCAGGGACTCCCCAAGGGCGAGGGCAGAGCCTGAAGGGTTGGACTGAGGGAACCCCTTCAGGGAGGCTTGGTGGGGGCAAAGCTCCATTGACTCCCAGAGAAAGGAGGGGGGATTGAGAACTAGGCTCAACAGCGCCAGCAACCATTGTGGCCAGGAGTGGAACTGCACCGCTGACAGAAATAAGGAGTAGAAAAGCAACAATACCCATTGCAGGAAGAACGAACTCTAGGTAGCAAAGGGGAGGAGAAAGAGCTAGGTTCAATAAGCTCACCCAACAGCACCCTCTAGAAACACCTTCAGGAATGGGAACAAGCAGGCCGAAAATAGAAGCCACAGCACTCCAAAACACACCATTAAATACAAAGAATTATGCGTAAATCATGGAGATCCCTAATAACTGGAGACAACATGACAAACCCTATCAAGTTTCCAAGTCCAACAAAACGCACAGATCCATGGGAAGAAGACCTAAAAGCTGTCATGAGGAAGGAAATGCAAGAATTACTAAAAGAAATGAAAGAAACCCTAGCAACCGAGTATAAGAAATCCATGGATGAACGAATCAGCCAACTTAAAGAAGAAATGTCAAAGAACATGAGAGATTCCATACAAAACGAAGTGAAGGACTTAAAAGACAAAGTAACAAACCTTACGAGCAGAAACACAGAGTTGGAGAAGCATATCGAAGAACACGAAGGAAAACTACAATCAAAAAATGATCAAGAAACCAACAAAGAAATAAAAGGCAAAGCACTGGAAGGAAAAATGTAATATCTAATGAACAAGGACAAAAAAAACAATCTAAGAATTGTGGGTATGCCAGAAGGGGAGGAAATAGGGAAGGGGGAAGAACAGGTAGTCAGGGAGATAATAACAGAGAACTACCTCACCCTCTGGAAAGACACTTCAGGACAAATCCAGGAAGTCAAGAGAGTCCCTAATAAAATAGACCCTAATAAGCCAACACCAAGACACATCATAATCCTAATGGCAAAAAAACAAAGAGAAAGACGAACTCATGAAAGCAATAAGGGAGAAAAAAAACCTCAAGTACAAAGGAAAGGACATAAGAATCAAACCGGATCTCTCATTTGAAATAATTCAAGCAAGAAGACAGTGGAATGACATATTTAAACGACTGAATGAAAGAAATTTCCAACTCAGGGTCCAATACCCAGCAAAACTATCATTCATATGGGAGGGCAGACTAAAAACATTCTCAAACATGAATGAACGTGAACTATTTGTGCAAACTACGCCGATCCTAAGCGACTTACTCAGAGACGAATTACACAATCCAAACCCCCGATTGTAACAACAATCACTCCACACAATACAACTGCACAACAGTCCTCTCTATCAATAATTTCCCTAAATGTTAACGGACTAAACTCTCCAATTAAAAGACACATAGTAGAGAACTCGGTGAGGAAAAATAAACCGGACTTCTGCTGTCTGCAAGAAACACACCTACAGTTACAGGATAAGCACAGGCTTAGAATAAAAGGATGGAAAGTAATTATTCAGGCCAATGGAAAACAAAAAAGAGCAGGGACAGCCATTCTTATATCAGACCAAATTGTATTCAACCTCAAGAAAGTGATCAGAGACAAAGAGGGTCACTACTTACTGATCAGGGGAACATTAGATCAAGAAACACTAACCCTGGTCAATATCTATGCACCTAATATAGAGCCAGCAAAATATGTGAGGCAACTACTGGCAAACCTGGAGAAACACATGAAGGGAAATGTGATAATAGTAGGGGATGTCAATACTCCAGTATCACCACTGGACAGATCCACCAAACAGACAAATAGCAAAGAAATAAGAGCTCTAAATAAAAAATTAGAAGATTTAGGGCTAATAGACTTATATAGAGCCCTCCATCCCCAGAAAGCAGAATACACATTCTTCTCAAACCCACATGGAACCTTCTTCAGAATAGACCATGTCTTAGGATACAAAGCCAACCTATATAAGACCACAAAGGTAAGGATCATAAGAAGTACCCTTTCAGATCACTATGCAACAGAGGATAAAATTGATGTCAAGAAGAAGCAATGGAGAAAAACTAATACCTAGATATTAAACAACATGCTGCTCAACAACAGCTGGATCAAAGAACAACTCAAGGAAGAAATAAAAATATTCCTTGAGACAAATGACAATGAAGAGACAACATGTCAAAATTTATGGGTCACAGCAAAAGCAGTAATTAGGGGGAAACTCATAGCAATACAGGCCTATGTCAAGAAACAGGAAAATAACAAAACCAACAGTTTAAAAGACCACCTCAAAGAACTGGAACAACAGCAACAGAGAAATCCAACCACAACCAGAAGGCAAGAAATAATAAAAACCAGAGCAGAAATAAACAACATCGAAACTAAGAAAACAATACAAAAAATCAATGAGACTAGGAGTTGGTTTTTCGAAAAAATAAACAAGATAGACAAACCATTGGCAAAACTCACCAAGAAAAAGAGGGAAAATACCCAAATCAATAGGATCACAAATGAAAGGGGAGAGATTACAACAGAACCCCAAGAAATACAACATATCATGAGATCATATTATGAACAACTATACTCAACTAGGCTAGAGAACCCAGTAGAAATCGACAGATTCTTGGACAAACACCCTCTTCCAAGACTGGAAAAGGAAGAGCTAGAAAGCCTACACAGACCAATCACCTCAGAGGAATTGAAGATGTAATTAAAAAACTCCCTAAGAACAAAAGCCCAGGCCCAGATGCATTTACAGGTGAATTCTATCAAACATTTCAAGGACGTACTACCACTTTTCCATAGGCTTTTCCAAACCATAGAAAAAACAGGAATCCTCCACAACTACTTTTATGAGGCTACTATCACACTCATTCCCAAAAAGGAAAAGACACCAACAATGAAGAAAACTACAGACCAATCTCACTAATGAACATAGATGCAAAGATACTTAACAAAATCTTAGCAAACCGAATCCAACACTTCATCAAAAAGATCATACATCACGACCAAGTGGGATTCATAACAGGAATGCAAGGTTGGTTCAACATACGCAAATCAATCAATTTGATACATCACATGAACAACATGAAAGACAAAAACCACATGATCATATCAATCGATGCAGAGAAGGCGTTTGACAAAATCCAACATCCTTTCATGTTAAAGATACTCAGCAAAATAGGGTTAGAAGGAACCTTCCTCAAGATAGTTACAGCTGTATATGAATAGCCTACAGCCAACATTATACTTAATGGCGAGAAACTAGAAACATTCCCACTAAGATCAGGAACTAGACAAGGCTGTCCACACTCTCCAATCTTATTCAATATAACCTTAGAAGTCCTAGCAATAGTAATCCGACAAGAGAAGGGAATCAAAGGAATTCAAGTAGGGAAAGAGGAACACAAGCTATCTCTATTTGCCGACGATATGATGATATACATCAAAAACCCTAAAGAGTCCACAGTAAAACTCCTAGAAACAATTAACCAATACAGCAAAGTGGCTGGATACAAAGTCAATACACAAAAGACAGTAGCGTTTCTATATACAAACAAAGAAGTTGAGGAGAGAGAGATTAAAAATACAATTCCATTTAAGATAGTATCAAAAAATATCAAGTATCTAGGAATCAACCTTACAAGAGAAGTGAATGACCTGTACCAGGGAAACTTCAAAACACTCCAGAAAGAAATTGAAGACAATCTAAAGAAATGAAAGAACATCCCATGCTCATGGATAGGTAGAATTAACATAGCCAAATGACTATCCTACCCAAACTTCTATATACATTCAATGCAATCCCTATCCAAATCCAGACACAATTCTTTAAAGAAATAGTACAATCAATCACAAAATTCATCTGGAACCACAAAAGAGCCAGGATAGCCAAACACATACTGAAAAACAAGAAGCTGGGTGGAATTTCCTTACCTAACTTGAAACTATACTATAAAGCCATAGTAATCAAAACAGCATGGTACTGGAACAGAGACAGGACCTCAGACCAGTGGGTCAGAAGAGAATTTCCAGACATAAACCCCCAGATATACAGCCAACTAATATTTGATAAAAGAGGCAAGAATCTGAAATGGAACAAAGAAACCTATTCAACAAATGGTGTTGGTACAACTGGAAAACCACATGTACGAAAGTGAAAATCGACCCATATCTCACTCCTTATACAAAAGTCAACTCTAAATGGATCAAAGACCTTGAAATCAGACCCTAATCTATAAAGTTTATCGAGAATAAAATAGGCAGAACACTAGAAGACCTATATATCAAAAAGGTCTTCGAGAATGGAGCACCAATGGCAAGAACCTTAGCAGCAAACATAAACAAATGGGACTACATCAAACTAAAAAGCTTCTGCATGGCAAAAGAAACCTTACTTAATGCAAAAAGACAGTTAACAGAATGGGAAAAAATTTTTTCACTAGACATATCAGATAAAGGGCTGATATCTAGAACTTACAAAGCACTCAGAAAACTGAGTCCCTCAAAACCAAGCAAAGCCATAAAAAATGGGGAGAAGAAATGAATAGACACTTCTCTGAGGAAGACAGAAGGATGGCCAACAAACACATGAAAACATGCTCATCTTCACTCATCATCATAGAGATCCAAATCAAGACAACAATGAGATACCACCTTACACCAGTGAGGATGGCTCACATCAAAAATACTGAGAACAATCTTTGTTGGCGGGGATGCGGTATGAAGGGAACCCTCATCCACTGCTGGTGGGAATGCCCCCTAGTCCAACACCTATGGAGAACAGTCCGGAGAGTGCTCAAAGAACTCAGAATTGAGCTCCCTTTTGACCCAGCAATTGCACTCCTAGGTATATACCTCCAAGTTGGAAGAACATTCATTCCAAAATACGTGTGCACCCCACTATTTATCGCAGCACTCAGTATAATAGCCAAATCTTGGAACCAACCGCGATGTCCAACAACAGATGAATGGATCATTAAGATGTGGTATCTATACACAATGGAATATTACATGGCAGTCAGAAACGATACAATCACAGATTTTGCAGCAACGTGGATGGACCTAGATCATGTTATGTTAAACGAAGTAAGTCAGAAGACAAAAGATAAACACAGAATGGTAGCACTATTCTGAAGCACATAGAACATACATCTCAATCACAACTAATACTTAACAATCAAATAACAGGGTCTAACATGGTAGAAACCCAAACACTGTAATAGTCAACATATACTTGGGAACAGTGCCCAAAATACATGAAAAAGGAACAACGCAAACTCTTGACTACACATTATACCACAAAGAAAATAGCAACACCAGAACAGCAGCATAGAGAGAACAGGTACGTAATCAACCTTCTACAATAATGGCCCACAATAATCCTGTAGAGATCGTATACAGGAACACAGGTAAAGAATACCACGGCAAACCACTGACTCCAATGGAAACATCCCATACCACTACGTATTAATGCCTCTATCTTACTATATTTAAAATAACCTCTCAGGTTTTCTGTCCACATGCGTTCTTGGATACAAAGGGCAGACAAGCTAAGATGACAGCTCGGGATACCACGCGAGATACCATACCTAGTTTGCACTACGAGATGGCCCCGAGAAAACTCTTTAACATACACTTTATCTCTAGGTTTACCTTCTTTTAGGGATTGAAGCACATGACCAGTCAGACCACCGAAGAAGTAACAGCGACGTACAGACTCAAACTACATGCTCTATTCATTGAACACATTCAAGCAAAATAGCATTCCCTTGCTATTCTCTCCTTTCTTCTCACCACTTTCATTTTTATTTTTTTCTTTTCTATGCTTTTCTTTCCTTTCTATTCTTTCTCTTCTCCCTTTCTTTCTAATGTATTTTTCTCTTTTCTCCCTTCCTATCCCTTCCATACACCTTACCCTTTCCCCCCTCTGGAAATCCAACTATCCCTCCACCCCTCAATCTCATCCAGACCTCCAACTATATTAAAACTCTTCACCCTCAGTCCTTAATCTATTAGGAAACAATATCGACCTCCTACCCCAACGAACCAGTACCCAGCACCCAAGAGAAGGGACACCCAGTCAAACCCACACCTCGTCCCCGGCAAGAAAAGACAGCCAACTCCCCTGCGGACTCATGCTGCAAGGCCCTCCCTACCAACTCCCCCTAACGTGGACTGATTCTTGAAACCGGACCTAGGTCCAAAAGTATCCCCAATGCAAGAACTCTTCCAAGACCTCCCTGCCGCAAATTTTTACCAATCTGAAGAAGGTCAGGGGGTGTGATAGGAAGATGCCTGGGAACCCACACACCACAAGAAAAACCCAAAGACAATGGGAAAAACTGTACTTCCAACATAGGCATAAGACCTGTAATACACCACCTCTTTACCTGCTCTCCCCCAAATGTAAGGTAGTCTTTTGCACCACTTTGGTCCTTTAAAAATTTTGCTACCTCATTTTATTTCTTTTTTTTCTCTTAAATTTATTTATTTTTTTTAAATGTTTGTCCTACATATACATTTGTGAGCACATACATTTTTATTTCTTTTTTTTTTATCGTTTTTGGGTATGTGACCTGTTTCTGTTATCCCCTCTGTCCACCCCCAAATACACCAACAATATAATGTAGCACCACTTCCCCCTGCAAAGGCACACTAATAAAGGGGAAATCTTACGTATAAAAAAAGAGCTCTTATCTACTAGAGATAGGAACTCATAGTTGTTTACAATACAGGGATATCTCCTACCTTGAAAATATGTCATGTGGAATCAACTTAGACCTCAGGTGATTAGATACCATTCATCCAGCCTTGAACCCTGGATCCCAGACATAGAAACGGCACAGCTCTTCACAACAGCTGCAGGAAACAAACTCCATCCGGGACAGCCTTGATACTGCGGGGTCAACAACAAGGGCCAGCTCTAATATGATATCCTGACAACGAGGAAAATGTGAACAACTTGACCTTAGAGCAGATTAGCCTACCTTACCAGCTAACGACAAGACAAAACCGGAAGACTTGGCACCCTTTGGTAGGTCCAAAAGCCAAGATCGTGATTTACAGATGACTGGCTGCTAGAACCACGACCAGACTGTATACATCTTGGGACCAATAAAAAAGCCCTAGTTTAGGGTTTGAACTATGACCTGCACAATAATCATGATCCCCTGTCCCAAAGGTCTGGCAGAGACAATTGTAATGGAATGGGGCTTCTGGAAGCACAAAGAAAGTTGCTATCCTAGGTGCCATCCTAGGTTCAGTGCAAAGACCAAGATCACCAACCACAGAAGATGGATTAAAACGACACTGAGGTAACAGAACCTCTAGAACCACAAAGACTGACTTCATCATAAGTCCCACCTCAGGATCTGTGCAGATACTGAGACCTCTAAACACAAAGTCTGATTGTATCACCCTGGACAGAGCAGAAGTCTTCCACACACCAAAAAAAACACCACCGGGAGAGTAAATGATCCTGAGCAAAGTCTAGAGCTGATCCCATGACAATATACTCCAAGGACGGAGAAACCCCATATTTCTTAGGCCAAGTGAATTCCTTTTCGAATGACCCCAATATTTACTGTGCCAGGGCAGGAGGGAAAAAACAAAAATATAAAAAAGCACAAAACCTTGGTTATATATATATATATATATATATATATATATATATTAACCTTCATTTATTATTGTTATTATTATTTTTATTTACCTATCTATTTTGGTGGATTTCTCTGTTTGGGTGTGATTATTGAAATTGTTGTCCCCAATTATACTTATTTTTTTCTCTTCCTTTCTTCTCTTTCGTTATGTGCTATGCCATCTTTCTTATTTCAAGACCATGGCGTGTTTTTTGTTTGTTTGTTTGTTTTTGTTTGTTTTTTGTTTGTTTTGTTTTGTTTTTCGTCTGTTTTTTGTGGTGCTTATCGATATAGCTGGAGTCCTCACTGGATATTTGACACTTTTTTTTGGTACTGGTGGAGTGTTTCACCTTCTTTTTCTCCTTCATCTCCCAAATCGATGATGAGAGCCTCTAGAAGGATTCCACCCATTTTTGGGGTATTAGACTCTTACCCCAGTTTATTTATCTTCTTATTTTCAGGCAAAACCACGCAACTTGAACTAGCTAGTCCTGCCTACAGTTAGAGGGGGAGATAAGTGAGGCATCAAGACCAAACTGGTGCAAGACTACTAAGTAGTGGGTTGGATACAGAGGGGACCACATATTCTAGCCGCCCTGGGAGTGAGGAAAGAGGAAATGGGAGGTAGGACAAAAACGGAGGTGTAAGGAGGACAATCTGGTGATGGGAATCCCCCCTGATTTTATGTAAATATGTACCTAAAATGTTATTGTCAACAATATGTAAGCCACTATGATCAAAATAAAAATTATATTAAAAAAAAGAATTCCTTTTCTTCCCCAATGCTTACTGTGCCTATGCAAAAAAAAATAATAATAAAAAAAGTGGGGGGAACGCCAAACTCTACCACTCCAGCACCCATACTTTTTCTTGTTTTGTTTTGATTTGTTAGCTTTTGACTTTATTTTCCTTCTCTTTTTTCTTCCACTTTTCTCTTTCTTTTTCACTCTTGTGGCTATTATTTAGAGATTCATATTTATTTTTATTTGCCGGTTCCATTTATTTTTCTTTTTTCTTCCATTTTTCTTTTCTTTTTTTTTCTCTCTCTTCTTTATTTTTTTGGTAGTTGTCACCAAATTTTTTTTCTCCCTTTTTTCTTATCCTTTTTATCTCTAATGACAGTGGAATGGATGCTCAATATACAACAAGCTGTAAAGTGGAGACCAGTTGCACTAGCAATCTGGGGGTAGAGGAGGGAGATATGGGATGCATACTGGGAACAGGGGCGGAGGGAGGACAGCACTGGTGGTGCGAATGCCACTCATTCATTGTCACGATGTACCATAAATGATGCAGTGAAAGATTTGTAATGCACTTTGGTCACAATAAAAATAAACAAAAAGAAATACATTATCTTCACATCGTTATTATTACGCATTTCTTGTCTTACAAAAGTTTATTTGAGAAAAAAATCAATTAACAAGGCAGACTTCAATCTAACAGATGGAGAAAATAATCCAAAAAATTTGAGAAAATTAATGATTTACAGGTGGGGCCAGAGAGATAGCATGAGGGTAAGGCATTTGCCTTGCATGCAGAAGGACGGTGGTTTGAATCCCGGCATCCCATACAGTCCCCCGAGCTTGCCAGGAGCAATTTCTCAGCATAGAGCCAGGAGTAACCACTGAGCGCTGCCGGGTGTGACCCAAAAATAAATAAATAAATAAATAAATAAACAAATAAATAAATAAATAAATAAATAAATAAAGATTTAAAGGAAGAAGAAAACTTTACTGGCAAATAAAACAGATTGGATTATGGAGTTATTTTTCTTGAAGGGAATGATAGAAAGATTACCTAATATGTGCTGATCAAGTAATTCTTAATTAATTTTTTTAAATCATTGTGACTTACAAAGTTACTCATATATAAATTTAGACGTGATGTTTCAACAACAATCCAACCACCAGAGCCAACATACCTCCAAAAGTGTTCCCAGAATTCATTTCATACACCACCCAACCCCAGCCTGCCATCATAGCAGGTATCTTATTAAATTTAGTTGTAGAAATTTGGGTCTCATTATTTCATTGTTATTGACTTTGTGGTATAGATATTTAGTTATGTCCTTTCTTAACACTACCAAAACACCTGAGCCTTCTTTTTTTTTTTTTTTTTTTTTTTTTTTGGTTTTTAGGCCACACCCGGCATTGCTCAGGGGTTACTCCTGGCTGTCTGCTCAGAAATAGCTCCTGGCAGGCACAGGGGACCATATGGGACACCAGGATTCGAACCAACCACCTTAGGTCCTGGATTAGCTGCTTGCAAGGCAAACACCGCTGTGCTATCTCTCTGGGCCCACTGAGCCTTCTTGAACCATGATTCGCTTTATCTTTTTTATTATTATATCCACTAGTATTGGTGTCAAATAGTTATAGATTTGATGGTTTTATTTCCAAAATAGCAAATTATGTTGCACATATTTAAAAGGTTTACTTGCAACTTGTATATCTTGTATGAATAAATATTTCCCCAAAAAGCATTGCCTATTTTTGTACTGTAATTTTTGTTTTCTACTACTGAGGTACAAATGCTCTTTATATGCTCTGGATATATTTTTTTCAGATATATGATTTATATATTTTACTCTCTATGTGAGGCTTATCTTTTGCACTGTAGTGATGGTATTGTTTCCAAGAAACTCATAAAAATTATTTTTAAAAAGTTTATGAAAGTTAGCAACCAAAGCATAATTTTTATGTCTTACCCGAACTATTTCACAGTCAACATTTAATTCAGCTGCAACAGCTTCAATTTTCTCTCTACAAACAGAGCCAAGGCTTGTCATACCATTATCCCAGTACTTCTTAAGGGTAGCTAAGTCTTGGTCACTGAACTGAGTTCGGTCTTGTAGCTGTAAAACATATTTAAAAATAGAGTGATAATAAAATAAAGGGATAAAATAGAGAGGATCATCAAATAATATGTCATAATCTATTTCACACATATTATAGAAGCTAAATTAATGTCATAATTCTTACTCTTCAACCCCAGTATGAACACCCAGTACCAAATACGGTTCCCTTAATACTGCCAAGATTCACTCTTGCAAACATTGCCAGGAAAAGCCCCTGAGAATTTTGGGGTGTGCCCTGTTCCAAAAACAATTCATTATTATTTTTTCCTTAATTTTGTAATAGACTTTTCCTTGTGCCTTGTACTTGTTTCTGTAACTTGAAATGTATTAGATAAAAACTTTTGATGATTCTATTAGCTGTGTCTTATTTGATTGCTTTAACTGAAAATAGTTTATATCACAGAAATACAAATCAAATCAAAGATGGCTTTTTAAAAAATAAAAAGATCGACAAATATTATGCTAGACGCTCTAAATTTAAAAAGAGCTTTAGAGCACCACTTATTTCAACTACAACTGTGTCTGCTGCTGCCTGTTGACCATTGTGTGTCAGTATGTATGTGTATATATGTATATATATATAAATATACATACATATAAAATATACATATAAAATTATAACCACTGACATATTTGTATATTATACTAGTGACAGGATTGTTTCAGCTATTATTACTGATATAAAAAATTAAGAACTGATTTATTTGGAAATAAAACAATGTATATTAAATATTTCAAATAAAGTATTGGAAGTATAAGTAGATCCTTTTTACACAGATATCCGCGTACTAAATCAAAGCCTATAATTTGGGGGAAATAATTTAATATTTTTGTATAATACATATTCTTTAATATCTATTTAATTTTAAATTTTGAGATTATTTTACTTTATATGATTTTAAAAAATAATATAGATAATGTGGAAGAGGATGGAAGAAAGCACCTCAAAAAAAGAGGACATCGGTGGTGTTGAAAATGTGCACTGGTGAAGGTAGATTACAAAAATTCTATCATGAACAACTTTGTAACTGTGAAAGAACAACTATATTATAAACAACCTTGTAAAGCATGTTGTTTAAATAAAGTAAATTTTAAAGTAACTCTACAAAGAAAGGTATAATAATAAATGCAGTATTTGCTTCAATAAAAAATATAGAAAGATCCCATGTCAGAATAGACTTACAAATCTCTCCCAATGGTGTTGTCTTACATAATGATAGCACAGTCCCACAATTTTTATGACAAACCTCAGTACCTCTCCAAGATTGAACTCCTTAAGGCATTGTATTTAATGGACTATTGGATACCTATACTACATGTATATATAGCTTGTTAAAAGTTTAATAAAATATTTAGAACTAAGTTCACATAACCTTCAAATATGACCAATAAAATATTCTCAGGCTCTTTTAAAAAGTTTAGAAAAACTAAATTTTTCCAAACACATTTTATAAGGCCAAACCTATTATGTTATATAAGGACAGATTGTCTACAAAAAAAAGTGTGGCCACTACACTTCACTCTGCGACCATGCACTTCTTATAGAAGGGACAAATATGATCATATTATACTAATGAAAAGATATGTACAACAAGAAGAAATCACACTCCTAAATATATATGCACCCAATGATGGACTGGCAAACTATTTAATACAACTGTTGACAAACCTTGAAAGAAGATATCAATAGCAATACAATAATAGTGGGAGATCACAACATTGCCCTGACACCCTTGGTAGGTCAACCAGGTTGAAACCCAACAAAATATATTAGCTCTGAAAAGAGAAATGGAAGAAAATGGACTTATATATAGTATATATAATATATGTAATATATATAATGTACATGACTCATGTACATTGGAGAAAAATGTGTATCCAGGTTTCTGGGAATGAATTGCCATATATACCAGGATACACATTTTTCTCCAATGTACATGAGTCATTCTCCAGGACAGACCACATGCTGACCCACAAAACATACTTCCATAAAGTCAAGAATATAGAAATAGTACAAACTACCTTTGCTGATAACCAGGCACTGAAACTAGATGTGAACTGCAAAGAAATACAGAAGAAAAACAGCTGAATACTAAACAGTTCACTACTGAACAACCAGTGGGTTAGAGATGAAATCAAAAAGGAAATCAAAACATTTCTGGAAATAAATGACAATGAAGACACAAATTGTCAGAATTTATGGGACACAAAAAAGCAGATTTGAAAGCACACATCAGAAAGAAAGAAGGGGCCTATATAAAAATCTAATGAAACAACTTTAAAACTAGAAAATAATCAACAAAAGGAACCAAAATACATGGGCAGAAGGAAATACCAAAGCTTAGATCAAAATAAATTAAATGGAAATCCTAAAAGCAATCCAAAGATCAAAGAAAGCAAAAGTTAGTTCTTTGAAAAAATAGAGAAGATTGATAAATCACACGGAAAACTCACAAAGAATGAGAGGGGGAAATATAATACACCAGACTAGGAATAAAAATGGGGAAGATCACCACAGACACTGCACAGATTCAAAGGCTAATCAGAGACTACTTTGAGAAACTGTGCCACAAAACATGAAAATCTGGAAGAAATGGGTAACTTCTTGGACTCTTCTAATCTTCCACGTTTAACCAGGATGATCTAGCATATCTAAAAAGGCCCATCACTACTGAGGAAATTAAAATGTGCAATTAAATTAAATTAAATTAAAATTAATTAAAATTAAATTAAATTAAAATGAGTCTTTCCAAGAACAAAAGCCCAGGCCCAGATGGAATCACTAATGAATTCTTTCAAACCTCTGAAAAGGAATTCTAGCAATCCTCTTCAGGCTCTTCCATGAAATTTAAGAATCAGGAACACTCGCAAATAGTTCTTATGAAGCTAACTTCAGCTTAATATCAAAACCAGACAATGATGTTACAAAAAAAATTACAGACCAATATCCCTGATGAACACAGATGCAAAGATCCTCAACAAAATTCTGGCAAATAAGATCCAATTCTTCATCAAGAGGGTCATACATGACCAATTAAGTTCTTTCCAGGAATGCAAGGATTGTTTAACATAAGCAAATCAATCAAAATAATACACCATATCA